>NC_137432.1:17179825-17739825 GCF_964374335.1 Astatotilapia calliptera | reverse complement strand
GCACAGTTACCACAAAAAAGACAGAAGCCTGACTTGCATGTTTGTTGCATATTCACACCTTCAGAGGGGACTGAAAGGAGAAATGAGGAAAGGAAGGTTTCGTCTGGATAGCAAAGACAAGGCACGCATCCAGTGTGTGTGCATGCATCACATCTCGACTCCTGTATTATCAGTGCAGTCGTGACATTGACAGTTTTTTCCCCCTGATTTGTTCTTAGCCATCCTCGTGTCCCTTTTCCCCCTAAAAATCTTTATTCCTTTATTCGCTGTAATAAGCTCTCAGTCTCTGCGCAGATTGCGCTAACAACCACTTTGTTTTCCTGATAATGGTATCAGTGATCTCCAGTCATCTCGCCCACATTCACACCTCGTCGCAGCTAAATAACCTTCCATCGCTCTCAAGTTCAATTAAATCCCTTCCCTGCTACCCGGTTCGCCCGCGTTAAACAAAGGAGGCTGCCTGTGGATATTTACAGTCTGAATATTGAATGCTGCTGATTAATAAATGCTTGTGTGTGTGTGTGTGTGTGTGTGTGTGTTAGCAACTATGGCTGTAGTGCTGGCTCAATCTTGCCATAATAGCCTATAGGTGTCTAGAAAAATTTCTGATTAGCAGTCCTTCAGTGTTTCTTTTTTCTCTCATATTGGTTTTCTTTCCCTATCTCTATTTTTTCCCAAAGTCTTTCCTACTGATTCTTTCCTTCTACACTTCCCTCTTATCCTAACGTCTTTCCTATTTGCCTTTTGTAGGGACTGGATGAAAAACGACTGGAGCAGGGAGACTTTTGTTTCTAATTTAAAACTTGAAAAGAAACAAAAACTGAGCCATAATGAATTCAAATAATAATTTCATCAATAATACATTAAAATTGAATGAGCAGTTTTTGAATTTATGGAACCATGACAGCATGATGAATATTGTAGTCACTGTTCTTCCTGCTTGCTCTTGGTCTCTAACTGATCTTCTCTTCTTTCTGGATTTAGCTGGTTGTTCTGTGGCTCGAGCACGACTGTCGCTACCAGTACACCGAGGACCTTCTGCAGCACGTCCGCTACGGACTGATGGACGTCCCCACACTGCACCACCTTTCGCGTAGCCATCCTCTGGTCCAGTCTAGCCCTACCGCTGCAGCTCTGGTAGATGAGGCCTTGGACTACCACCGCGCCATCTTCGCTCAGCCCCTCCACCAGTCAGCCCGCACCAGACCGCGCTTCCAGTCCCTCACCCTCTACATAGTTGGAGGTCGGAAGCGGGAGGTGAGCAGAGTCCGGGAGCTGCGGTATTTCAACCCAGCTGTGCAGGAGCACGTGCGAGTGGCGGGCGGGTCGAACTGGAGCGAACTGGTCCCCATGCCTACTGGACGCAGCCACCACTGCGTGGCTGTAATGGGGAACTTCCTGTTTGTCGTAGGTGGAGAGATGGAGCACGCCACTGGGAGGACATGTGCAGTAAGGACCGCCTGTAGATATGACCCCAGGGGCAACCGTTGGACTGAGATTGCCCCCATGAAGGCATGTAGGGAACACTTTGTCCTGGGAGCTCTGGGGCAGTACCTGTACGCAGTGGGAGGCAGGAATGAGCTGAGGCAGGTGCTGCCCTCTGTGGAGCGTTACTGTCCCAAGAGGAACAAATGGATGTTCGTCCAGCCCTTTGACCGCTCGCTGTCCTGCCACGCCGGCTGCGTTGCTGACAACCTGCTCTGGGTGTCAGGTACACAAGGAGAGAACACAGACTCAGCCTGCACATTCGGTCCCATAGATGTTACTTTTATCTCACTTCTGCTACTAAGTTCACACTTTCACAGACATTTGCAGGAGAACGTGTCACTGCCAGAATCCTGAGATGTTTGTTTGTGTTCCAGGTGGGGTGACAAACACGGCTCAGTACCAAAACCGGCTGATGGTTTACGACCCAGAACAGGTAGCTGTGGACTGATTGGATTTGTTTCTGTGTGTCGAGGAAATGCATGTTCATTTTCCCTGATTACAGCTGTATACTCGATACTACGGCACACTTTATCACCATATTCCCAAAACATACTAAAGCCAACTCGAGCCAGTATTTACATATAAGCTAAGAATGAATTTACTGTGAACGAGGCTGCTGATAGAGACAAAATCACAAAGAAGTATGATTATACGCTACAGTTCATTGTACTTTCAGTGGGGTTTTCTTTTTTTGAACAGTGATTTTGTTTTACTGACAGTAACCTTACTGTTTGCATTCATCTCCTGACTCTCATCAACAGCAAACAGCAGTGATCAGTACAAAAAACAAACAAAAAAAAATACCCTTTTACACGCCCAGGTCCAAACAGCTGACACACAAAATTTCCCTCAAGCTTCATATTTTTTTTCTCAGGAGCTTTTGGAGACCAAATGTGAGGTAGATGAGATTATTTGAGTTACATTTTTCAGGTGTTCAGAAACAGAACTCTAAATTGATGGTCTGTGGTGGATGTGAACTGCTCGGTAAAGCGTTTTGGTTGCTATTATGTCAGTGCTGAGAGCTTGTTGTGTCCTTGGAATCCTTATTCAGAGCCACTTATTATGAGACTCATCCTGAGATTTTTCTCTGTGAAAGTTTGTACTGAGGTTAGCTTATAATACAGTTTACTCTGTTTGAATTGTTGTTGACTGATGATGAGACTTTTGGAAAAGTACACACCTAAACATCATCGGTGTAATAATAATGGAGTATTTTTTTTCTCTCTCCCAGAAATAAAAGCACACCTTACGTTCTCAATGACGGATAGCACAACAGGCAGGTGTCAAGTGTCTGCTAATTGATTTTCACACTGTATGGAATCAATTAAAAACATCCCAGCCACTCTGATAAATAGTAAAACTAGATTTGGGATGGGAATTGCATTTGTATACATGGTATGATTAATTTGTGCATCTGCAAAGGTGCGCTTAATGCGAAACGACACTTCCAGGACTCTACAGTGCTCTGAAAAACATTTTAAACTGAAAAAGCTGCACTTGTTCAGTCCTTTTCTAATTGCACTGTCATGAATTTTAACATTTAACATGCTAACTGAAAACTTTAGAGTTTGACATGTAGCTCTTGGATTTTTTTTGCATTTTCTCTGAGCACTCAAATGGGGTGAATTTACCCCAACTAGCAAACTGCAAAACCTTTATAGAGGTGGTCATACTTGCTCTGGTCTTCCTTAGTTTTTCAATGTAGAGGCCTGCGAAAACTTTCCTTCACACAAAGCTGTAAAGGTATGTAAAGGTAAAACAACCCCTTTGCTTATTTCAGCAAGACAAAATGTTGCAAACAGTAAAATTTAGTTCCAACTTTTGTCGTGTTTTTTCGGTTATATTTTTGAAATTAAATATGAGCTTTAAATGATTTTGATTCTGTGTGCAATAGTCAAACACACCTTTCTGCACTGGAATGTAGAGGGCTAAACATCAATCGGTTGTGTTTATAGGCAGCTGCTAAAGCCTGTATATAGTACGCGGTGTGTATGTGTGTAATGCGCATATCCATATGGGTCTGTGTTTGTACATGTCTGCGTGGAAGCGAGGGAATGAAGAAACGAAAGAGAGAGGAAGAGAGTCTCATTTGTATTCACCATGAATCTACATTCACCTGCCAGAGCAACAGCAACCCCCCACCCACTCTACCCTCAACAGATGGCCACCCGTCAGCTCCCAGCAGACACACACGCACACACACACTTTCTCTCTCTCATTCTCTGCCTCAATCAAGCACTCACACACACACACACACACACACACACACAGAAAATACACTTCGACACACTTAGTGAAATGAGCAGGGATCCTCGGTGTAAAATGGAGTGGCTGAAACATATGATTAGAAATAGGGAGGGAAGTCATTAGTACAAACCTGAGCTCCAGTGTCACGTTATTTATCTAGTGCTGAGCATACATCAATTACCCATGCATGGATATGCTTAAATATTAATCTTCGTATTCATCCTCCTTCCCTTTCCACCCTCGCTGTTTCTCTCTGCCTCCCTCTTTGTACTGCATCTCTTATTTTCTCCCTTTTTCACCCCCTTCAAATTCATCTGCCGTTCCCTCCCCATATCTACTCCCCACCACCTTCGCCTCCACCTCAGGACCAGTGGTTGGCCCGCAGTCCCATGTTGCAGAGGCGAGTATACCACGTCATGGCGGCGGTGAGGAGGGAACTGTACGTGTTAGGTGGGAACGACCTGGATTACAACAACGATCGCATCTTGGTCCGCCACATCGACTCCTATAATATGGACCTGGACCAGTGGACGCGGTGCTCATTCAGCCTCCTCACAGGTGGGCAAAGCGATGAAGCCACTGTGGAAACATGCATACATGCTCAGAAATAACTGTGTGACCTGCACAACTTTTTCTGAAATGATCCATTAGATAGAAGCAGAAGAAGCTTTGGCTGTGACAGAGAAATTGCAGCTTTCTTGCTGAGAGTTAGAGGAGATAGGTGATGTCATGTCTGCGCTAACATAAAGCTACTGTCAGGAGGTGGTTAGATTAACTTAGATAAAGACTAGAACTGGGGCAGTTAACTGACTCTATCGAGAAACAATATTTGCTTCTGCTATTCACCTGACAGGATCATGAAATTCACCACTACAATCCATCTTAAACTAGAACTTGTTTATTTAATGCTGGTGTTTTGGTAAGGATTAAAAAAAACACATAGGGTGTGAACAAAATGCTTTTATGCTGGTGCTCGATCACGATACCTTTGATTTGAGCCAGACTAGCAATTTTTATATTAATAGACCAAAAGACGCACTGCCCACTGCGAGTGACTTTACTAGTGACAAACTGGGTGGGAAATGTTAACGCATTTTGCTTCTCCCATCTTCCTAGCATAAATCAGTTTGTAGTTTTTTTGACCAACAACTCTAATATTCTATTTTTGAGAAGATGTTAAATTGAAAGTGTTAGATATGCCCTACATTATACATACACATAAAGTCTGAGTTAACTAACTCATCTATCATAGCAACATATTGAAATTTCTGTTGTGTTTAGCAGCTTGAACCCACTCTGTCAGGAGCTGTGGAGCCATAAAAGAGAGCTAACTTAAGACATACAGCATCAAGAGACAGCACCCATTCCTTTATATTTTGGAGACCTTTAAAAAATGTTGTTTTGGGCCACAGTTCTCCAGGCTTTCTGAAGGTCTTTCAAAGTTGATCTTCAGACAATGATTGGTTTTTCATACATTGTCCAGTACTTGAAGCTGGCCGTTTTCAGACGTTTTTAGTTAGTCTAAAAATGTCTAATCTTAGAATTTAAACTGGTTCTTTGCTATTTGTAGGCACTTTGCCACAAGCAGCCTGTTACAAAAAATATTTTTTCCCATTTCTTTAGTTGAATCTATGAAAAATGCCAAAGGTCAGTTTGACAGACATAAAATAATATTTTTTGCACCAACAAGGAATGCTGTTAGCAGAAAACCTTGCACATCTTGGCATGTTGTACAAGTATCTACAGCAGATGAACAATTTGTGAAAGTCATGTCCTTAAGAAACAGGAGAAAAATCCAGCAAAGACCTGACACAAGACCCGAGACATTCATCAGGGCCTTTAGTTGATCCATGTACTGTTCACTGAAGCCTCATCAGAAATGGTCCCAGTGGAAGGGTGACTGCATTTCCATGTGTGTTTGCACATTTCAATTAAGCGCTGCACCTATTTGCCATTTTTATTGCAAAATATAAAGCTAAGAGGGGTGGCTCAAGACTTTTGCACCGTATCATATATTACACTTTCACGCAAACCTTAATAGTTTTTTGTCAAATCGAGCAAATTAAAAGGACGTATTTCCAAATGCACAGAGGATTTAGTGACATTTGAATACCAGTGTGATGACTAACAGCAGGCTGATACTCAAGGCCACTGTCGATCAAACTTTTTTCCAAGCTGAACATTTAATTGCTCTTTATGTAGTTGTAAATCTTTAATGAAAAACACTTCTGAAAACAAGCTTTCAGCAGCTTTAATGCTAATCTATTTAGAACACCATATATTTTTAATACAATTATGCACTGTACATATGTGGTGCTTGGAAACGTAGGCTGAGTATAACTCTCGGCTTTGCCCTCCTCTCATTAGATTAGAAACACAACACATAATGCCTCCCTGTTGGCTGCAAGTAGGTGGTAGGATGATTAAATTAAAACATATAGAGAGTATATGTCTACTTTGGACCTGAGGGTATGTTGCACCTTTTAGCCTACAGGATAGCGGTGGGATGGAACACAAGCACTGCCAAGACAATCTCACATGCATATACTGTAGGATGTGGTCATGTTTTCTCATTTTCCATTACAGGCTTTAAATTCTGGATGACTTTATTGTTATTTCCTCCTCCTCCTGTACTCCTGTTTGACTTTACACAATTGTTCTCGGATCTTTTCCTCCCATTATATCTGCAAAAGTTTAAAGACAAAGTCACAGAAAGAACACGCCATAGCTCTGCGTACACTCCCACCCTTGCCCCATCTTTCTCCATTTATCTTCCCCTCTGCCTCCTGGGGGACGTGGAAGTCATATTGTCAGGATGCCCTCTGATTGGCACAGTGAAGCATTGTGCCGTCTCTGTCCTCTTCAGGTCAGAACGAGTCTGGAGTAGCGGTCCACGATGACAGGATCTATGTAGTTGGAGGATACTCTATTTGGACCAACGAGCCTCTGGCATGCATTCAGGTGAGTCTTCAGAGTAAAGTGGTGGGTCTGCTGATTCTCATATTTGATGGCAAAATGCCAGTGACGCTCCACAGTGCAGGGCAGTGAGCACAGGGCCTACTACTTCCTACGGAGGACGTTGGGTCATTCTCATGAAGTCTGTTTCTGATTGTTTGGTCGGAGACATTCACACCAGCGGCCTCCTGGATGTCGTCCAGTTCCTCCTTGCACAAAGGGGCACATACTAGCCCTGCTGAGGGGATTAGTATTCCACAAGTTGAACTGACTTGATGATTGATTAAGTTAGTACATGCTTTAGTAGGTTGTTCAAGCAGTTTCACTAGTATTGTAGGGAACAAGTGCTCTAATGTAGGCGATTAATTCAAATCTAACCCACTATCCCCTAGTTAACAGCAAGAACCTTCCCAACTTTTCATGGCTCGTTAATCTAAAGATGAAGACCATTCTAGCTGGAATCTAGTAAGGAGCAAATGACTTTCATTAAACAATCTTTCTCTGGTATTAATATAAAGACTGAAAACAGGCTTAATTGGGATTTATTAATGGGCATAGGGTCATCTATAGCAGTTTTTAAAGACTGAAATAGGACAATATCTCTTACCTTTCCTGAGGCTGATATGTATGTTTGTATCAAATTTCATGCCTTGTGGTGGTGCCAAAGGAAAAGACATTGTTATTACTATGTACTGGCCCAGTGCCATTACTACAGCTGTGCCATATATTGCATGAGTTTTCTCTTTCCAGGTGCTGGATCTTAGCACGGAGGGAAAGGAGGAGGTTTTCTACGGGCCAACGTTGCCGTTTGCCTCCAATGGGATAGCGGCCTGTTTCCTTCCTGCTCCTTACTTCACCTGCCCAAACCTACAAACTCTACAAGTACCCCATCACAGGATAGGTGCTGTTTAAACCACTCCTTTACAAAACGTGAGGAAACCAGAACATGTGACCAGAGGATGGAGCACTTTCAGATAAACTCTCTTTTTTATTTAATTTTTTTTTTTTTTAAAGTGCTCGATTATTGGACTCAATCTGAAACACGCCATCTCTGACACCAAAATGTAATAATAATATTTTCCTGACAAGAGCCATGCTATTTAAGCTATTTAAACTTCTAGGAACAATCTGCGTTCACAACAATAAAGCATTTTTTGGTTGTATGTTTCCAAAGACTGAAACATCATGACCACTGAAGACATAAGGAGCAAGTGGGAACATAAATCTTGCAGGAAAGGGACAGGAGAAAAAGAAAAAGACAGTCATCCTAACTGTTAATAAAGACGTGGAAAGAAGATATTGCTGACCTGCTCAACTGTCCTCAAGATAATAATGAAACTGCAGTTTCTGTAACCCATTAAAGTACTGTAGGAGCATTTCTAGCTAGAACTGCTGTATAACACTTCCACGTGATCCCTATAATCACTTCGGTGGCCTGAAGAACAGCCTGCTTTCTAATCGCCTGTGCTGGTACTTGGGTTCGTAGGTAAATAACCATGCCATCTTTTTCAGTTCAAATAAGATAACAAAAAAAAAAAACGACCTGTGTGAGTCCGACTGTTAATACACTCAGGACCTAAGACTGTGGTCTAATGAATGTCTAGTCCCATCTGCGTGCATACGTACCATATACTGAATAATGCTGATTGTCCAAAACATACTTCTGACCAAAACAAACCCCCGTTTGTCTGTCGAAAAGAAAGGTGTTGAAAACCTGGAAAATTTGCAGAATAAAGATGCAAACAGAGAATTGAAAAAAGGCGCAGGAGTGTGTTCTGTCAAGAGCAGTAGTAGTTCTAAGAGTTCGGGGGGTGAGGATGACTGCTCTTCAGTGGGAATTATTTAGCAGCAATAGATAATTGCACACTAATTTAAAGAACCACCTCAGTTTCTTTCTTTATGCATGGATTCTCCAACCAGCTCTGATGCTGCTGGAGGAAAAAGGAATGTGATGCAGCAGAAAGCTCCTCGGATGAAGGAGATGCATTGCAGTTTGATGAGGCTGGAAAATGACTAGCAATGACAGAAAATGAGACTTGGTGATTGTGGGAGACAGGAGTGAGACTTCATGTGATTAGGTGCAAACTAGAACGGGATTGGAAGAGATTGCTGAACTTGGAACGGGGAGAAAGAACGGGAGAGTGGGAACAAACAGTACTACTTCTTCCCTCTGCTCAACTTTTTTTTTAAGGTGTGGTGGTGAAGTCATTGGGCCCTGATCAAATCTGTAATTCAGACTGCTGGATATATAGATGCAGCACCTCATACCATAATCACAAATAATGTGTGCACACTTCACATTCTTCCCTTCTCTTTGTATCGAACAGAAACGAAAAGGTGGGGATGCTGGCGTGTGGCCACATTCACATTTATTGTCACATTTTTCATTCAGTAACAGTGAATCTCTTGAGATGCAAAGCTGCACTTTTTTCTTTTTTGGACAATATGTACATATCTACAGGCAGGTAATATTAAGCTTTTAATCCATGATAGGAACATGCCCATTTGTATTTTTTTTCCCTTCTACAAATCTTTTCTGTGCTTTTTTACAACTGCATTTGAGGTTTTAAGAATATTACAGATTATGCTAAACATAAATTAAACAGAATTTCTAAGGTATCCTCATTTTTTTAAGGGAAATTGACAAAAATGAAAATACAACATGATAAGAAGAGATTCTTGGAGGGGTCTGGAAGAGGTCTCTCTTTACTGGATTTTTTTTGTCACTCGCTTTCCAGACTGGTTATTTCAGCTTGCCCACTTTCCCCAAGGAGACCCAGCAACTTCACATATGCACTCCTGTTACACAAACAAATGTGGCACATTCTGTAAGTCACAGAGCTGCTGAATATTTCTTGTTCTGTATGCAACTGCAGCGCTTATTGTCTAGACAACTTAAAAATAGTTTAAAGTGATGAATGCCGTCTACATGGCTTCCAGGGTGTGATTCATGTGCTTGCTCACCTCAAGGCGATGTTCTTGCCCAGTCCTCTTTTGTGCTCAGTGTTTCTCAGACTGAGAGACAGGTTGGGGATAAGAGCTTGAACCACAGTGGGATCTAAAACAGCCACAGTCTCCAAGATGCCGTATATCTGCCTGTCGTAGACTCCCTCGTTCTCCTCCACAAACGACCTAAGAGCATCGAGATGGTAGGCATAATAAATAAATAAATGAATAAAAATGATGGATAAAAGAGGCTGTAATTTGATAATGATCTATAATTACTGTCTATGAATAATGTGTACACTTCAAATGATCTTACACAGTCGAATATTGCAAAGTTTGTCGATGCATACAGTATTTAATGCTACAAACATTCAGTTACCGTAAGACTGTGATCATCTGGTCGCATGGTCTCTCTGTAGATGCGGCACCACACCGCTCAACTACAAGCTGTAAGGCATCTGTGCTCGTCTTCCTTACTGCACATCCAAAATAAAAAAATAAAAATCACTTCACAATCACATCAATAGAGACGGGCTGGAAAGTGTTGATTATATAATGCATCAGTCTGAAATGAAGTGAATCCACTTAAATGACACTGTTATATAAAAAATGACTTTAACTTCTACTTCAATCAATCAAAACTGCAGTAAAATGTAGAGTTAACAGAAGATCTGAGTACTGCAAGTCATTAAAACAACTCCTAATCTACATAACAAGAGTTTCTGAGTAGAATTTGGCACTTTCTCACACGGGGAACAGCTGCTGGATTACAACTTTATTCGTTTATGCCACTAATGTCGCACTGTCCATATTCCTCTGCTCTGGACCATCATTACATTGCTTGTACTCAGTGAACTGTGATCATATGGAAAGCCAGACGCTCTCTTTTTATACCAACTTCTGGATTGTTAGATCTCATGATTATATAGTTTTATACTTAAGCTGCAGACAGAGAAACAGTGAGGTAGTGGAGCACTGCTATATTAAAACTTGGCTTGTAAAACTATTTAAGATTCAGATTGTCAATCTTACCCTGTGGCTCGTTGACCAGCATAATGCAGCGCAGCAGAGAGGGGAGGGGCACGGTGAGTAGGGAGGGGTCTGAGTCACCATTTCGTCTCAGAAGCTCCAACAGGAACATCAGGACGGATGCCAGACGAGGAGGGGGGGCGTGACCTTTGAACTGCAGGAAGTTCTCACTGCAAACACAAGCAGAGGTGTTTCTAGTAACTTTAAGTGGCTGTTTATGTAGACACATGGTGAAAGAAGGAAATGATGTACATGAGTCCTTGATAATAAAGGTAAGACAGCCTTTGGGGCGTTTGGAGTTTTCAGTCATTGCTGAGAGAGTTTTTGATTAAACAGGAATCACATTCAGAAATTAAGTGAACATGAAATTCAGGTCAATGCTGGATCAGGCAAATTCTTTTCATGGTTCTGCAGACCTACCAAAGAACCTCTAGGATGAGTCTCCTCAGGGCAGCTCCACGGCTGGTTGGGTTGGCCTCGCAGGCACCTAGAAGCACCGGGTGGTTGGCAATAATGCCCACAGAAGGCGAGGCAGGAAGGAAATGGTCCAAATATCTGCGAGTTACAGAACGTAGTTGCTGCTTCAGGTAAGCCCCCTGGGACTGAGACACACTAGAGGCCACAGACAGACCCTGGAAGACGATAAATGGAAGGGTCTTTATCAAAATAGCCAGGTTTCTTTCTTTAATGTAACGGCTGTGTGTTTGGACAATGTGTGTCTATATTATACATTTGTCCCTACCTGTATATACAAAGGCAGACTGTCTCTGAGAGCTTTGTCTTGCTGTGTGAGGTTGTGGGGAAGCAGCAGCCCATCCACAATGCGGAACAACAGCTGTTGTGCTTTTGATGTGGCCAGCAGGGGGCTCCAGTGCTTCACAATGCAGCCTGGTCACAGAGAAAAGAGTGTTGTACTCTCATACGCAATTCCAATAATTTCTTGCCCAGTCGTGGACTTTATACACAGTATATTCTGTGATGCGTTTGAAATTGATAAACTTTGCACCTACCAACAGCCCAGTATGCTAGCTGTATTCCCTCTTGGTTCTTGCTGACGAGAGACGGTTTAATGTGCTTCAGGATGTCACCAATGTAGTCTAGGGCTGTGGTCACCATGGCTGAACGCTCAGACAAAACCTTCAGTCCACTGTACACACTGCCTACAGCCTAACACCATGTGAAACACATAGAAACACACGCTGATGAAGGTTCACAGACGATTTTTAATTTTACTTGGACACAAAGCCGACCTGAGTTCTCTCATAACTAACTTGCTGTAAAATTTCAAAATACACAAAGACAGAATTATTCCCCAGTGTGTTTGTCACCTGTGTGCGTATGTTACCTTGACAAACATCTCCAGGGCTGCAGTCGGCTCTGGCCTGGTTGCTGTGGGATTAAGGTTGGCTCTCTGCAGAAGCCTCTCCACCTCGGGAAGCCTCAGCACAAGCCGGGTCAATTCACACAACTGTTGTTCCACAGCCCGGGCTGACGAATGCAAAAACACAAACACTGGTTATTTAAATGATAACGAAGTTCACATTAATGTAAACACTTCCTTTTTTACTTAAAGAATAGGTTGAAAACTGCTGTTGAGTATTGTTACCTGTTCTGCTGTCAGTGCCATCTGGGTTCTTGTGAAGGTGCTGCTGTAGAACACATCTGACCCAGGCCCTCACTGACAGGCTTTGTGCAGAACCAGACACAGCAACGCCAGGATCTCCACTCAGAGAGGACACCAGCTCACTGCGAAAGAGAAGAGACAGCAAGAACCTGATCACAAGTCTGTTTGGAGATGTGTGGGGCAGGGTGGGTGGGGGGCGAGGCGGTTTCTATTGACTGTCCAACTAATGCACATCTTTTCAAATGGTGGAAAGCCTAATTCAATGGAAGCAAATTCTACTTTGCAGCTTGTGCAATCACTTTAAAGCAACCCGCACAAAATAAGAAAGATAAGCTTGTCAGAAAAAAACTTCTAAAAAGGATCACTTTGGTATCTTGCAGTTGAAGGGTCAGGTACTGGCAGTTGCCCATACAAAACACACCACCTCCTTATTGCATAATAATCTTCCTGCCTCTCTTTCATTAATAAACAGTGCCCAGACAGCTCAGTAGGTAAGGCTGTGGTCTATTAACATTTTGGTTCATGGATATTATTTTAGCTTATGGCTCGTTTTCTTTCTCCATCTTGCTGGACTGGTGGAGAAGGATGTGCAGCTGATGGCCAGATAATATTCCAGATGTCTGCAATTTTAACTAGGGAACTAATTTCAAACCACAGCAGGCTATTCTGATTGGTGTTTCAGCATCTCTGTCTTTGCTAGACGCATTCCTGTAATATCTAATCTGTCTTTGTTGTAGTGGTTTCAGGCTGTGCAGGTAGAATTTCCATTAAGCACGCCACAAGTGGCCATGTTGAATCTTCCTAATGGTTTAGCCCTCTGTTAACCTTAGCCAAAGGCTCATTGCTGCAGCCAATTCCATTTCATGTTTATGTAGCTTGTTAGAGCCTCTAACAGCTTGTGTTGTAAGCATATGAAGCACATGCACATGTCAGCGCTTATGTGATGGGAGGGACTTGGAGCTGCAGATGGAGGGTTTTTTTAAAACTCTTGGATATTTTTTTTTCCCCTACTGCAGCTTTAGTATCACTTGGCACCGTCTGAAAAGATGTCTGTGGTTGAAATAATAATCATTCTTCTACTCTTGAGTGTAATTTTGAAGCTTTTACCTTCTGTATAAAGGCATGAATGCATTTTTATTTATTAATAACCATCTTCACTATACAAGGACACCCTGTGCTTCATTTATTAATTAGAGACGGTGTAATGTACCTGCAGAAGTTATGGAAAACAGTTTTTTTAAGTGCGTCACACAATGATGAAGCTTGATAACTAACAGGAAAAGAGGAGAACATCATTCTCATCGGACTCACCTGATGTAAAAGCATCAGGTGAGTCAAATGAAAATGTTTTGGGACAGAGAAGACTGGGGGGTGGGATTGGATTCAAAGGTCAAAGCTTACCTGTTTTGAAGCAGATGGGAAAGATAGCGAGTTACCAAGAGTGGGTGAACCATGTCATCCCACCCAAAGTATTGCATGATGGACTGAACTGAATTTGGTTGAAGGTCCTGGGGTGCCGAAGTGGGTAGATCAAAGGCGAGCAGGGTGAAACCTGAGGAAAATGAAAATAGGTCAGTGTTGTCTCAGTTAGTTGGATGATGATACGTATAGCGCTCAAAGTCATTAATGTCTTCTCTTTACTATGATCTTTGAATTTTGTGTCCTTTCCAGTTCTACCTTTTCACTCGTAAAGCCATATTTTCCCCTCAAATTTCTTTCATTTAAAATAGCTACATCAGTTTTCTTTTGTATGAGGATGCCCAGAAATCTTGCTCTCCCACCTTTCCTTCCACTGGGTCTTACTGACCTGCAGCTGCATCTGCAAGCTGTGCTGGAGGTGTCTGAGAAAGACGTAGGCTGTGCAGAAAGGGGAAGAAGTGAGCCCAGAGAGCAGCTGCTACCGCTAGGTGGCGCTCTTTCACCACACTGGCGGTAGCAGGAACCCAGGACAGGGTGGGAGCTGACTGGTCACTGCGCTGATGGACTCGTCTGGAAGGACACAGACACACAGATAAACAAATCTATCCAATGCAAAATCCAAACTCAGTGCTCCCTCTTGTGTACAAACCCCCCCCCCCTCCCTACTTTCTCAAATCCTTTTGCTCCACAGTTCCTCTCTTTCACTCCTCCTTCATATGTTTTCCCTCTCTTCTCTCCTGGGGGATTACTGGGTGCAGTGGTGCGCTGCAGTGTGGAGCAAAGCGGGGTGGAGGTAGGTGTGAGGAAGGAGAGGAGGATATTATAGGCATAGAGTGGAGCCTAATGCTGATCCCCTGTACACAGACTATACTTTGGCTCTTCTGGCTCATCCCTGGCCCTGGCCCCAGCCGCTACGGCAGCCCCACAGTGGCTGGCATTAGCCCAGATAAGCAGCTGAAGGAGCTGTAATCTCATTTAGACGGGAGATGATCCTTCTGTCCCCCTCATTCACCCGGATGAGGGTGTAGGGAAGCGGGGGCTAAGATGAGGTGGGGAAGAAGCAAAAGATAGAGGAACTAGCAGCCCCCTTCTATCCTATCCTTAACCACACACTCTACTCTGTTACTATATTACATACACACACGCACACACTCACACACACCTCAATGGTGCCTTCCCTTCCAGCAAGGTTGCATCTAATCCAGAGAGAGCTGAGACAATCGATTAGAGTCTGAATTCATTAGCCTCGTTACTACTGCGGAATAGGCCTTTCACACCCATCAACCCTCATTGTACAAGACATCGTCAGAGACCCCACTTAATCCTCCTCACTGTGGCTTCTTACATGTACACACAAACACATACACACACCGTTACATACCACTAGGGACCAAAGTAACCCTTCCCCCAGCTGCCTTCACTGTAAAGACATTTAAAAAAAAAAAGTAGCATCCTAACAATGCCAGGCAGACAAACACATCAGACGCACACATGGGCATACATGGAATTAACTCCACGTCCCCTGTTTCCTTACTTTGTCCTCACATTTGTATCTAATGTAAAGGTGTTTTTTTCCTTTATAAGAAGACACTTGACAGTAGTTGTCCTTGACTATCGGGGGGGGGGGGGGGGAATCAAAACCCGCTAAAAGGTCTTAATGCTCACAAAGGAAAAAGCTTCACAGGAAGGCTTGTATTTTATCAAGCCAAGGAGATGGGGATTAATTGTTTGTGCCAAAAACAGATCCAACAGACTGTGCCAATGCCAGCTCACCTCGTCAACCAGCGTCACCCCCATCCTCCTACAGCGGAGGGTCATGGGAAGAAATAAAATTGAGGAATTATGCCTGTTACTGGCTTCTTGCCTCAGCACCATGACGATGGCTATCAAGAGTGAATGTTCGGACCCTACGCCGCCTCAACCATTGGCAGAATAATTCTCATAATGTGTGCAGATTCCACATGGCTCTTAATAGACATAATGATGCACACACTAAATTTGCCAGGCTACATAATTGCCCATTAATTGTGTCACAGAAAAGGCATTAATCACAAAGAGATACCGAAAATTGCCAGGCCGAAGAATTATATTTAATTTGGCGGCATGAATTGGAAAGAGAGAGAGCACGGTATTTTAATTTTTTTTTTTTATTTGGTTAAATGGGTCATGGTGGTCCAGGCCATAACACAGAGGGCCTCTGAGAGTTCTCTTCTTCTCCTCTCACTCCTTGGCCATTAATGTGCAAATGTGTGCCCTTCAACCCCAAGATCTGAGATGGGAAGTCTGGGAATTAGCAAAGCTAACGAGATACTGTGTTACAAGCGGCTGGCACTGAAATAAGAAACGAGTACACCTCGGTTAGTGTTTCACTTTGGGGGTGTGGACAGTTGTGTAGGTTTGTGTGTGCTGAGAGGATGGTAGTGCACACTGGAGAATTAAAGCAATCATACACCTACATGAAACAGCAAGAGGGCTCGGTAACACTTAATTTTACAATGCCCTTTTTCTGAGGTTTCAGATCATTTATTAACCTTTTCAAAGTAGCGTAAGCATAAAGACGTAGTAACACTCTGAGTGCTACAAAACTCCAGAAACAATATATATCTAGGGGTATATTGAAAAATCAGATATATACTCAACAAAGCTGCGTATCAAACCTCATTACTTTGACATAAAATGGACAGCACATTGTGTGCACTGAATACATTTGCTAATAAATGTTCACTTAGTTTTCACCTTTAGTGATGGAGCCACAGGAAACCATCACCAAAACTCTGTAGGATTTTTTTCAAAACAAACCTCACTAGCCTGGTTTCCAGGAGCTGCAAGCAACAACTTTTTTGATAAAATAGTCTGGATGCTACCAATTGAGAACTCTAACAACTAAGTGGAGCACATACAAAGGTAAAGCAACCAAAGAGAAACCATTTCACCTAGCAGCTGGTGAAGGCCACAACAAAGCTCAAAGATAAGTTAATTTTGAGTTTATAATGGCCACATGGTCATAAATTCAAAATAGGCATTTTTTCCCAATATAAAATGATAGTTGTTGTCAAAGACTTTAATGCCTTTGCACAGCATACTGGTGTAACTTAGGAGCATGAAACACTTAAAATTAATTCATCCATGCAATTATAAGAAGCCGCTTTAATTGTTGTTCAGAGCTATTACAAACATAATAGGTTGCAAACAAACTAACTCTTCTAAATAACACCAGATTAGCGTGTAAAATATACACGTCTTTCCTCACTGTCTGATATCTGTCCACTGTGGCCTCTGTTCCATCTCTACCTCCCATAAACAGAGTGCGTTTCAGATGTGGCTCTCTGACCTTCAGTTGGGGTTGTTCATGTAACGAACACCCCTGTCCTACAGCTGAACTCATTCTGGTGCCCTACTGACCACTGTCTCTCAACACACCCACAGCACTGCTGCCGTCCTCATAAAGACAGGAGGGTCCAAAGAGGGTCCCCTGGGCCCGTAATTCTAATCAGGGCTACTACTGCAGCACCTGGTTAGGGTGACCCGGAGCCACTGGTCCTCCTGAGACTAACTGGGGCCTCAGTGCTACACAGGCTTTTTACAGACACCCATTCCTGCTGACAGCACAATCCGCTTATTGTCAGTATGAGAAGTGAGTGGACTCTGGGATGGGATGGGGAGAGCAGAAGAGATCACTCTCTTCTTCCGTAGAGACTTATCAGATTTTAATAAAAGCTTAGCTTGGCCTTTGCCAGAAAACATTTGTCTGGATGTGTCTACTATCTGTGAGGGAGTAGCTATCAGTGAATGATGAAAGAATGAGGGAAACTGAGGAGAAGTAAGAGATACCTGGGAGCTGGTGAATATTTACACCTGCTCTCTCACCTGAGCTGCGCAAGGACGATCTGCAGAAAACCCAGGGCAGAATTCAGCTCGGACTGGCGGCAGGCAGGCAGCAACCAATTGAACCCGTCACCGAGTAGCTTTTCCTCTGATAGGCTGAGAGTGGTGCTGGTCTCAAACACCTCGGCCACACCCTCCAGGTAGGACCCAAGTGGCCCCCATAGGGCAAGCCTGCGTGAGACCTCTGTGGTTTTGTTGTAGAACTCTTTGGCTGTCTCGTTAAAGGAGGAAGTCAGCAGGCTAGCCTGAGCTCCAACATCCAGACCCCGCTCCTGGAGCAAACATACGATGGTCCATCAGTTTTGTTATTTTTAATTAAAATCTTTTTTTATGTTATGGTAAACAAATATACCTGGAATAGCAACACCATTGACAGATGCCCTCTCCAGATTAGTGTGCGGTGTCCAAGAGGAGAGTTAGAGGGCAGAAAGCCAAGCAGCTCACAAGCTCTGCTGGCCACATCCTCCAGGTCTGCCTGCCGGGCCACTACCAGAAACAGCAGCAGAAAGTTCATGAGACCTGCTTCTGACAGCTCCTGCATCTTCTTTGGGGAGAACTTAGAGTAAATCCTGGACACACAGAGACCAAAGTAAGAAAGAAAGAGGAAGGACAAAGGTTTTCAGGTATGCCACAAGAGATGGACAGCATCATGTCACACAAGACAAAGAAACAAATGGTTGCATTGTTTATTTTTAGATTATTATCCTATTTCACTTTTTTCTTTACTTCCACTATCCAATTCATTAGAAATGATTTATTCTTCTGAAACACCCTGACTTTAAACGCTGACTAACTGAACTTTCCACCCCTGTAGTGCACCCCACCACCTGCCTCCATCACCTTCTCAGCTCCAGGGGGAGAGGCTGGGCTCCCCAGCCTATGTGGGTGAGAGAGAAAGGAAAAAGCAAGAGAGTAAGTAAGAATAGAGAACCACCCAGCACGCTGTTAGATCCTGCGGGCACTGTGGAGAAATGCCTTTAAAGATCATGTTAAATGTCAGAGACACTCAGACACACAGCAGTAGGCGCTCAGTCCCTCTCTCTACAGCCAAACCAATTTACTGCAACAACAGAGAGAGATCAATAAAACCACACACACATGCGCACACACACACAGAGCTTGCTCGCCTGGCAGGAAAACACAGAAGGCTGGAGCCCCCTAGCCCTCCCCATCCTAAAATACAGATGCAGCCCACACAGGTGAGTAGAGCTGCTGTTTCGGTCAAAACACAAACAGCGCACATCCCAAGACAAACTCAGTGTAAGAAGTATGACTGGTATAAAAGGAGTGGAGAAAAATGAGACGGAAACTGGGAAAGACCAGGTTAACACCACAACCAGCTTAGTTACACCCACAGAGAACTATAAAAGGAAAAGGTGGTGAAGCATACAGTCAGAGTGAGCAGGGAGGGAGATTTAAATAGATGAATGGCTAGTATGTAACAGGGATATAAGCTGCACACTGGGAGATAGCAGAGGGGATTTTCTGTGTTCTCCCAACCTGTCTCTCTGTTTGTTTATTCTGGACAGCTTTTTTTTCTGGAGGCAAGCAGATGCTCCTAACTCCCAGCATTGGAGAGCAACATGCTTGCAGTCGATCCCATTAATGTGGTCGTCACGGGTGTCCCGCAGAGCCTAGCCAGGAGTGGGAACGCTGCCGAAGCGTTGTGGAGATACAGTCGGCACGCCTCGCGCCTCCTTAGGAGGAGGAGGTAGTGGTGATAGTTTTGGTGGAGGGAGATGGAGGGAGGTGAAGGGGATGGGGGTGGGGATCTGGACCTGTCCCAGCCCAGCCTGGCTGTCGCCAGACTGCCTACCACCCACATCCCCCTGCTCCCCCACCACCCAAGCTCCCCTCTCTCCGTGTTGGAAACCAACACAGCTTCGTTAAGGCGAATTAACCGCCACGCTCGTTAGCTAATTAGCCCCCATGTCTGCAGTGCTACAGAGCACATTCCAGACAGAGGGAAGTCATTAGGCGGATTTATCTACGGCTGCCTCCCTCTGGCACACAGCCGGCCTGGGATATAGGATGGACCAGTACATGGTTCTGATGCATCCATCAGCTTCTTGTCCTTTGTCTATTTTTTTTTCTTTATTTCCTATTCAAACACGCACTGTATTCTTCTCTTCAACGGCCTCACACACTGAAACCATGTCACTGCTCTAGGGAGCAGGTGCACAGCCTGTGTGTTTGTGTGTGCATCAGTAGGAGGCTTCTTGGGTCTGGCCTCTGCTGGAGAGCAGGTGGTTGACTCCTGAGACACCTGCTCCACCGGTGGGCCTGAGTAAATATCAAAGACGCACCGGGAGACTGCGATACACCTGGCACGTACACAAACAAGACTCAAATGCATGACAGTTTGCAAACACACATGTTGTGTGTGTATTTATGCAAGCGAGTGCTTACACATAGGCAAATCCAAACACCATTTAAACACATCACACATTTAAAGATCAAGTGGGAAGGGGAAATCTATATAGCCTATCCCTGATTAGTAATCACTGCTGAAAGACTCCAAATCAAAACCCCACAATATAGAGTATATAGTGTTATGGTTGTCAAACCTACTTTTCAAGGTGGAAGAAAATGTGAAGGATCGAGAGCTACAAAGCTTCTCAGCCTTCTCTCCATCCTTACCTCCCTTTGATCTGTCTCTGTGGGACTCCTCCAGCCCGATCCTGTGCAAGGCACAGGGCCAGCACTCGAAGAAAGATGTGGAAGGAGTTGGCAGAGCGATAGAGCTGGGTGTATCCAGGAGAGCGAAGGGGAGGCAGGGAGCAGCAGCTCCGGGCCTGCTCCAACAGAGCTAAAGGTGTCTTGCATAAAGTGCCCAGGGCAGAAATCCCCAGCCAGGGCACGGTAAATGAGGCACTCTGAAGAGGAGTGACAGAGCATAATATATAACTGTAGAGCCCTTGTTAACCAGGGTGCAGCATGACATGCTTAGAATTAGAAGTATGGTGTGAATAAAGGAGCAACAAATAAGACATTTCAAAAATTGATGGTTAGACACAAAAGTAAGCTACTTGTAGTAAATTGGTCAGCAAATCAAATGTATACACTTCATGATAAGCCACAGATGTTATTTTACCAAATTCTTGCTGTAGTAATCCCAGAGGGTGGACACAGCACTGGTGCTCGGTTCCCACATCAGACAAAGACTGAGGCAGGAGTGGACATGCATCCTGAACTGCTCCTCTGCTAGACCTCCCTGTTATCTCACACACACACACACACACACACACACACACACACACACACACACACACACACACACACACACACACACACACACACACACACACACACACACACACACACACACACACACACACACACCATTTAAAAACACTATGATTTTAAAGGGTTCAAAAACTGAATATCGCAACTAGAAACTGCGCTTACCTTACAAGTTAATTTGAGCAACTCATCCACAAAGGTCCAGTTATCCCCCAGGTTTTTCTGCAGATGAAGATAAATTAATGAGAGACACTTAAAAACAACAACTCACAGTATTCTATATTCATCATAATAGTCTTCAAGAATCAATGTATTGAAAGTGTAGTCTGCCGCTCTGCTCTTTAATGCAGTCTCATGGTTGTGCCGTAAACTGTTGGAAACAACACCAATTCAGTGCAAGGTTCATTTGGTCATTTTGTTGAGACAATGCCCACGAAATGAGGGAATTAGGTTAAGTACAAACACAATATATTGTTGTTAAAACCTTGTTGTTAAAAGGGTTAGTGTTTAAGATGAAACAAATTGCAGTTTTATATGTCAGAAAAAATCTTACATAGAAACACTTTTCTGTTCATTTGGAACATCTTTAGGTATCATTATTGCAATTATTAGTTTCTTACCTCATTCTGGACCATCATGCCGCTCCGACTATACTGGCCTAGCATTGATAAATGAGTGACCAGCCACCATGTGAATCCTAGAGGGTCCTTACAGTGTGTGGGGAGGCCACTGAACTGCTCAGCAGCAGGTTTTCCTAAAACCAGAGGCCTCAGCAACGAGTTGATGTAGCTCCAGAAAGACTAAAGGGAGCACACATTAGTTAAATACTGTCAGAATCAAAGTTTACTGTGTGACAGAACATGCGTGTATGTGTGTTACCTGTGTGTGCAACTCTTTATTCCTGTGTTCCAGAAGGTACATGAGCAGGACCCACAACTCTTTGGTGCAGGTGCAAAGGTAATGATGGCTGCTCAGCGCCTCTGTAGGCCTCACCTACAAATAAACAGGATCAATTAAACACAGTGAGTTGCCAACTAAAGCTTTATTCTACACTAAAATGTTTTTTGTTGCACATTGCGATGCCTTCTGTGTGCAGCTTCGATCCAGTTTTTGCTAACCAACTACAAAATGTGCCAATTATATGAGAAACACTTAGAATTTCAGCTTAAAAACATAACTCTGAAATACCACTGCTGCATCTAGTGAGATGAAATGAACCACCCACCTTGCTGTATTTGCCCATGGCCAGTCCAGTAAGGTCACACAGCAGACTGCACAGGTGTTCGTCAAACAGGCTGCTATCAGTCAGGTTCTCTCCCGTCAGGTCCACAAACTTGTGGGCGTACACCACCTGGCCTGAAGACAGAATGAGTAAAATTACAAAGAGCCTGTTTCCATCATAATTCAATAGCTCTTTAGTTATTTCCTAGGTGAGAATTCTGCTGCAAACACAAACCCTGAATCTTGTGACCAAGTAGGTGAAGGATCTCCAAAACTGACCAATGGATGTCTAGATGAAGGTGTAGCAAATGCCAGGAGGGAGGTAAAATCTGTAAAAGGAACACAGATTTCTCATTTCAATGTGAAAAGAAGAAAAATCAGCTGGGTGATAAAACTGTAGTCATAAAACCTAATGCTCAGTTGATAATATATAGCCTTTGTACTCTGGTATGCCAGCCCCACATTGTCTGCATCTGTTTTAAATGCTGTCTTTGGGGTTTTTTTCCTTCGGTTTTTAAGCTCCCTAACACCTTTGTAATCAATGCCTTACATTAAATCTCTACTCAAGTTAGATCTAAACAAACCAACTAGCGTTTGGCCGTACCTTTCCGTGATTCTGTATAGTAAAGGCACTTTGAACATTAGCAGGCAGGTCTTTGAGTCGTCCTACGAGGAGAGTGATCCCAAAAAGTTCCTCCAAAAGAGCAGAGGGGAACTGAGCCTCCAGCTCCTCGTAAGGGTGTGACTGAGCTGCATCCAGGGACCTGGAAGGCTGGAGATATCTGAACATATGCAAAAGGGGTATCCAATCAAACATTCAAATAAACAAAAACCCCATGACACCATAATATATTAACATGTTTTTATTAGTTCCAGTGTGACATGAAAATGTGTTAAAATTACCTGTGTAGAAAGACTTTGACATACTGAAGAAATGTAACACATTCTTGCCAGAGTTCTTCTGCTTTATAGTGGAGATTTCCAGCTTGACCTAAAACATCAAAAGGGTGCTGTAGGTAGTACTCATAATATGTCTACGGTATCAGAGATCAGATCACTCTGAAAATGACTATTGTACAGCTCATATATACATATCAAATACATTCAAATTGTTCATAAAAATATATATATAGAAAACAACTCTCTAGAAATTATGGGATTTAATTTGCAGAATAATTATTTTTATTTATTCTGGACATTTCATTCTTTAACCCTCTCAAGGCAGGCGTTGCCGATTTGCAACAGTTAAAAACTAACAACCTGATTACCCCACATACATATTTTATGAGTTGTTTTTTTTACTCAGAAGTACCACTGCAGGACTTGGTTGTGCATTAGCAACAAAAAGTTTAATTTGAGCCTGAGAGGGTTAACATATTTGAAGCCCTCGGTAATTCCTACACTTATTTCACTTGATTTAACTAGTTTTTATCACTCTCCTACAAGCTGATAAGCTGATCAGACCATTTTCTGTCCTCACATAATATGCCTTAACTAGGATTAAAAATCTGATCCAAGTTCCAAAGGGGTTGACAGAACCTGCATAAAAATGTTTCAAATCTTTTTTCTGCTAATTATATAAACAAGCAATGCACATAAACAACCTGTATATCCAACTAATACACAAACTATGCCTATGTAAGCAAACAGTGGCTTACTGTGCGAACAAAATACTGACAATAAACTAAAAGACTGTTAGTTGGACTAATGATTACACAGACTTACCAAAGTCATTTGAGTTGGACTTAACTAAAGTCTCCAACTTGTAAATCCGTTGTCTGAAACATAACACAGAACAGAAGAGACCCTGTAAATGGATATGAAGGATGTCTTTTTCAATAATGTATCAGGAATATATATGAAATATTTTAAAGAATGATTTCATGACCACACTTTTGCTGCCGTGGAAAAGAATTAAGTGGTAGAAACAACAGATTTTAACTCTTTCCTTTATAAAGATGATATCTGATGACTTCCCATAACAACATGTTTTGTTGCTTCATTACATATCAGTAAAGGTTTTCACAATGATTAGAATAGTATCAGGGTTTTTCCAAAGGTAGCTGCATAGGCAAAGACCACCCTCACTAACTCTCAATACACACCCAGTCATTTCTATAAGGAGGCGTCAAACAACCGCTCAGTTCAGAAGACAGCTCCTAGGTTAATTCTAATAGGCTTTCAAAGGGTAAAGAGTTAAAGCAGACTGAAATAACGTATGCTTTACATCATGCCTTACCTGAAGAGGCCAAACAGTAGTTTTGTAGATTCCACCAGTGCTGTCTCTGTCACCCAGGAGAAGCCAAAGATGTCCACTGTGTCCGTCTCATATTCTGCAGGGGCTGGGTCAAGACGCAAGAGTAGCCTGGAGTGGATGCAATGACTGCAGTGAGATTTTAAAGCTTTTCTCCTAGTGGAACTTTAGCAGCTACAACATCACAGGGGAGGTAAATGGAATTACATTTGAGGTGTTATAAGTACAAAAAAACTGACCTCTGAATAAATTACACAGAAAAATGACCGATTTTATAAAAGACTGTTCTTACTGACAGCATTTCTCAGGCACAAAATAGTGCCAGACAATTTTGTACGATTACAGTCAGCTGGCAGAAGGTAATTATACCGTTTCAAGGAGCCTCTAACAACGTATCCCTCTGTGGAAAGTACTCCAGCGGGATCATCTTTTACATCAGAGCAGCAGAAACACGGTGGTCGAACTGGAGCCAGGTCACATAGACTGTCTCCTGCAAATGGGGAAACTGGCGGGGTGAGGGACTGGCTGAAGTCATCTGACATGGTGTCAGTGCAGAATCAATTTGACCTGAAATGACCAAAAAAAAAGAAAAAAAAGAAATCACAGCGCAAAATACTGAGAGAATGCTTTTTTGTCAGTGGTTTGCAAAACTGTGTTCATATGTAAATATTCAACAAGTTATTCACAAATACACTGGGATGATGTATAATTTAATACCACATACAATTTAAACAAAAGGGTTTCACAGCAATATTTTAGCATTTTACTTTGTAAGTACAAATGTACCTTACAGTACATTTGTACTTACATACAAGTACTGGTACTCAACGCAGAGCATACAAAACTACATCTAATTTTGCAGAGTTGTGCACAATTAGATGTAGTTTTAAAGGAAACATGAGCAGAAAGCAGGGAAAAAATATCTTTGGAGCAACATAAATGAATTTATTGAATGTATAAGTGACGGGCATGTATGTTATTGCATATAGCTAGCCAACGAACAAGTACTTCACAATGGATCCGACATGAGAGTATAAAACATTTCATAGAAGTTACGAAGTGCAAATTTAACACTTAACGTATCTACATTATACGCTTTATGCATGATAATGCTAGCGTTAACTTTCTAGCATACGCTGTGCCGACACGACAGCACAGTTAAGTCAAACAAAACTATTTTTAACAGGCAAACTAAAGACAGAAAAGCCTCCAAAAACAACTGTTAATGAAATATGAACTAACCTGTTAGTTCGGCTTCTTGTATATTTAGTAGTTTGTGAATTTTACTTCCCAGTATTCATCGCTGTTTGTGTTTTCAGCCGGTCCCGCGCGCTCACACTACGCAGGCGCACACTCGCTCCACGCCCGATGATTGGTCCGAAGTTTCCTACTGGGAGGAACCTAATCCTTTGACAGACACACAACAAGAGGTCTCACTGCTAAGCGCTTCCTCTGTCGCAATGTCTCTCCGGGCAGCTTTTAAGATATTTAGAATTGTAGTTGTTTTATAGTCGGTTCAGCAGCTGTATTTATCGTGAGTTGTATTAAAGAGCAAACTGAACTTCCTCTGTATACCACTAACAGCGCTGAGCTCTCTCATTAAACAAATAAAATAATTACATTCAGTTTCTTCTCGGTCTTTGTTAAGACATACACGCTAACTTGAAATTAAGTTTACATAACAGATGTTAAATACAGACTCGGGAAAACAATACTATGTGGATATATGAAAAAATATTTAGAGCATTATCGTCATAGCATGTATGTGCGTACACAGTTGCTCACAAAAAAGCACTGAACCAAAGCACCTGTTCCGTGCCGTGACTTTTTCCCGGGATTTGTCAAGTCACTTGTCCCCCTCGGTCCCACTGTCGGGGTTCCGCCCAAATGAATACAAAATAATGGACCGTATGAAAAAGAATTTAAAGCAGGCTAACCCTAATTTCCATATGCAGATCTGTCTCTCCCAACAGTCCCTCTCGCCATCACACCATTTCTTGCATTCTAATGCATTCTCACATCTTTACAAAATCCCCCCTTCCGCCACACGCCGTGGATGTGCTCGTTTTGCCGACTTACAAAATCGTTATTTCTGCACGTTTGACTTGTTCTGTGAGAAGGTGCTCTGTAGATGCGGTGTTTTGCATGCTCTAATTTGCATCTTTTATTACGAAGAGTAAAAAAAAAATGGACGCGTCGGAATTTTTCTTTTTTCTCCACGATGCATCGACCTGCCGTTCTGCTTTCAACAGGAGGCAGTCCGTCTGTCTAAGGGCTCTGTCGCCTGGATGGGAAAGGTAAGAGCTTTCTTTTCTTCCTACTCTACAAACCCGTTCTATCCTTTCACAGCTCCGTGTTGCATGGAGGGAGTGAGAGTTGAACCCCCACTCCCTCCTCCCGTCTTTCTCAGATGTAGCCTCGTTTCCAGGCTTTGATGCACTGGACCAGTTTGGGTGTTTTGTTGTTTTTTGTGTTTTTGCTGTGTCTCTGTGTGTGTGTGTGTGTGTGTGTGTGTGTGTGTGTGGGGGGGGGGGGGGGGGGGGGGGGGGTCACTAAAATTCAAGACCCGAGGCTAACAGTGTGAGAACCTTAAACTATACTCACATCAGTTCTCTGGATGCATTTATTAATCCACATCATCCTCAGTTAATAGCAGCGAACTCTGAAAAGGATTTGGTGCTTGTAATGGATGCAGTGGGACATTATTATGTTAAGGTGATAACCTGGTGTTGTAATTACCTGCATCCTTTTGAGGCTTCCAGATAGACTTAATGAACTGTGTGTAAAGGAGAGAACACTGTTGCCAACATATGGATAACTAGAGGCAGACTGCTACAGAAGCAACTGGAAGCAACATCTGCTGAAAATGTTCCACACTGTAAAACGAAATAATGGCCATAGCCATGCAGCACTACAGGTGTCCCCCATTTATGTCTGACTAGCCCCCATGCATGATGTAGCTGGGTGGAGCTATGCTGATAATATAGGTGTTTTTTTTTCATTAGTCAACGTTTTTAATATAAGGAGGAAAAGTAAAAACCTGTCATTAATATTATTGATTGTTTAGTTCCGTTTGCGACTCCTTTCATAAAAAGGTGAACAGAATGCAATAATTTCCAATTTGCCCAAAACTATATTTCATTTTTTAAATGCACAAAAGGTATATTAAACATTTAAATGTTGAAATCTATGGTAATTTTCATGGTTCCAAAAAAAGTTGCAAAAGAGTTTGGACAAGGCCATGTGCTCCATTAACTGCTCTTTGTTTGGGAACTAAGGAGACCAGCTGCTGTAGTTTTCATTTAACCATCCATCCATTTAACCACTTTTTCAAGTTCAGGGTCACAATGAACCTGGAGTATATCCTGACTGTGCATGCTGGACAGGTTGCCAGTCCATCACAGAATCAGAGTAGCCCCCGTTGTAGTTGTACAAGTAAAATATTTTTCCATCCTTGCTTGATACATGATTTTAAGCACTCAAATGTTTTGGACTTCCTCTGCAGGATTTTTAATTTCATAGGAAACCAGTTATTTTCACCTGGACTCCTTTACTACCGATCTCCGTACAGAATGTTGTCTGGTTATGTCTTGAAAAACAAAGAAGAGGTAGGAGAAAAACGCTTCAACCATGTTATGAGTATTGACTCTGCATATTTTTTTGACACTTGCAACTTCCCTTTGGCAAGATAAGTGTTTGAAATGGGGAAACCAACAGCCAGCTGATCAGAGCAGAGTCTGGAAGAGACTAAATGAGTACATGAATAACTAGACAGATGTTTTGGAAATATGTTTATATTTTGAATGCCTGAAATAATATTGGATATATTGGAAAACTGTTTTTTTGTTTTGTTTTTGTTTTTGTATCCCACCAAATATTAGTATAGGCATCAGTTTTTAATGTCCAGAGTTCATCAGTTTCTTTGACCTTGTATATAGAAATTCTTTGATAGTGCTCTTATTTTCCAAACTATGTTGAGAAACATTATCATTAAATTGTTGAAGTATCTGCCTCCACAGTATTTGTTTGTCAGTGATAAAAATGGAGCACCCGTCCACAAACGCACTACAAGGTCAGAAGTTACGGTCAGCTGTAGTTCAGCTGCTGCAGGGGTTTAAGTCTTGCTCAAGGACTCCTTATATTACAGCCTGGCATTTGCTAAACACTGGAAAATTGCTAGCCTGCCTCTCTCCACGGACAACAAAATCTGTCCAATATGACTTGTAAAGCTTTACAAGTCTGCTTTATCCATATGAACGTAAGATTCTGGAGTATTTTCAGGGCAATGTACAAAAAGAGGAAAAATATTTAACAACATTTGCATATGTGTTGCCATTTTGCTGATGGCTCGAGATGGGGTTGATTATTGTGGCTCAGTTTTTATTGCGTTTGTTCTCTTGACTCATGACAGAAAGAACATTATTCTACTGTAAAGCCATTGTAAAATTGAAACATTGCCCCCCCCCCCCTCGCTCTCTACCAACATGTCCCCTGGGCAATATTACTATGGTAATATACTAATGTTAAACACTCTAAGTAGACATGGTGTTTAAGTCTGACCTTAAAACGGCCATCTAAAAAGTTTGGTTGGAGCGATAATGTGGACATTGTGAAATAATATTATCCTGTGACCAGTAGTTTGACCTCGGAAAATCATGAACAGTTTTACCATTAACGCCTTCTCTTTAAGGAGGGTAGTCAGAGGACTGTAATGACTTTGCATAATGAGTTACACTTTTTTCCCCTCATTGGGTCTGCTTTCTAAAAGATCTCTGTATTGTACAGGAGAGAGTGCTAGTCTCTTTTATCTCTAGAAAAAAAAAAACCTTGTGGCTACAGTTTGATCAATTAAACTCCTGAAAGGACCCCCCTCCTCCCTTTCTTTCCTCTGCCTGAGAGGAATATAAAGTTATCAGTCTTCCCAAGCGATATGAGGACGGAAATAAGTAGTTTGTCTATAAAAATGTCCAGGTACTTTATCAGCGTCCCAGTAGGCCCCGAGGCCCTGACACTGTTCAATGTGGCTCCCCTGTACTCCAGTCTCACATGAGCCCTCTTTTTTCCCTCCTCCCTCTCCCCCTGTCTACTTTGTCTCTGCCCAGGGCTGGTTACTCGTTGGGTGGGGTGTTCGCTCCCGGCCCCGCACCTCAGTGGGATTGACTGGGGCTCGAGCCCCAAGTGAGGTTATCGATTTCAATCAGTGGCTCGGGAGATAGGAGCTGAATGATGCTGCAGACTTTAAACAGTGGTCAGCTGCATTGTTTGTTGTTTGGGGTGGGGGCGAAAAACGCTGCAGGAGGAGGCACTTTGACGAGGAGTCAGATAAACACACAAACAGAATCACTCATAGACGGAGATGTCTTAATCGTCTGGTTCAGAGTTTTGCTGCATCTTAGCGGGTGCATTTCTCAAAGTAAAGAGGCTGAAAGAATTGATGAAGAAGTAGAAAGATTTTTTTCAACCACAGATGCTGCACATTAACACTATTAGATACCGGCACTGCAAGTGATAACGTTGGATTATTGTTTTTGCGCATAAAACAAATCATTGTTAAGAATTCCCATCACGATTCTCAAGAAGGGATTTAAAAGAACCGCTTGTTTTGTTAATCAGGCTTCCAAAAAGTCCGATATATTTTGTTCTATGTCTTGCGTGCACTATTTTTAAGCATTGTTTGCATAACGCGTGGCTTAAAATGATTCCTCCTTACTCAACTAGTCGCTTGTATAATAGGAGCAGCTGTATTTAGAAGCAACCTTTTAGAGTTTAGGAGCTCTTTGCACGGGCAGCAGACATACGCGCTGGAAACAGCACTTTGCCTGATTGCGTTTCTAATTGCATTTAATGTAAGCTAATGTATAAAACTGAAAAATGGCCTACTTGGCAGATCAACAGTAAATGTTGATTGTGTAATGTGGTGAAAGGACAGGGAGTTTAAGCAATTAATATTCTTCAACGCGGCATTCGTCCAGCAGTACATCGGCTGTTTTAGTCTTTCAGTAGATGCTGTTCAAGAGCAACGTGGCAACTTTTTTTTTTGTTCCATCATTGTTCACAGGAAAAGTACGAGCATAAAGACAGACTGATAAAGTTCCTGTTTTGCTTAAAGAGGGAAGTTAGTTCACGCAATGAGGGCACTGCAGTGTTTTCTGCTCTCAGAAGCATTTGCATCAAGGCCAGGAGATTAAACGTGTGGGTTGGGAACTGGAGAGAGTGTGTTGTCTCGCTTGGGGCCCCCGATGCCAGAGTTCTAGCTTTCATCGCACAGGGTGAAAGATAACTCCTGGACGTTTCACTCTGTGTGGCTACAGGTGGGTGGTTCACATGCTGTAGGTGGCAGCCTCGGTGGAATTCACGCAGAAGTACAGAGGAGGTGGCTGTGGGCAAATTGTTTCACAATTGCCAATGTTCAATACTCTGTACTGAGATGCAGAATCCTAAACTGTGTCAACTCATTTGTGTAGTTAGATGGTATATGAAGTGTTATGATAATATGTAAAAAAAAGAAAAGAAAAGAAAAGAAAAAAGTAGGTGTTTGGGTTTGTTTTGTTGCATGTATATAATTGCAGATTTTAGATATTACAAAGATCCAGTGAAGAGCACGGGTATGCGAAATAACCTTAGGTGGTATTTTGAAAGAGAAAAATGATGCCTGACATTAAAGGGCGGAAACAACTTTTTGATCAAATAATTAGTGGGCTTGCCAAAAATGTACTCTGTCATTTGTGCTTTCAAAATGACACCAAAACCGATACACAAATACAATCTGATTATTTTGTAGGTTTGACTGACATTGAAGACTTCAGGCAAGGTGTCTGCTTAAAACATTATGTAATGTAGCACTCTGGGCTGATCCCTACACAGTGCACTAAAACATGCATAATTTCCAAGAGTTTCTATTTTTTTTTTTTTTTTTTTTTTTTTTGGGAAAAAAGAAAATATGGATCTAATTCTCACAGATATTCTCGTTAAAGGCTCCATGTTCACTGCGTTTGTGCTGGTGCTGGGCTGCCTGCTGCAGAGGAACCTAGTGACCACAGAGGGGCACCGTGGGACCAACTGCCTCATCTTCTATGCAGTGCAAATGGACGGAGGCACCAGAGCTGCCAAAGCTCTGGCTGAGCAGCATGGACTGGAGTTCGTACAACGGGTCAGTGCATGTTTAAAATCTCTTTGTTACTCCAACCTCAGGGCCTGCAATTTACATTTTTTAAATCTGGATTCTAAGATTTCTTTTATTTTGTTTTATTTAAGAGCTGCCAACGAGCTGACTTCTATTTCCTATTTGAGGGATATCTGACTTTCATCAAATTATAGCAGCATTTGTGAATATTTCATATCTGATCAAAGATGCTTGGAGTGGGCTGGCCGCACAGTGTAACACACACACACACGTATAAAAAGACACATCTATGCTCCCAAACAGGCACACACGCCTCTCTTTCCCCTGAAACCCCCACTTCCCTACTCAGTATGTGAATAGGCTCAGTGTTTAAGTCTTTAGAAATTATTGGGTCTTTAACCATTTTCACAAGTTTTAATCTGTGATGCTACAATCTTTCTGATTAAGACACATCTGTGCTTTAAAGGTTACTTTAGTTATTGAGTCTCAGACTGTGTCAGCTCCATCAAAAAGTTCCCAGCTACACTGAAATAAAAAATGAAATAAATAAATATAAAAAAAAAAACAAGGGCTCGGAGCTGGTCTCGGTTAGGTGCAGTACAGAGGTTTTGCCTTTTTTGTTTGGAGCGAGTTCAAAGAGGGGGTTCAAGGGTGTAAGAGATTTCGAAATGAACCTCGTCTGATTCTCTTCACTGTGAATGTTTCATGAAAGATTCTCAGCGGAGAGAAATTTAAAAGGTAAGAACTTTTATGAATCGACTCCCATTCCGGCTGTGCGCTGTTATATTCAGGATTTTAAAAGGGATTTTGTTTAACTTGTGCTTTTCAAATGTAAAGTCTGACTAATCCAAAAAAAATGTTATAAACACATAGTTGAAGTGGTTCACTGTAAAAATCGTAATATATTATATATTACATGCATTTAACAGCATATTGACAGTTTCATTGTAAATAATGAAAAAAATACTGAAATCGTGAATTTTTAGATCTAGAATATTTACAACTGTTACTGTTCGATATATAATTATAGAAATCAGACCAAAATATTAGTCTTACTTAAGACTCCATTTTTCTTATTTTTTGTGATTTGAAGTTATTGATAAGGGATAAGGGTAGGGTGTGTGTGTGTGTGCGCATTTTGGCATTATTGATAGCAGTCAGTTGGAGTGTCCGCTGGCCTGGTGTGAGGCTGTTTGCAGCACTGGCTCCAGGGAACATGGACGCGAGCTCATTTCAACCTTGGCCCTGCTGCCTCTGCTGCTGCCGCCTGGATCATGAATAAAACATCTCTTTGACCTTTATCAGGAGTGTATTGGACAGTCCACCCCCGTCTCTGTCTTTCTCTCTGCCTGTCTCTCTCTCTCCCTCTCTCATTGTCCCTCATGTATACCCACAAACACCTCTTGTTTTTTCCTGCATTGTTTTCTCCTCTTTTAGACACTAATGATGCACTAATTTTTTAATCTATTTACATAAACTTATTGTATTTGTGCATATGCACAGTTCAGTGAGGAAAAAAAACAAAACATATTTTCTATATGTGTCGTTGAGTTCAGCACCCATAGTCTGGTCATTCAAATTAAGGGGTGCTGGAGCTTTGATGCCCTGGTGTAAGCCTACAGTGGCAGTCTGTTGTCAAGGATTTACACTAATTGTGTGTTTCTGTGTTAATAAGTCGTCCATCCCAGCAACACCAAAACCCAGACAAGAGCCTTCTACAACCCCCACTTTCCCCATCCCCTCAGGTCCAATCTGCTGACTGGCTTCTTTTACCTGTCTGTCGCCAGAGGCTGATGCTAAATGTCACTGACACTAAATCGCCTTTGTTAAGTCAAACCTATTTTAATTGTGTCACCAGTGATTTGCGCATTCTGTGCTGCAAATAAAGTGTATCAAGAAGAAGCAGGGGCTTCACATTTTCCTGTGAGATATATATATATACATGTTATTTAATTTTTTTGAAAACACTGACGTGGAATAAAAAGTGTGACAAGCCCAGTGCCAGCTTGGGAGGATTGTGATGTCTGCTGGCATTCCAGCAGTAATACTGCATGAGTGGAATGGGAATCAAATGTCTCCATGCTGGCACTCAACATATTGTTGGTCCCTTTGATTTAGTGTACAGCATCCAGGAAAATGTCATCGCATGTCTCCATTGTGCAGACTTGACATATCCATTTTGCAACTGTAAAATACAAAGAAAAACAAAAGCAAAATACCCGAGATGATGTCTTTATGCCACACGGACAGATTTACCATCATCCATTGCAGTTGCTTTTTGCAGGTGTCCCTCTTTTTTTCTTTTTAGCAGACATACCTAAGCATTTCCTGTCACTTTTTGCGATTCTTAAGCGTGTCTAAGTGATAGAGTCGATCCATTCACATTTATATAATGCCTTACGCATTTGCTCATTTGGGAGGCTTTAAAGATGGGCTATAGTTTGTCAACAATGCTTGAAATTAAATGGCAAATCAGCTCATTCCCAATTAGATGAGATGCAGTGAAATGTAGCAAAATATAATAAACGACGCGCATTCAGAGACTCCTGTCACACAATGGTGAGTCTTTTCGCTCCAACCAAGGCGGCGGTGGTGTAACCCACTCATTACAAAGCCGAGAGAAAGAGCTGCTCTGTGTAGACAGGTAATGGCAGCCATCACAGGTGCAGAGTTACACACACACACACACACACACACACACAGGCACAGAAAAAAAGAGACCCTGATCACGATCTAAAATAGATGATTTTCTGTTTCGCTTTATGTCGACACAAAACAGCGTCGCAGCGACTTGATATCACACGCTGATAAAGCTCGCAGGCTTACTCACAATGCAGCCAACCCAGTCTTCATGATACTGCATTGTTTACAGGTATTATTTCTTGCTTACTTAAGAGTTTGCAAATCCGATTAAAGCCAGATTAGCTCTATGTTTTGCATTGCTTTTATTTTAGCTGAGATCACTGCTTCGACAATTAAGTGCCTGTCCCATGTTAATGTGGTGTGTCTGTGTGTGTGTGTGTGTGAGAAAGGGTTTTGTCTTGAACTCTGACTTCAGGAAGTCCCCGGTCTCCAACCAATGGTAAAAGGCCTCCCAGATTCCCCTTCTCTCCAGTGAGGTGGAATACTGCCGGCAGATTACCATATCATTACCATATCATTAGCATAACATTACCGCTGCACAGCTTGGCTCGCTGTCTTCGGACGTGCTATCAGCTCATCGAGAGATTCAATCCCCCAATCCGCTCCCTGCTTCCACCCTCCCCTCCTCTCCCCCCCCCCCCCCCCCTCCCTCCCCTGCCTCTGTACACAGAGGTGTGTTTTCCATCTGAGTAAAGCAGATGTAATTGAGGTAGAGCACTGGATTTACCGGCTAAATGAAATCACACAAACGCTTCGCGATCAGCCGGGGCCGCTGTCGTACACATTCAGAGAGCTCCCTCTCCGAAACCTCGCAGTGCTGCACCCAATTCAGAATTTTCTAATATCCTCTCAGAAATAGCCTCAGTCAGATGCTAAGCTATGTCAAGCCTTACTCTGGCTGGATTACTCTAGGCTGTTATATTATGACCAGGTGTGTGTGTGTGTGTGTGTGTTGGGCCAAAAGGGAAAAAAAAAAAAAGGCAGACCTGCCACCATCTTCTACCTCGCCCCTTCCTCTCCCTTTTCTGTACCGTAGGGCACTCGGGGGCACCGAAAGGGACACCAATCCTCTAATGGTTGTGAGCAAGGGCCCATTCCATTAGTCAGGGGGCCCGGAGTTCATCGCTGCTCCTCAGCGTGAGGAGGGTGGAGGAAGCGAAATGGAAGCAGGTGTTGGCCGGGGGCAACACAGAGGGCAACTCAGCACCAGCTGCATGCTGGGAAACGCAGCCCCCCACCACTCATCTCCACTCCTTCTCCGCCTATTTCTATTTCCTCATCCAAGTACAGCGCGCACACCTTGTTCATACAGAGCACACACACACACACACACACACACACACACACACACACTGACTTCCTATCACCCGCTTTTGTCCCCCAATTTCATTCATTCCAGTAAGCTTTTCTCCATTTTCCTTATCTCTCTCTTTCTCTCTCTCAGCCTCACACACTCATTCACTCTCGCCTATCTCCATCTCTTTCATTTTCTCTCTCTCTCATCCTCTCTCTCTCTCCCCTTGCTTACCACCCAGCCCCTCCCCTCGCTCCATCTTCACACATACCTCACTCTGATTTGTAAATGGAGAGAGGACTTGTATGAGGAATATGTGGAGAAGATGTGCTTTCCATCCCAGCTGGGAAACTCTGGAGGGAGACGAGCGCAGAGAAGAAGAAAAAGAAGCAGAAGAAGAAGAAGAAGTTGAAGAAGGAGGGGGCTGAAATTATGTTACCACCTCCTCGCTTGCTCTCTCTCTCTCTCTCTCTGTGTCTGTCGCTCTCTCTCTGTGGGCTTAGATGATGTATGGCTGCAAAGGCCACATGTTGGCCGTGTGATGGATTAAAGCACTTTGTAGGAAAATTACTAAGAGCGCCTCGGCACATCCGAGTCTAGCCCTTAATAAAACTCTCTTCAATATTGAAATGGAGAGAGAGAGAGGGAAATACAGAGAGATAAAGAAGATAAAGGACAGTGGTGGACGAGAGCGGGGAGTGGGGCGTGCCAGAAGCCCACAAACACCCTCACACACACAATGCTCTTGTAGGTGATATGAAAAATTCCGAAATGTTGATAAAATTGCATGTTTTGAAGCTTTACCGTTTGATTTTACTTTGAGGTATTTGTTTTGTCCTTATCCATAAATAGAGCTGAAAAAAAAAAAGACATAAATGAAAGCAGAGCAGATGTTATGAAGCGCTTGTTTTTCTTACATGCTTTGCGGATGAACTTTCAGGACATGCTTTCCACTTACCGCTGCTGTGGAAAACATCGTCTGGTGCTGTTTTTGCGATTTTTGCCTTTTAGTAAAAATGAGAACCTGAGACAGCAGAAGAATCCCGTTTAGACGTGCGCAATAGGACAGAAGTGCACATGAGTTCAAATTTTCAGAAAGCACATTATTGTTGAAGCACTTTCTGCTTTTTTTTTTTTATAGGTCATCAGAATATATGCCTCACATTTAAAATCTATGCAATGATCAAAAAAGCCTCTTTTTTTGGACTGTTTAACCCTCTTTTTAATAGTTATTACATATCGAAACATTAGCAGTGAACTTGGTGTCACTTTTTATTAAATTGTGGTTAAATTGGAGCCTATAACCAGCAAAATACAGTCATAATTGTAACCACCTAGGAGTTAATTTTCTTCCAACCTTATACTATATAAAACCCTGTGGTAACTCCTAGATGCGTTATCGTTTAAAAACTCATCAGTCCCAATATATTTCCTTTTTAAGATGGACAGTAAAAATCCCTCCACCCCCCTCCACTCGTTTCTATCATTTCGTTTGCTGCCAATACTGTAACCAACAAGGCTTAACTGCTCACCCCATTTAGCCCCTAGCATCCCCCTTCCATCGCCCTCCCATCTCTCCTTTTTCTGCTTTTCCATAGTTGAGGCTGTGGAGGCCACAGCCCCTGTAGGGCTGTTAGTGTACACACCAGCTGCTGTTTTCTCCATAGGGTGGACTGCCTCACGTGGCTCTCACACACTGCTTCAGTGGCTCTTGATGTCTGTGTTTGTTTTTGTTTATCCTTCATGCCCCCCCCACCCCCCATCCCTCCCTCCCTCCATTGCTGTTTCTCTGTTTGTCTACTGGAGGCTGCCAGCAGCAGTGAGCCACGCAGATCCTGTGGATGCTTCAGCACCAAGAAGACTCAGAGTCTGAACTGCAACCAGAAGCTCTGTTGTACACCACAGTTATGACAGGATATGTTTTTGGGTGGACATGTATTCTGTCTCGTTCTTGGACTTGTAGTAGCCATTATGTATTTTTAGTTACAGTGACCTGTAAATGAGTGTGAACTTGTAACATTGAGATAATTACAGTAATTATAATAGCTGACTCTGTATGTGGTAGGGCTGCTGCAGTGTGAGTCTCTGTGTTTCTCACGCTGTGCATACACACAATGTAGAGTCTGAGCCACATTAGCAGAGCAGTCGGAGCCGAGGGCCTAGTTCCTGTAGTTACTTGTGCAATATGCCCAAAATGAACTTGAGGCGTAAAAATACGCTCAGGCTTTACAAGTGTAAAATACAAGCTGTTATTACTCAGCTGCTTCCTGGTGCTACAAAACCGCAGCCCTAAGGCTGTTAAACATATGTCCCAAATGCTGCAAAAGCAGCTTAAAAATAAATATAAGTTGTTTTTTTCCCCCCAATATTCTATCTTAGCATTGCTTTGGAGTCCGCTTTCTGACCCCCCCATGATATAAATCCAGCATTCGTGTGCCTAGTTTTGTGTTTGTGTCACCAGTTCCATTTGGAAGTTTTCGTGTAGACCACCACGTTTAGTAGCTAACTTGACCGAAGGAAACTGGATTGCTTTGAGTTGTTTAAAGACATTTCACCTCTCATCCAAGAATCTTCTTCAGTTTCAAAACCAAAAGGTGGAGAGTCCCAGGTATTTAAGCCCTGCTTGGGATTGTCCCAGGGAGGAGGTGGTTGTTGATCCACTATTAATCACGTGTGTCACCACATGAGCCAAGGCGTAAAATAGGCGTGGGAGATTACCACCAGAGATTTTGTGTGAAACCACTCTGTGAGCGTGCGCCACCTAATCATGTGACCTATTGAGGTCATCTCATGCATGTTATGATACCAAGGACTCGCCACCTTTTGGTTGTAGAACTGAAGAAGTTTCTTGGATCTTCAAACATGTTATAGAAGTCTATTTACCTTTTGTCAAGCTCTTAAGACTACCATGACCTGGATGACTGACTGACATGCTCGTCCTCTGTTTGTAGTTGTAACTCACACTGTAAGCCTTTAAAATAGAAAACAAAAGACAAAAAACAGCATGCTGAGGTGAAGATGCTAAGATTTTCATTGGGAGAGAACAGAATGGATTCGATTATAAGTTAGTACATCAGACTGCTCAGGTCGAGCAAAGTTACAGAGGCACGGCAGAGATTTTGGACATGTGCAAAGGAGGGACAGTGGATATACTGGAGACCGGATCTTTAAGATGGAGCTGCAACACAAGAGGAAAAGAGGAAGACCTCAGGGAAGATTCATGGATGTAGTGAAGGAGCACATGCAGAGGGCTGGTGTGACAGAAGAGAGTACTAACGATGGGGTGAGATGGAGGCAGATGATCTGCTGCAACGCCTAAAGTGAGCAGCTAAAAGAATTTTGTTGTCGTTGTCTTTTATTTTATTGAAGCAATTCTTCTCTGCTTGTAGTTTATCTTGAACTTTTGACTGGTACAAACAAGAGTTCTCCAACTGCTTGTCCACTTCTGCTAATTACGACATAAAGCAGCAATTGCATGTTACATTTTACTCCATTAGAAACATAACAGTTAATTTCTCAACATGAGTAACAGTTATATGATATATCTGTTATTTTTATGCTTAGCCTACTTATGAAATCTGGTAAGCTTTAAGCTTGGCAAACCTTTAGCTTTTAGCTTGTGTTAGCTTGCCATCAGGTCAATTCAGCAGGAAGTCCAGAACACATTAGTCAGTGACTAACTTGTGATGGGCATCATTGTCACTTATGTCTACTTTAATTACATCAGTCATAAAAACGCAGCTTTTCATGGACCGATTTGACTTCAATAAAGGTTATTAAAGAAAATAAATTAATGGATCATTTATTTCAAAACTCCTCAAGTAAACATTAAAAAAAGAGTTTGGCTTTTATTAAAAAAAATAATATTAAGCACAGCTTCCAAAGAACAAAAGACAGTGCAAGTATTACAGTACCTGCAGCTTTTGAGCTTTGGTATTTTGTTTCACAGCGCTTTAAATCTGCTTGTTGCTTTCAAATGTTGTTTTGATTTTAAGGCTGGAGCCTTTCAATCATATGCAGCACAGTATGCTGATCTGAGTTGACACTCGAGGAGCGAGTACAGGCATTTCTAACACAGAAGAATCAATCAAAAAATCAAATAAACTCAGATATGGAGAGATATATGAGACAGTAGCACTACGGTAACTCAGCAATACAATGAAAGGCTATAACACAAAAACCCTCCGCCTCACATAATAAGCAACTGTGCTTGCACCACAAAAGTAGTGGGTTTTTTTTAAAGCAACAGGCTCGTTTGATACTGAGTCCATTTTTGTGATGTTATAAAGTTGCTTTTGTTTAAATCAGTACTTTGAACTGTTGAAATCTTTTCACTGGTTCTCAGCGCAAAAGTGAGAGTTTAATTAAAGCTGAAAGAGAATCCAGCAGCTGCGTGACAGAGTTATTCAGTGGGTGTGATTAGAGAGCACTTCAAGTGTCACTGTTTTATACAGACTTTACTTTTTTTCTGTCTTGATTAATAATACTTTATAATCTAAAGATTATATATATATATATATATATATATATATATATATATATGTGTATATATATATGTGTATATATATATGTGTGTATATATATATGTGTGTATATATATATATATGTGTATATATATATATGTGTATATATATATATATATGTGTGTATATATATATATGTGTATGTATATATATATATGTGTATGTATATATATATATGTGTATGTATATATATATATGTGTGTATATATATATATGTGTATATATATATATATATATATATATATATATGTATATGTATATGTATGTATATAAAAAACACCCAGCACGCCCCTGCGGGCGGTTTATCCTTCAAGCTCGGGTCCTCTACCAGAGGCCTGGGAGCTTGAGGGTCCTGCGCAGTATCTTAGCTGTTCCCAGGACTGCGCTCTTCTGGACAGAGATCTCCGATGTTATTCCCGGGATCTGCTGGAGCCACTCGGCTAGCTTGGGAGTCACCGCACCTAGTGCTCCGATTACCACGGGGACCACCGTTACCTTCACCCTCCACATCCTCTCGAGCTCTTCTCTGAGCCCTTGGTATTTCTCCAGCTTCTCGTGTTCCTTCTTCCTGATATTGCTGTCATTCGGAACCGCTACATCGATCACTACGGCCGTCTTCTTCTGTTTGTCTACCACCACTATGTCCGGTTGGTTAGCCACCACCATTTTGTCCGTCTGTATCGGGAAGTCCCACAGGATCTTAGCTCGGTCATTCTCCACCACCCTTGGGGGCATCTCCCATTTTGACCTCGGGACTTCTAGGTTATACTCGGCACAGATGTTCCTGTACACTATGCCGGCCACTTGGTTATGGCGTTCCATGTATGCCTTGCCTGCTAGCATCTTGCACCCTGCTGTTATGTGCTGGATTGTCTCTGGGGCATCTTTACACAGCCTGCACCTGGGGTCTTGCCTGGTGTGATAGACCCCAGCCTCTATGGATCTTGTACTCAGAGCTTGTTCTTGTGCTGCCATGATTAGTGCCTCTGTGCTGTCTTTCAGTCCAGCTTTGTCCAGCCACTGGTAGGATTTCTGGATATCAGCCACCTCCTCTATCTGCCGGTGGTACATACCGTGCAGGGGCCTGTCCTTCCATGATGGTTCCTCGTCTCCCTCCTCTTTCTTGGGTTTCTGCTGCCTGAGGTATTCACTGAGCACTCGGTCAGTTGGGGCTATCTTGCCTGTAGTGCTGCATTAACATCATCTAGCAGACCTTCTGAGGGTACTTCACGTATATATATATATATATATATATATATATATATATATATATACATATATATATGGTCAAGTGACAGAAGTAATAAAGTACAGGAGGTTTATATATCCAACTGAACTGCAGTTTTTCATGAGAAAAAATAAAGCAAAACAAAAAGCCGGGACAATTATGATTCATTTAGTTACTTGAATAATCTATTCTTCTTCTTGTTTGACTCCCAACTTGCATAATTGCAAAAGACTTTTGTTGTTGGTTCAAAATATATTATGTCCGAAATGTAATCCTTAGAGCCTCCTGTCACTTGTTCTTCTCAGGCGCAGCATCCTGATCCAAGGAAAAGTTGTAGATTTTTGCTCTTTATCGCAATTGTTTGATATACAAGACATGCAATTTTGAGTTTATTGAGTATTTTTTTAGTAGTAGCAATTTGCTGTGCAGCTATGCGTTCTTTATGGTGTTTATATTTTCACCATGCAGGTCAGATTACCTTGGGAACTCTAAACAATGCCCAATACTTTATGTTAATGTTTTTGTCAGTATTCCAGATCTTTTTGTTTTTTCCAGTAATCACTGATATCGCCAAGTTAATGCTGTTCACACAAGATCGTATTAAAGTCTGCATAATGATGAGGCTGTGCTGGATGAAAGGATCAAGCACAGGACTTTCTCAAACAAGGCTTTGTGTCCCATGTGAAAACAGTTATTATTATTATTATTATTATTATTATTATTGGACTTGTGCGTGCTCTTGTAATTGTCAGCTTTCAGCTTGAAGTTATGATTGAGTTTAGGAAAAAATCCTGGTTTTTAATGGCAAACAGAGTGTTAACCACAAACTGAACAGCAGAGTTTGGCTTTATGGCACAAATGACTGTAAAAGTGACTGAAAACTTTTCCCATGTGCATTTTTTCCCTGAGTTGCTACGCTGTGACATCACAAAAATGTGACGATCAATTCCAGTGATGGCAAATCGGATTATGATGATGATCAGACTGACTGACAGGACTATACTCTGAGACTTTAGTGGTGGAGAACTTTTTGCAGGGTCATAAAGTAGGCCAACGTGGTATCTACAGTTTTCAGTATTGCAATAATTATGCAACTTGTATTAAATATATACAATGAGTGTATTGCATACACACCTTCTATGATTTTCTGGTACAAAAGGTACACAGCGAATAGAGAGCCACAGATCCAGAGCCTTTAGGTCAACAGGAGGAGGTGTGTCAGATAATGCTACAGTTCATATGACACATGAACTTAAATAAAAATTCAAATGTGCTTGATATGAATTGATTTGCGGTTCTTGAAAAATCATAGGTGTGGTCTCCTTGGTTTTTATATATTATGTTATCTGAGGTTTTCTGCACATTTTACCTCATGTGGGAAAATATTCATTTACTTGTCCCCATTCATCAGGGCTGTGGTTTCTTATTCTTTTTTTGCAAGAGGTGCAACAGCATGCTTTTCTTTAATGCAGTTCAATTCAGTTTTATTTATATAGCGCCAAATCACAACAGACGCCTGAAGGTGCTTCATATTGTAAAGTAAAGATCCTACATATGTACAAATTACAAATGAGATTCAAAGTTTATCAGTTTGTCGATGGCGATATGTTTATATGTAAATATGAATTTAAAAAGACATTTTCACAGGACAGTCTTGGATAAAATGGACTTTTGAGATAGCATTAAATTAATAGTAATTTATCATGAACATCTGTCTCTACCCAGGATCTTTATTTGCAGTGGCAACATAGTTAAGTTCAGATTTTTTCTTTACAGGCTTTATACAGCAGCAACACTGTCATGCATATACCCTCTCTATCAGTACTTTGTAATAAGGTCATGGATTGGGGAGATTCAGTTAAGCAATAGAGACCCTGAGAAGAGCCTGGTGAATAGTGCTGTCTGTCAACTTATACCTCTGTCTACAGTCTGAAGGACTAGTTAAAGCTGCTCTCAGTCTGGGAAGAGGGCGATAGGTCAGGGTGCTGTGCATCCATGTGTCAGATTCAATCTTAGCATAATGCTTTAGAAAAACCTCAGTGAATTTAAACAGGTTTGTCTGATCATGGATCACTGCCTTTCTAATCATATAATAAAGGAATTTTCAACCCCCAATTTTCATCAGCTGTTTAACACATTTACGTCAGCAGGCACTCTTAACTACCTCCCACCAAAAAGATACTAAATACATATATATTTTTCACTAGTTCACACGTTCTTGAAGGCATGTCTTATTTTTTCTGAAACATGCTCCAGTTGATAGGCATCCTACAGCATGATTGTCAAAATGTGAAACATTTGAATCTTTTTTTCTACACAGCTAGATTTTAGTTTCTTTCAAAAGATGTTAAAATCTGACTGAGAGTTTAGTATTTTATTATCTAAACTGACAGTGCAACATAAAAGAAACAAAATACAATCGAATTAGTGAGGATAAACTTGTTGAGTCAGTTGTTTTTTTTTACCCATGCCAGTGCCATTTGCCCGGTTCAAATTTCAAATTCAAATTTTATTTTTATTTGTCACGTACACAGTCATACACAGTACGATATGTAGTGTAATGCTTGGACAACTGCTCGTGACCTAAAGAAAACAAAAAAAGGAAAAGGCTATGAATAAGATAGGACATACCGGTAAATATGAAAAATTTAAAAGGGTAAGTTTAACTAGGAAGGAATAAAATATAAATTAAGGTTAAAAATGAAATAACTGTACAACACAAATTAGAATGAAGGGTAAATTTAACTGGGAAAGAATAAGATAAAATATATAAATTAAAGTTGAAAATAAAATAACTGTACAACAAAATACACAATATAGAACTATATAAGAATGTATGAAGAAATATAAATAAATATATACACAATAACAGCACCTGTACAAGTATTAACTGGAAATGAAGAATGTAGTGAGGCTTTGACAGTGATTCCACACCCTTTTAGACCTGCTAATAACACTACAAGAAGAAAAAATGTGGATGGACACTAAGTTGAATGAATGTTTTTGGTTGTCTGAAGTAGGGCATGCTATGTAAAAAAGTAGGAAAACCACTTTGGGAGCCACATTTGTAACACATTTTATTGATTACTTTTTTTCCCTACAAGCAGGCATAAGATGCAGGTTACACAAAAGCTGATAGTTTACACTGAAGCCTCAAAGTGAAAACTTGTGGCTACTTTATTTCAAAGAAACTAGCATAAAAGCAAAGATTGTGACTTCACCTGTATTTTTTAGATTCACAAAATTCTCAAAGCTGTTACATACTGTACTGATTTAGGATCAGAGGTCTCCTACACGTCTGTGCTAACGAAGGCGATTTTCTTTCGAAGAGATGCAAGAAGATTGGGCCCAATCCTGTACGTCTCTTTTGGCTCATAATGCGCGGATGCATAAAGCTCGTCGATTCGTTTGTTGTTCTTGTTATATTTCACCAAAACTCTGTCCATGTTACTTTTAGGATTGCTGCGGTTGTAGTATCTTCTGACTTCATACGGCAGCTTCTCTGCGCCAGGATAGTGGAGGTTTCCAATGGTGTAATAGCTCCACTGCTGTCTGTCTTTTATCACAGGAAGAACTGGCCCTTTGTTCTGAAACAAGTGAAACCCATATTCTCCCCGGTAGGGATCACACAGAGCCCTCATGTTGTTGTCCAAGCAGTTCTGAACGTACCACACCAGCAGCTTAAGGCCATGGCGAGGAGGCGGCTGACCAAACCCGCTGTCCTGGAGTTGTTGTATTGAGTCGAGGGTTTTCGGAGGTGAGGTCAAGACCACAGACAACACCAAAGTCAAACAAAACAAGGCTTTGTCGTGTGCCATCTATGAAAAAAGACATCCCAGTGTGAGAACAGGAATCTTAAAACTACACTAAAGAAACATTTTCTCACAACTTACCTTTTAGTTGGTACCCGTTTCCCTGTAGTCTCAAAGCGTGCCTGCAACCGAAACTAAAGTTGGTGTTTTGTGCTGCAGCTGAACGAACTATTCGATCCTGCGGTTGTCTTCTCTCTGTCTTATGTGGAGAGACTGAAAAAAAAGAAAGCACACTGGTAGGGTTTTCATTCTCTATGTGCGATGAAAAAGGAAGTGATTGCTGTACAGCTGGACTCTGTGAAAGTCCCATTTGAAAGAATAATTAAACTAAGCAGGCGTATCTCAGGGACTAAAGGAAGTTACCAATGTAAAGTCTTACTTCTGCTTTCACTCCTAGCTGCGAAGAACAGCTGCTAATAGAGGAGCAGCCAGTCAGCTGTGCACACCAGAATAATAAAAGCTTAGCAATGAAGATGATTTCATATATGCTGGTGATGTAGTACTTTAAACTCGCTATAGGGTGTGTGGTAGTGGAGGGGGTTTCAACCTTTATGTATATGGGAACCAGCGAGTTTGCAAACAGTGAGGGGTTAAAGTGGATTCGATAGGTGGGGGGAACCCTAAGATCTGGTGCGGCAGTGCAGCAAAGGAAATGGCTCACTCACAAAGAAGTCCCCAAAAGAACGAAAGGATCATAGAGGATCCAAAGAGGAACGGATCAGTCTGTTGGTACCAGCGTCCAGTCAGCAAGAACATCCAAATTCATCCCAAGCTCACTTAGTTCACTGTGCACCGATTCAAGCCTACAGTATCACATGTCTCTTTGTGTGTCTGGGCGTGTGTTTGTGTGCCTTTGAACACTCTCATGATTAGTGTTCTCAGTGACTGCTGGCTGATGGGGTTGATTTGTCCGACAGTGCAGTGTGTCAGGCAGGCTCAGCGTCCGCACTGGAGAACATGAGTGAAGGAGCGAATAATTGATAGTGACAAGGCGCTCCCAGCCTTAATTGCTGCTGGTGAATTAGATTACCTTTTTAAAGTGCCTTCATTAGCATAGGGAGAGCCATACCAACGGTCCCCTGATTGGCCTCATATTGTTTTGCTGTGAACTTGCTCTGGCAGGGCAGAAAAAGTGTGCGTTTGTTTTGGTTGGTTTGAAATTGCTCACTAATTTTCTTGTACAGCTGTAGCTTGTCTGTGTGCGCGATGTGTGCACACGATTCATATCCAGAGTTGACATTTTGTGATACATCAGTAACTCACTGAAGCAGCAAGTGTCTTTGTGTGTTTATGAGGCTTAGTCTGCTGTTTTAAAGGGTATATGCACCTGTGTCACAAGGAAATATTTAGCTCCAATGGCTTGCATTTTATGTCTAGTGTAATATGCTGAAATATGACAAGGAAGCCCAGATATATAGGTGATATATACTCTATGTTTTTTCTTTTTTTCTTTTGTGAAGATCACAAACCATAAAGTGAAATTTGATGCTGTTTGTGGACTTTGTGGACTCATGTGTATTTCATGTGGGTGCCACATACATCTCGGAGAGTCCTCAGTGGGAATGTGTGACCCAGGCAACCGGAAAAAATAAGTTAAAAAGGAAAAATAGTGGTAGGAGTTGTATTTTACCCAATCCATGATCTTGTCTCAAGCCTAACCAAAAAAGAAGTTTTCAGTTTCATGAGTATTCCACAAACTTCTGTGAGACTGTGTTGTGTGATGCTTGAAAATGTTCCTCCTTTTTCTCTGTAAAGCTGCACAAAGGGACAGACGGGATTTTGCTGAAAGTGAGCAGGGAAAGTAAGGAAGAAGTATCAGTCTATGCAGAGAGAGTTACTTGCGCATATTTTAAAAAAACACCAAAAAAAACCCACCCAACTTTCTTCCTAAACCCAAATGTCCAAAACCTCACACCCTCTTCTTCCCCTCCAGCAACGGTTTCAGCTTCAGCTGTCCTCCCTCATTACATTTCCATATCTATCACCAGTTACTGTTCCATCACCAGCCCACCAGCCCCCAAAGTTCCCTCATCCCAAAAACACACTGGCATCCCCATCTCTGCCTCATGCTTCATTCCCACCGCAGCCAGCCTTCAGCCCCCTGCCAAGTTAAATGGACTGTACTGGCGTCAGGGGAGTCGCGTGTGCTCAATTCAGCTCAGCTCAGCTGGGCTGCAAGCGTTATAAACTTAGTGTGTGATTATAGTCGGAGCCAGGCTCCTCCACGCAGGAAGTGCGCACTGATGGGTACTATGTCACCGGGTACGGGGCCAGCCGTGGCGAGAGGGATGAGAGAGCAAAAGGAGAGACTGAAACTGAGGCGAGAAAAGAGCACAGAGAGGGAGGAAAAAAATTGTTAGAGATGAAGGAGGGTAACGGGGATCGAGGGAGAAAGGGTAATAAAAGATAGAGGAAGGAGAACAAGCAGGAGAGGACTGAATCATCAAAGGGAAGGAAAAAGCCACGCTGAGCAAGGAAAGACTGATGTACACCTATCGCAGCAGACAAAGACAAGAGAAGACACACAGGGAGTGATATAAAGAGGGAGAAGCATAAGAATAATGCAGTCAGAGAAGAAAGAGAGGCAGCAGGGAAATCAGCAGAGGAGGGGAAAAGAAGAAGAGACGGGGAGGGCGCATAGGAGAGAAAGGCAAGAAGAGAAATTAGAGAGAAATTTTTCAAGCGAGTGATGTGCGCTGTGATTGTTTTCTCTCTCTCTCTCTCTCTCTCTCTCCCTCCCCGTCTCGCTCTAAACGGTCGGGATGTGGCCTGTATCTGCCGGCAAGAAGGAACTCAATTTGGGACAATTTACTCGGCAGTCTCAGCCCTGATGCACCTCAGGGACAGAGAATAGAGAGAATGAAAGTGAAGGAAGATAGAATCAGCAAGCCCCGCACACACATACATACACACTCACACAACGTGTGCCTTGCACACAATTGCTGCCGAGTAGATTTCACTTAGTTAGTTCTAACTCTCCCAGGCGGTCAATACGATTGAGTTTATAAGGCTTGGAAATGAAAAGCCCAGGATAAGGTTAGATAAACTGTGTGCTATTTGATTTTGGGCCACCCTTCGCAGAAAAACCCACACAAGACAGATGGCCGGAGGGGATACGCTGAAATCATGTTGTGCAAAAGGGTCAGATGGGTGATTAAGGCTGAATGCGTTGTGTGCTTTGACCCTCGCTCTGTACCTGCATTGGTTTCTCTGCGCTGAAGAAAGCGCTTGAGTGATTTTTCCAAATGCATCTTTGTTTTTGCATTCTTAAATAAAATGCAGCCACATGATCAAATGTTATATCATAACTTGCACCCTGCAACACTTTGCGCCTTAAAAGTTTGGGATTGTATAAGCTGAATGTGAAATTGTCTTTCCATGCTCACAGGTTGGCAGCCTGAACGGTCTGTACACACTGAGGGACACCAGGGGGCGCCCTGACAGAGCCACCTTTGAAGACAGACTTGCAGCAGCAGCAAGGGTAAGTATCCCCCCACCCACCCCCCCATAAATAAATGAATAAATGAACTAAAAGAAAAGGAAAAAAAAACACTTGATGGACTGAAAAGTGAGGACACTGACAGAGGAAGGAGCTGTGTGTTCCCAAAAGAAAAAGAAGCCACTCTGTTTACTTTTATCTTTCATTTCTTTGCCTGTTCCTGCAACACTCTGAGAAATGCATTCACAACTACAGCTGTTGAGAGCATCCAGCCACTTGGACGAGACTCTTTGATGCATTTAGCACAGTGAATTTACACTCTGGCATCAGTTCTGATTGTACCCAGCGAGTGTATGCAAATGGAAGTTCATTTAAGCTGCCATTGCTGTTTTAATCATGCTCCACTGTTGATTAGCAAAATGATTGGCAAAAAAGAAAGGAAAAAAAGACTGAAGCAGGCCCGTGTTGAGCAATGGATAAAAGTTGTTTACCTTGCTCTTGTTGCTTGTGTGCCTGTTCCACCCAATATCACTTTGTGCACCCATCCCCTCCTCCTTCCTCCCTTGCCACCTTCAGCAAGCTGCTCCGCTTTACCCTCGGAGCTCACAATTCAACCTCCTCACTAGGCTTCCGTGGCCATGGAAACCGTCATTCAGGGAGACATCCCATGACAGCAGGGAGAGGAAGGGTCGGAGATGTGGCTTCGCCCCTGTCCATTCTCCAGGGTGCACCGGACCTCTGGCCTTTCTCCAACACATTGCCCCTTCAATCTCTCTCTCTCACACACATACACACAAAATACACAAAACAATAAAAATACTCACATAGAAAGATGTGTGTGTGTGTGCGTGCGTGTGTGTGTGTGTGTGTGTGTGTGTGTGTGTGTGTGTGTGTGTGTGTGTGTGTGTGTGCATCTACCCCACAACTACAAACCACCCTCCCACCCGAACACACACAGACACACAAACAGCCTGAAAGCAAAGGAGAGAAAGGAATTCCAAACTTTCCGATTCAGAGTTATCATCTGAATCAGTGTGCGTGTGATTAATTGAAGTAATTTATGCACAATCTCCAGTGACTCCATGTATGGTTCATGATTTCATTAAACTGTAACTTTAATTACTTTTCTACTATCGTAACTTTAGGTGAAAATAAATTCCCACCCTTAAATGTCTCACGTTTCGTAATGAGTCTTACATTTAATGGATTGCACAAATAATGTTTTGGGATGATGAACAATTGCGTATTTAGACGCTGCTTCTCCCTGCCAGCTGCCTTCATTTTTTTTCCATTACAGTCATTTTATTTTGGAATTTTGTTTCATTTAAAGAAATCTTATCGTTTAGTTTTGTAGCAAGTAAAAAAAATGCTGCTATTGCAGCTTACTTGAACCCTCTGAAAACCCTTGAAACTTCTTTGCTTCCCAACTTATATAATGCACTTTATTTGCTTTCTTTTTTTTAGCTGAATACAGTTAATATTGTTGTGGGTTTATGGAAGACATGCTTATGTTGGGTTATGTGTTGTCAAACACAATTAGAGTGTGTTAGCTGAAGCAGCTGGCCTCCTGCCAGAGCCTTAGCAATAGTTTGTCCGCCCACCTCTGACCAGGATTCCATCTTTACAAACACGTCTGCTGTTTTTTTTCCTTTGGATTGCATAGCAGGTGGGTTTGATAGCAGAACCCACCAGTTACTGCATCATATAAAGTTTAGTAGACTGCAAGGTTGCGACGGAGTTAAAATTAGCTTCGTGCGGCTTAATCTGCCCTTCACAGTTAGAATAGTATTTACAGTAGAATAGTATTTACAGGTAAAAAAGCCCTACTGTTGCTGAGATCCCATTTGCAGTGATGTGGTAGAGTGCTACTCACTGAGGTGTTTGTGTTACTCTGCAAAGCACCTGCATTTTGAAATGAAAGGTGAAATCACTGGTGCATCGTTGTGTAGCAAAAGCATAACGAGGCTGTGTTTTCACGAGATAGATCTACTCCTGTCAGGAGGTGGAATTAAACCGAGGGCTGTTTTACCTTTTAGAAATAGTTGTAACTATATTGTAATAACAGCTGTGCAGTGTAACTTGGCGTATTGATTAATAATGCTGTAAAACCACGGCAAACAAAATAAGACGCAACATAAAATATCATTTATACCTGTCTGTATATCATAACTGTTGCAAACTATTGAGGAGTCCTTTATAAAGAAAATAAATGAAAGGGAACTATTTAAATCTTCTTGACAGAAGAATAAGAAACATCTTTAATAAATTAGCACGATCTGCCGCAGCTGCTGCAGCTCATAGAAGCCTCAGTCTATTGTTTGCTGCATTGACACACACACAGTCACATTGAATGGAGGCCACAGTGGCATCTCAGAGGAGGAGGAGGTTTTGCCACTGTGTAATCCCAGCTGATGCAGCCCTCTGTCAGCAAGGCAGCAATCAGCTGTGGTATTAATCTCAATGCTAATGGCATCATTAGCAAAGCTGTGGAAAAACATACCAATGTGAGGGTTTAGAGACACATGGAGAAAGACCATATATGCACATCTGGCAAATAAAGCACATGTAAAAATGCTGTTAACGAAGCAAAAACACAGACACATACACACATGGTTTCTCTTCTGTCTCTCTGAGTGTGTATGTGTACGTAGTTTATTTGAAACCCCGTTTCCCCTCAACGACTCTCTTCCGAACTGTCCTAACTATTGTACCTCTTGTGGTTTCATTCTCAAACGCACAGACATGTTTCTGACCAAACTCTATACTGACCTTTTACCAAATGTCTCAGATACTAACCCCCTGCCATCTTTTGACACACACATTGGTTCCTGCTGGTGTACTACACACTTAATACACAGATACAGAAAGGCACTGTTCACAGCATGTTCCAGTCTTGTGATGACCTGGTTTGAATCTTCTTTTTAAAAAGAAATCTGTTTTAATATCTGTCTCATTAATCTGAGCTGTACAGGCACCTTATTGATGCAACACTTGAGACGACAGCTGCAAGCTGCAGACAGAAGTCAAGGAGAAAAGACATTACCGGCAGAACAAGTGTGAAGTTTTTCTTATATAAACTGAAAAAAATAAGCAGGGCGCTAAAAGATATTTATTATAGTGAGGATGCTATAATGATGAAAGGCCAAGGTCAGCTTTTAGAAAAAATAAAGTCAAATATAGGCTTTACCTTGCAGCTAGCAAAACATCTAAACTTTTAGTGATGCTTACCTAACTAGTGTAAGCTCACCAATAGGTAGTCTTATTTTTGCATAAAAAATGAAATATATTCTAAACAGCCACAGCTAAATTAAGATAGAGCATGCATTGTCCAGTTGTTGTCAAATGATGCTCGATCTTCTTGTGATTGAATATCGAGTTATTGAACGACCTCTAAAATTTGCAGTGTGTTAAATCCTTAAAAACGTATAAAAGTGAAAATGTGCTAATAAATGTGATAGTTGTTGTAGTGTTTAAAATGTGACAGCAAATCGAAAAATATTTTTGTCAGTGCAAGTTTAGCCTTATATGTAGGGATGGGTATCGTTTAGGTTTTATCCGATACCAGTACCAAACTGGTACTTTTGAAACGGTGCCGGTGCTTAAACGGTGCTCGAACCGGTGCTTAAAGAATGGAGAACACAAACTTTGTCCAAAAACCTCTCATGTTTAGCTGTTTTTTTTGTAAAAAGATAACAATGTGTGCCTTTTCTGCAGCTATAGGGCATATCTGGTATCACTCTTGGCTGGAAGCAGTGCTTAAACAATGGAAAAAACACAAACTTTGTCCAAAAACCTCTCATGTTTAGCTGTTTTCCACTTTTCTTTGGTCATTTTAGCCTTTTTGGCCAGGGTGAAGGGAGTATCTGCCATCAAACAAGAAGACAGCCGCATGTAACTACGACGGTGTTTGCTAGTTCACCTTACATGCATTCATTTAATAGCGTGGTTAGCCTACTCAACGTAAATTACACACGTACAACATTAAGCTACTCATGCAGAGAAGAACGGCTGCTGCTGCCATCATCATCATCCGTCATCATTTCTGCTACACTGGCAGGGCTAGGGGCCAGGACTCTCCTCTTCGGGTTTTTGGGGGATGTTGCTAACTCCAGGTCCGATAACGGGCACCACACACGCAGTAGATGTGGACGGTGTGAAGTCTCGCAGCAAGCTATCAAATACGGTGCATTTCTCGGCTTTTAACAAAATTCTGCTTTTCGGTCTGGTTGCTACCGTTTATGTCAGAACCGGTGCCGGATACCGGTACCCATCCCTACTTATATGTTGCTTTTAAAAAGTTACACTCTGTCTGATGAACGTGTTAATTATATTATAGAAATCTATAGTAATCTTTGTTAATTCTTGATATTGTGCCTAAACTAAAGTCCTAGAATTTTAATTGCATAAAGCATAACTTTACTACATTGCTATGTCTGTAGAATAGAGATGGAATAAGAGTGAGAGTGCTTTCAGGTACATCCTGCTTCTCACTTCTTCTATGTGCAAACTGTTTTGATGCATTTAAAATAAAAACCATATTAGATATATCCATTGAGCAATACAGATATTACTATTAAAATGATCAACTTTTATGTTCTTAAGTATGACTTAAGCAGAAATTCACATTCATAAAACTTTATATGAAATTGTTGGAAATGTTTTGTTTATACTTAGAATTATCAATGAATTAGATAATTGTGTGAATTGGTTCCTTAATTGAACTTATATTTGATATTTGAAGCTCATATTTTAAGCAAGTAGTTGAAGCCACGACCATTGGGAGTGAATGATTCTGCTCTTTGACATATCGTGGGTGTTAGATACAGTAGGCATTATGCTAGTGGACATTGTGCAACCGGGAATGTCCACTAGCAACCAAACGTCAACACCAAAGTGATGCATGTCGAGCAAATCACTTTGTGTGGGCAGTAAACAACTCTTAACTCTGATGAACTTATTGATTCAACACCAGTGGGAGTGAAAGACACCATTTACTGACATTTGACAGAGTGCTAGCTGCTAAGCCCCAACCACATTTAGCGGCTAACGCGTGGTTGGGGCTTCAATTCTTAGTTCTGAGAATAACTATAAATCTAGGAAACTGTTTTATAGATGGGGTCAGTGGTCGCTGCAACTAAAGCTACTAAGTGTAATCCATTTGTCATTAATTTGATCATGAATGTTGTTAATTAATTTTACCAGTAGTTTACCTATCTGTTCACTACTGTGATTTTATTTTGTGACGATAGACTATACGACATTTGTAATCTACAAGGCCAGAATAATTGTTAGCTCGCAAAATAAAATCTTAATCTGTAATGTATTCACACTGATTTAGGAGCTTTAACAGAAGTTTGGAAGCTTTGTTTAATGCTAAGTTAAATCTAAGTTTGTTTGTTTTTTGCCTCATTTGTGCTCCATATTATTTTCCAAGCGGCATCAAAAAGGCTGTAAAGATAACTTGTCTAAAAGACAGAATATGAAGTTAAGAGCCTCACCCCAACCACCACTCTAATGCCGTTTGGGCTTATCTTATCATTTTTGTTGTTTGGGTTACCATTACCTGATTTACATTAGCTAACTTGCATGTTTGTGTTCAGCTTTGCAAGCAGTATAATGTCTGTTTCAAATGTGAGGATTTCTCTCTCCCTCTCCCTCCCTCTTTCCAACCCACTCTTCTATCCACAAAGGACAGGAAAAACATTTGAATTTTCCCTCAATACTTTCTCACTGTTGAGACGTTTGTGTGTGTGTTTTTTCCCCTTCTCCTTATTTTTCTTTTTTTTTCCTCTCTTTTTTTTCTGCTATTTTTTTTAAGACTCCAGTCACATCCGCAATCCCGCGGCCCTATAAGGAGCTTTCACGCTTTTTGGTTTGCTTTAGATGTTTAATACCCCTCTCTTTTGTGTCAGGCAGCCGGAGAGGCGTTAAGAAGCGCTGATAAACCCCACTTAGATCCCTTCCTGGCCCGTCACCCTGGCCTGCCGGGCCGCTTTAGCAGGGAACTGATCTGTGACGGCCTGCCACTCAAACTGAGCACTTCTGAAGGTTGACACAATGGAGTGAGCAACACACCAGAGGGCCCAGGGGTTGGTGGGGGAGGAGGAAGGAGGGAGGAATGAGGTAGAGGAGAGGAGGCCAAGAGGTGCCCTAAAAGAAGCCTAGAGGAGGGGCCAGAGTGTATCACGCTGTTATCTATTTCCTCTCTTTCAGCAGTTTTGCCCTCCCTCCCTTTACTGTGTGCTACTGTAGAGCTCCCCATCTTTCCTTGTTCGCCTTCTCTGCAACAGTAACACACACACACACACACACAGAAAAAAACCCCCTCTTCTCTGTCGTTTTTCTCTCTGCGGTCAGGACTATCAGTCTGGCAGCTAGAGATGCGATTGAATGAAGAGGCAGACTTGGTGAGTGTGGTGGGAGGGTTGAGGACTAGATAGGAATCAGCAGTGCATTGCGGGGTCTGGTGACGGTAGTTCATGCGGTGTGCTCACTGCTGTGTGGCATAATGGGTCCAACCAGAGCCAGGCTAAGGCCGACGGTGCGTCAGGAAGCAAAGCTTTGAGATTGACAAGCTCAGGGAGGGGTTGGGGCTGCAGCGGAGGCAGCGACGGTGGGGTGATGCGGCCACTGCTGCTGCTATTGCCATCAGTTTCCCGTGGGGCCGTGGGTGGGTAGTGAAGCCCAAAATGTCAGCGCTGATATCTGTGCAGCTCGGCTCGGCTATCACACTGCTGCAGCTGCCTGCCATCCACCGCATCCACTCATTCATATAGAGACATGGGAGTATTGCACAGACACACACACTCACTCTCTCTCTCTAACACCCACAGTTTTCTTTCTGCGTTTCGTCAGCACCTTCCTTGTTCATTCATTTCAGTTCTATAGAGCCATTTTTGCACACAAACAAACACACACGTGCGCGCACACACACACACTCTCACACGCACACTCACACTCTTCATGGGATGTCTTTAAACACACATTCATGCAGTTTTACTCCTTCCATCTCGCTGTCTTTCTTCCCCTCCTCTTCCACACATTCACATTGTGCCTCTGTCAGTTCTATCTCAGCTGTTCAATCAAGCAAGTACTCCACTGCTCTCTCTCTGTGTCTCTTTTACCCCACTCACTGTTTAAAAATGAGTTTTCCAAACTTGTTTTTCAGTTTTTTCTTTATTTTTATTTTCCATTGATCTCATACCATGTTCCTTTTGTATATCTCTTTTTCTATTTAGTGATGCTTTTATTGTGAAGGGCAAAGTGTCAGCAGCTTTGATAATTGATGTTGCACAAACTTACGATGTCATTTTTCAGTTCAGGTATATGTGGCATGTGTTTTTGGAAATTGTGTGCATTTTGTTGTGTGTGTGTGTGTGTGTGTGTGTTTGTGTGTGTGTGCTGCCCATGCATCACAGTTGGATGATGAATGTGCTGACAGTAGAGGGGTCAGTGTCACAGACAGTATGGTCAATTGCCCCTCGTCCCCTGAGCCTAACCTTGAGCAACACTCCCTGAAGAGTCTCAATCTGCCATTAAGGCCTGAAAACACACACACACACACACACACACACACACACACACACACACACACACACACACACACACACACACACACACACACACGCGCGCATTCCCAAGTGAGCGTGTGCCATTAGTAGATGGCAGGGCTTGGTTTGACAGAGAGCGATTAGCTCCCTATCATGTGTATTGATCACCATGTCCTGGCTGCTCCCCGAGAGGAGAGGCTGAAGGGGTTTAACAAGGCTATTGGGACATACACGCACACACCCTCACACATGCGTGCACACACTCACTATTTGCCAGCGAGTTTATGCGCCTCCACGGAAATTTTTCATCCATCCCGTTGTCATTGGTTTCACTTTTGGAAACCAACGTAAATAGAGTGACTTTGGAAATACTTTTCTCTAAAAGTTTCTGGGAACTATTGCCACACACCGCTCTGGTGTTTAACTGCTTAGCCAGCTGAAAATGGTTATATCTTCAATAGCCTACCAATACTACTCCCAGTTTAATTTGACCTGACGTTTGAGATGCATCTGAAAATATTCCTGTTAACACTTTCTTTAACCAGTGTATTTAAAAGCCCACAATCATATTGTATATAGTGGAATATAAGTGAAAACAGAAATATAATAAAACAAGAAGAACTCAGAGAGTGCAAACCTCCACCATGGCAGCTCACTCTACAGTATTTACTTTTAATAATAATAGTATTGTATTCTGTACATATTCTTTTAGTTTACATTGTTCTTTTTGAATGCACTTTAAGAAGTTTGTAGTGCAATCAAAATAACACATTTTGGTGTTAGTTTGAAATAAGACAAAAGTCAAATGTAAAGTTGAGGTCAGAGGTCAAATGTGACATGATATTTGGATGCAAACTATAATGTGATATTTTTAAACCACACATACCATTTTCTGAAAGTTTGACCTTGAAGTAGAGCTTAGAGGTGAAATTTAGATTCCCCGTATGTCATAGTTCATTCCCTATATGACAGTACAAACTGTCATTACAAATAATGGCAATAAGATACATAGTTTTAAATAGCGCTGTTACTTTGACCTTCAGATCAGTTTGTTAATCAGAGGTCAAATGTGACATAATATTTTAAATCTTTATACAGTACTTTCTATGTGTTGACAATATGTACCACACTAAGAATGATAGTTCCTAAGGATTTGTGTCAATTTTCACACAATAAATCGTTAAGTTGACGTAAGCAAACTTTGAATGGATTGTTAACACGACCCCACTCTAAACCGCTACAACGTTTCAGCAGAATTCACTCAAAACCTGTTAAAAACTACAGAGACAAAATGACGACACACATGCAAATGCTACCAGAAACATAAACTCCTTTGCAGAGATAACTATGTTTTTTAGAAGTGCTTTGCAACGTGCAAATAAAAACTCAGTGAAAGGCAGCTGCAAGCTTTTGCTCACTGATGCTGTCCATTGCATGCCAACGATAAAGTCTCAGTGGACCCCAGTGGCTGGCTCATGCTGTATTGGGAAACTGCTCGTGTCCGTTTTGCATTAGCATGATGACATTTATGTGAATGTCCTGAATGAATGCGCATGAAAGGTGAACTATCAGTTCTGTTATTCTGATTATCCAGAGGAATACATATGTACCAAGTGCACTGTTGTGCTACACAGTATATCCTAAGTAAAATGCTAGTTTGGAGCTGCACTCTGAATTTGGTACATGTTTTTGTATTCATAACAAACAAAACAAAGCAATAGTATAGCTCACACATAAATTAGAAACAATGTTTTTCTTGCTAAATAGGAATTGCCTAAATGTGCTAACAAATCCAAGTGTTTGTTACACTTAGCTTATTATGCTTTAAATCATCTTAAATTAGCATAAATCAATACGCTGCACCTAAAATAAACACCCATTTGATTACATTTGCAGATTTGTGCACATCACATCTTCTCTCTGCCTGAGTTCTCCTCTGTTTCACATCACGTATGACGAGTTCTTAGCTTTAACAGCTGTCTTCTTTGGGAAGGTTAGACCAGCTCCTAGCTTTTGTTAATTGAGTATAATTGAAGATGGTGAAGAGGGAATAAACCAAGCAGGCTTTTAGGAACATAAAAGACTGCCGCCGCCTCTCAGTAGTATTTATTTTCAACCTCTTCCACTCTGATTTAAGTGTAAGAGGACAATAGTGGCCTGACAGTGATATGTGCGTGTGCGTATGCGTGTCTGTGATCTGCTGTTTGATTTACTTCACCCACCTTCACAAGGACCAGCCTCTTATCAGATCAAAGCTGCGAGCAGCGGCCTATGAAAGAAATCGTGCGTGCGCGTGAATGCGTGCACATGCGTGTTGTGGAGGACAGAGGTGTAGGTGAGGCGGGGGTGTTTTTGTTGCTTTTAACCCAGGACAATGGAACGGCAAAGGAGAGAGTAAGCGAGTACTCTTTGAACTAATGAAGAGGAAACCTTTTACTCTCCTCCATAAAGATGCCCAGCTCTCCCCGTGCTATGGATTTCCCCCCTCTATTTCAAAGTAGTGTGAAGCAGAATAGGACAAAATATTTTATTTGTTCGGTGCCTCTCACTGTCTTGCTTTTATCCTCGTAAAACTACAACAAGAAAAAAAGTTAAATTGCGAAAGCGAAATTGAGACAGATGATTAATAGAGCTGTAGTGCATGAGCGTCTTTGGGATGAGCCAAAGGTGATTTGTTAAGGTGAAGTGATTTTTTTTTCTTCATATTTCCAAATCAGTGTAAAGAAGTAGTAAAGTGCCCATTTAAAATATGCTTCCATTCATGGAGTTTAAATCAGGCCACAGCATCTTCTTCTGTATCATTTTATTCCAAATGTCTGGACTTCCAATGATTTCCTGTGAACAAGCAGTTGGCGACATGTAGATACACATTAGGTGTTTGCAGGTACGTTATTTGTGTGTTTCACTGCAGTGTTTCCCAGAGGCAGGAAATTTGCCAAAAAAGAAGTTGAACTAGCTCAAATATTCAAACCACTTCAAACTTGACATTTACTGCTTCAGATTCCCCCGCAATACACCCACTAAGAGTGAAATAAATTGAAATGCCTGTATAAGAAAAGTGGAGAACACAGACATGAAAATACTCAGAGTTACCTTCATTTATCAGTGAGAAGATTACAAACTAATAGTTCCAGTTTACAGGTGAGCTCTGATTCTTTTTGTTGTGTGCTTTCCAGGTTCACTGGGTGCAGAGACAGCACTGTCATTACAGAGACAAACGAATTCCTGTGACAAGACTGGACCATGGCACTACCAATGGCAAGTTTGACTAATACTGTTCCCTGACTAATGCTTTGTTTTTCACTGTGCTGAGTTATTAGTTTTTGCTGAATTTCTGTGATTTTCACAGAAAACTTTGGTTCAAGTCCCTCTGCCATGAAATACCCATTACTAAATAAACAACTGAAGGCGGGCACTGGTTTAGCTCACTGGGATTAGCAGGCGACCATGGCTGAGAGCGGCCGGCCCGGGTTTGAATTTGACCCATGGCTCTTTGCTTCTCCCCTCTCTCTCCCCCTCTGCTTTCCTGTCGTTCTTCGCTGTACTCTTTCAAATAAAACTATAAAAAGGCCGTAAAACATAAATAAACAACTGCAGTTAAAGTATTTCTTAGTTTGGCTTTCAATAGCCACTTGGCTTCATCAGGCTCAATTTCAGAAAAGTTGGCACATGGTGTGAAATATAAATAAATACACTAGAATGCAATGACTTGCAGCTCTCATACACCAATTTTTCATTCAAAACACAACATATTGTTTTAATTTAAAGAATGTAGCATTTTAAGAAAAATATAAATCATTCATATGTCAGTTTGAAATTGCTGGGCAATGACACATCTCAATAAAATTGGGACAGGGCCATGTTTAACATTAGCATCCCCTCTTGTTGTTCCATTCTTGTCTGGTATCAGTGGGGGGATGGGGGGGTGTTTGTTTTGTTTTTTTGCTTAAATATGCAAGGCCTTCGACGAAAAAAGATGTCATCTGGTTGGGAATGCATAACCTGCACTGATCCAGGCTGTCCAGATGTGCAAGCTGCCAATTCCATAGGCACTGATGTACCCCCATACCATCAGAGATGAAGGCTTTTAAACTGAGCGCTGATAACAAACCAGATGCTCCCTTTCCTCTTTAGTCCAGAGGATGCAGTGTTCGTGTTTTACAAAAAGAATTTCAGATTTTGATTTGTCTGACCACAGGACAGTTTTCTGGCCCAGAGATAATGGTTTCTGGACCATGTTCACATATGATTTCTTTTTTGCATGATTGAGCTTTAACCTGGATTTTCATTGGCTAAAACAGAAGCTGCATAGGTGCAGCATAGGTGCAGCTTCTGTTTTAATGCTCATATGCACACAAACCCAGAGGGTGAGAAGAGAAAGAAGACAAGAAGGAATGAGACTCCTGGCTTTGTTTCCTTGTTATGAGGCAAAACTAATGTAGCCTAAGCTAGTGAGACCAATCATGGTGGGTTATCTGGCCCAAGGTAATGTTCATTCTGCAGACATCAGTGGATGGATATCAGCTGAAAATGTGGTAAAAGTGGCATTAAGCCTTTACATGTTTATTTATTCCTTTTTTGAACTTCTTCATTGTCTTTTGAGACATTTTTACCTGTAAAAATGGGTAATGGGAAAAGTAGCTAATGCAAAATGTTAGTTAATTTAACAGCTGCAGCATTCGTATTTAGCAAAAAAAACAATTTTGTGTGTGTTTGCAGGATTTTGGCTTGAAAATACAATGCTGGATTTGTGCAGATATCACAAAAATAAAGTCCGAGTGGGTAAAGTAGTATGTATTCAATTTTTTCAAAATACATTCTTATTATTCCACGAAACATGAGTGAGTGCCTGAGTCTATCTGAATCAGCTAAGTTTGGTGTAATGAATTCAAAAAAGTCTGCCAAATTTTACCTTGATACTAAGAAGGGTTTCTCAGTTACAGGTCCTTAGAGAGTACATAAAAAATGAGTATGCCGCACTGAAGTGAAATGCAGCAATCGAATGATTGAGTCTAATGTTTAGCAAAATGAGAAAGAAGACAGAAAGAGACATGCCAAAAGAAAACATTATTGTGCTGATACTTTACTGAGCCACAGTTTTTAAGTTTAATTATCTATTGTCATGTTTTGCAGAAGTGATGACCCAAAAGCAGGCTGTACATGTAGATGGATGTAAACAAAAAGCAAACCTTTATTTAGGCTGATAGCAAATTCCAAAAAGTCAACAAGATCCATCAGCTGGCAGACAGCACACAGGGACAACAACAATACAGCACAACAAAGAATAGATGCAAACAGAGGGGTTAAATACAACCACTCGGGGTAGAGCGGAAACCAAAGGCAACACAGCTACAATCAGAGCTGATGAGACAACAGAAGTTAAATTAAACACAAAACACAAAAGATGACCAAAATTAAACAGGAACACTTAACACAGAGATTGAAACTCAAGGAATTACATATAAACAAAACCACAAACAGGAACTAGATTCCGAAACTAAAACCTGATAATAGCAACATAAAGAAACCAAGCAGGAAACATCTGTTATAAGAAAAAGAAAACCCAAAAAAGCACAAAAACAAGAACCCACAACTAGTTTAAAAGCTCAGGCATAAAAACAGCAGAAACAAAAATAAGGATAATAAATATTTAATGGTGCGAAATAGCCACATACTGGCTCGGGTCCTCTACCAGAGGCCTGGGAGTTTGAGGGTCCTGCGCAGTATCTTAGCTGTTCCTAGGACTGCACTCTTGTGGACAGATCTCCGATGTTGTTCCCGGGATCTTCTGGAGCCACTTGCCTAGTTTGGGAGTCATTGCACCTAGTACTCCGATTACCACAGTTACCTTCACCCTCCACATTTTCTCGAGCTCTTCTCTGAGCCCTTGGTATTTCTCAAGCTTCTCGTGTTCCTTCTTTCTGATGTTGCTACATCGATCACTACGGCCGTCCTCGGGACTTCCAGGCCGTATTCGGCACAGATGTTTCTGTACACTATGCCGACCATTTGGATATGGCGTTCCATGTATGCCCTGCCTATATATATGTATGTATATATATATATATATGTATATATGTGTATATATATATGTATATGTATATGTATATGTGTATATATATATATATATATATATATATATATATATATATATGTATATATATATATATATATATATATATATATATATATATGTATGCATGTATATATATATATATATATATACATGCATACATATATATATACATACATATATATATATATATATATATATATATATATATATATATATATATATATATATGTATGTATATAGATAGATAGATAGATAGATAGATAGATAGATACAGTGGGGCAAAAAAGTATTTAGTCAGCCACCGATTGTGCAAGTTCCCCCACTTAAAATGATGACAGAGGTCAGTAATTTGCACCAGAGGTACACTTCAACTGTGAGAGACAGAATGTGAAAAAAAAATCCATGAATTCACATGGTAGGATTTGTAAAGAATTTATTCGTAAATTAGGGTGGAAAATAAGTATTTGGTCACCTCAAACAAGGAAAATCTCTGGCTCTCACAGACCTGTAACGTCATCTGTAAGAAGCTTTTCTGTCCCCCACTCGTTACCTGTATGAATGGCACCTGTTTGAACTCATCATCTGTATAAAAGACACCTGTCCACAGCCTCAAACAGTCAGACTCCAAACTCCGCCATGGCCAAGACCAAAGAGCTCTCAAAGGACACCAGGAAAAGTATTGTAGACCTGCACCAGACTGGGAAGAGTGAATCTACAATAGGCAAGCAGCTTGGTGTGAAAAAATCAACTGTGGGAGCAATCATCAGAAAATGGAAGACATACAAGACCACTGATAATCTCCCACGATCTGGGGCTCCACGCAAGATCTCATCCCGTGGGGTCAAAATGATCATGAGAACGGTGCGCAAAGATCCCAGAACCACACGGGGGGACCTGGTGAATGACCTGCAGAGAGCTGGGACCAAAGTAACAAAGGTCACCATCAGTAACACACTACAACGGCAGGGAATCAAATCCCGCAGTGCCAGACGTGTTCCGCTGCTGAAGCCAGTGCATGTCCAGGCCCGTCTGAAGTTTGCCAGAGAGCACATGGATGATACAGCAGAGGATTGGGAGAATGTCATGTGGTCAGATGAAACCAAAGTAGAACTTTTTGGTATAAACTCAACTCGTCGTGTTCGGAGGAAGAAGAATACTGAGTTGCATCCCAAGAACACCATACCTACTGTGAAGCATGGGGGTGGAAACATCATGCTATGGGGCTGTTTTTCTGCCAAGGGGACAGGACGACTGATCCGTGTTAAGGACAGAATGAATGGGGCCATGTATCGTGAGATTTTGAGCCAAAACCTCTTTCCATCAGTGAGAACTTTGAAGATGAAACGAGGCTGGGTCTTCCAACATGACAATGACCCAAAACACACCGCCCGGGCAACAAAGGAGTGGCTCCGTAAGAAGCATTTGAAAGTCCTGGAGTGGCCTAGCCAGTCTCCAGACCTCAACCCCATAGAAAATCTGTGGCGGGAGTTGAAAGTCCGTGTTGCTCGGCGACAGCCCCAAAACATCACTGCTCTCGAGAAGATCTGCATGGAGGAATGGGCCAAAATACCAGCTACTGTGTGTGCAAACCTGGTGAAGACCTATAGTAAACGTTTGACCTCTGTTATTGCCAACAAAGGTTATGTTACAAAGTATTGAGTTGTATTTTTGTTATTGACCAAATACTTATTTTCCACCCTGATTTACGAATAAATTCTTTACAAATCCTACCATGTGGATTCATGGATTTTTTTTCACATTCTGTCTCTCACAGTTGAAATGTACCTCTGGTGCAAATTACTGACCTCTGTCATCATTTTAGGTGGGGGAACTTGCACAATCGGTGGCTGACTAAATACTTTTTTGCCCCACTGTAGATATTACACATTTTAGTAATTCCAGTATATATGTATGTGAATAGGGGAGAGAGAGAGGGAGACAGAATTACAAACATTTTTAGTAGTACAGTTTAGTAATACTTTTGATCATAGGTATATTAAATATCTATGTGTCTTTTGCAGGTGTTTTACTGTGTTTGAATAGATCACTGTAAGCTTTACAACAGTAAACCACTGATGACTGTGTGTCTGTGTGTGTGTGCATGTTTAGACATCTTTGTGAGGACAGAAAACTGGCATGCTACTACTAGTGGGGACCAATGGTCACTTATGGGGACAAAATGCCCATTCTCACAAGTTTTGAGGCTCAAAATGTGGTTTTAGTGTTAGGGTTACAATTACGTTAGGTTTAGGATTAGGCTGGGGGTTAGGAATTCACTTTTGATGGTTAGCGTTTGGGTAAGCGGCTAGTGAAAGCATTATGTCAATGAGATGTCCTCACTAAGATATTAAAATGAGCTTGTGTGTGTGTGTGTGTGTGTGTGTGTGTGTGTGTGTGTGTGTGTGTGTGTGTGTGTGTGTGTGTGTGTGTGTGTGATGGGAATTGGTGGCTGTGTTTGCAGAAGAATGTGCTGGCTCACGTCCTGCTGCAGTGCTCTCAGTCTTTCTTGTCTGTTCTTGTGTATTATCATCCGCTTAGCTTCCGCTCTGACAAATGATAGAAAATGTACAACGGAGATAAAAAAGCCGTGATACGGTGGATCAACATCGCAGCTGTGTGTTTATGTACATAAAGAATAAAGAAATAAAGAAAGAGAATGCACTCTTTGGCCGATGTGAACTTTTCAAGTACAATGTTTTTGCAAGTATTTTTGAATTCGAGCTGCCAATGTTCATTAAAGTGTGCCAGTATTAAATATCTCAAATACGAGCATTCCACCCTGCCAAGTAACAAGCATGTTACTTGGCAGGGTGGAAAAGCCTCATTATGGCATCCTAAACTCTATTCAAGCACAGAATACAAATGGTAATAGTAAACTGAATTTATGATTTGGTACAATAAATTTTCTATACAGCATTTGAAACTAGGAAAGTAATCAGGGTTTCCTTTGTTAACAATTCATAGTGGAAAAATGTAAAAGATGGTCAGAAAAGAAAGAAAGACAGAAAGAAAGAAAGCCTTGAGTTTTGCCTTCAGTAACCATATATATGGTATGGGCATGTTTGACAGATGGTGTGGTATGCTTTGGATCACAAAACTGTTTCTCTCCTCCTCTATACTTTCCTCTTCCCATCATTCTGACACAAGTTAATCTTGGTTTCTCTTCCTCAAGCCTATTTGTCAGAACAGTTTATTAGAGGTTTTCTGACGAAGTCTAATCTGGCCTTTCTTTATGTTCTTGAGTGTAACCAGTGGTTTGCACTTTGTTGTAAATTCTCTGTATTACCATTCATTAAGGTATATCTTGATTGTAGACTTGAACAATGATACTGCTGCCTCCTTGACAGTGTTCTTGACTAGGTTGGGTGTTGTGAAGGTGTTTATCTTAATCATGGGAATATCTCACTTATTTTACACTTTAGTTGTCTTTCAGGCCTTTTGGTATTGCTGAGTCGGGTCGTTTTTTTTTTCTTCTTTTTTATGAAGAATGTTTACCAAATTGTTGTTTTAGCTACTACATAAGTTTTGCTATCTCTCTGAGAGGTTTATTTTGATATTCCAGTCTCAGGATGGCTCCCTTAACTTGCACTGACATTTCTTCATAACTTCATATTGAGAGTTCTAGTGAACAGTTACAAAATGGACATCGAACTACTGGAATCAACTTCCGATCTTTTGTCAGCTTAAGTTGCCATGGAATAAGAAGGGAACAGGCCTAATCATGAAACATGTATCAGTTAATTGTCCAATAACCTTTGAGTCTCTACTGGCTCTACATGCACAAATGTGTGTAATTCCTAAACATTTAATACAGTACAATTAAAGCTTCAGTCACATCTTGACTGTTTGATTTAAATCCACTGTATTGGTGTCCAGAAGCAAAATGTCTCAAAAATATGGACCTTACTACACGTGATATATTTAACCTGCAGATAACCTGTTTGACATATTTGGACAAGCAAACACAAACCATTTGAAGACTAAAAGATAAGAAGTTGTGTTGTTACATATTAGATGTCATTATAAAATATAACTATATTCAACTGCTCCTTTACTGACAACAGATTTGTCAGTAAAGGAGATTTCCACACAACATTCCCTTCCTGACAAAACCCCAAAGGGAACTGTGTCCCTTCACAGAAACAAACTTGGGATCTTTCGCTAATTAGGCAAATGTGTAAGCCACTACGCTAGCCACTGTCAAATATTTTTTAAGAAATAAATCAATAAGAACAAATCAGAAGCATGAAAGAGAGGAAGTGTATCCCAATATTACCAACACTGTCAGACTGATAATGTTAGAATCAGGTCCTGATTAGGTGCCAATGATTAGAGCCTCCTTGGGGAGAGACAGGTGGAACATGTGTTATTTCAACCTCTCACATCCAGCGTCTGGTGTTCCAATTGTTATCGAAGTGTGGTGAACCATCAAGATCTGAAGAGAAATTGCAGAGAGCTGCTTTGACGAACAGGCAGGAGGCCGAGGTGGAGGTGGCAGATCTGAAGATACCAAGGTTTTTGTGAGGAGTAATAAGATTAAGATGAGTACATCAGAAAGACACCTCAGGTCGAGCATTTTAGAGATAAAGTTAGAGCGGCAAAGTTGAGATGGTACGTGTGCAGGAAGGATGTAGTGAAGCGGGACATGTGGGGGCTGGTGTGACATCGGAGGACGCTAGCGATAGGGTGAGGTGGAGAAAGATTATCTGCTGTGACAACCACTCAAGGGAGCAGCCAGAAGAAGCAGAAAAAGTAGAACTTCATCTATAACTGAGAAAGATTCAACTTGACTGCCAATTTGATTTTTTTGGGACCGGCTACCCCAGCAGATTCATCACAGGAGCTGCGCTGCTAAAAGAAGTCTCATGACAGAATCTGCCCATAACTGCCAAATGTTGTTGGGAAAATGTATATTTGTATTGTCAGAAAGAGATTATACTAATTTGGCCTCACAATGTTTAATAGTGCACAGCAGTTTGCCAGTGACTGTAAAGGTAAAGACCAGGGCTTTTGGAAAAATGTCCACTGGACAGACAAATCAAAAGTAGTTGTTTGGCCACAACAAAAGTTGACATGTTTGGATCAGACCAAAGGTGGCTTTTGAGGAGAAGAAACTCATATGAACTGTGTGGAAATGTCATGCTTTGGTGTGGTTTTCTTGCACAACTTGGGGTCAGTGATTCGGCCATGAATTCAGCATCATATCAAAGAGCTGAAAGATAATATATGGTTATTTGTCTGAAAGGTGAACTGGAAGTGGACCTCTCAGCAGGATTATCCTAAACAAACAATTCCACCAAGACATTGTTAGAAAAGAAAAAACAATTTTTATTGAAAAAAAAACCCCAGGAAAAATCCCATCAAAATGTTGTGGGATTTGAAACTGGCAGTACATGTAAGAAAGCACTCAAACATCTCGCAACTGAAGGAATTTTGCATGGAAGAAGGGTCAAAAAATTTTAGCAAGCCGTTGTCAAAGACTGGTGGGTAATTGAGCAAAACGCCTACAAGATTTTTTTTTATTTTTCTGTTAAAAGGTCGACATACTAGCTTCTGAAGCGAAGGGTGGGCATACTCTTTTCACAGAAGAAAATTGCATCTTTTGATATTTTTCTTTTGATTATCTCCTTATCTGTGGGCACTGTTTCAAAGTGGATCAAATGTTTGCTTGTCCAAATACGTCCAAAAAGCCTGCCGTTTCAGTGGGATGTAATTATTTTTTCAAATGACTGTATAATGAAAATTTAAACATTAAAGAATTTCAGGGTCCTCTGGTCATGTTCCAGCTGCATCGTGCGCTGAAGAAGAGGTTCATATTTGTCTTCTACAAGTATACACAACCGGTGTACAACCTCTTCAGTCCACATAGATCTGAGCATAGATGGTGGAGAAAATATTTTGGAGGATAATATTCTATTTAATTTGCAGGTATTCACTGTTATGTGGGCGGCTGGATTTGATGGCAGTAGTGTGTGTGTGTATATATATATATATATATATATATATATATATATATATATATAATATGTATATATATGTATATATAATATGTATATATATGTATATATAATATGTATATATATGTATATATAATATGTATATATATGTATATATAATATGTATATGTATATATATGTATATGTATATGTATATGTATGTATATATATGTGTGTGTATATATATATATATATATTAGGGGTGCAACGATACACAAAATTCACGGTTCGGTTCGGTTCGATACTTTGGTGTCACGGTTCGATATTTTTTCGATACAAAAAAATGTTCATGCCTTCTTAATTTGTCATTTATTAAAATTATAAATATATATTTTAACTCAAAAGTACAGTTTTTAAATTTAACCCTAACCCTTGTGCGTGTTTTTTATTTTGACAGCGAATGCGCACCTGCGGACCACTTATGTGCAGCCCTGGTTATTTATCTCATCATATCGCAGCCACAGAAATTCTTTTGTCCATGAAACCATAAAGCTGCACTTTCTTTTTGCCTTATAGTCTGATTTGTCATAACTTCTCCGTTTTGTGGTAAGCTTTTCTTTGGCTGTCACTTCTTCACCCTGACTTGTCTTATTTGGCTCAGCAGAACTGAAATGCTTTTACACGCTCACTCACATAAGCTCAGCGATTCTCTGCGCGATCAACCTCTCACATGTTTAAGCTTGCTGCGGGAGATTTCACTTGTCATGTTTGCATAGTAAGCTAACGATTAATAAGACGATGTCAGAGGAATTGGTGCACAAATTATCATCACTCACAGATCAGTGCTGTCGCTCTCTATACACAGTTCGCACGATTGCAAAGTGAAAGCAAAAAAACAAGCGCAAATTCAAACGCGACTTCAATATGTCACATATTGACAGTGGCTCACCGATGCCAATGACATAATTACCCAGCTACATTTCTGAAAGAATGCAAAAGCATTGACATATATTTTTCCTACAATAGCCCGACTGAAAAAAATCGCTAGCTCCAGGACGTCGGGCTAGCGATATTGCAAGCCCTGTATCTGATTGAGGAATCACTCATCTTTGGAAAAGAGAGTTTATTACAGAGAAATGTCTCTTTCCAAAATAAAAGCTATACTATCCGCTTCTTCTGGGCTATATTCTCAGCAGCATAAGGAGAATCATGTGCTAACAGCTGTCTAAATGACTCGGCTAAAGTTAGTAGCATGCTTGCTTTTTTTTGTCTGCTTCCACTTGTCTTTGCACTAGGATGATGTCGGCGTAAATGTGCAGTCATATTCGTTGTGTTCCCACTAGTGCTTTCAGGTTAATCTCGTTGAAATGACCTTAACGCCACAACACGGCAAATCTCCGTTAACGAGCTACCGCCGATCGCTCCGTGCATGGGGCTAGACGGCCAACACGTTAACGAGCTAACTGCGCTAACACACTAGTTCACACCAATGTAATTGAGCATTGCATGGCACATCCAACATACTGTTTTACTTTAGTCCATGACTCGCTTACCTTCAGGGTCATACGTCACATGAAAACCACAATAATTCCAAACGCCAGATCTGAATGAGGTTCAATTTGCCTGTTGCAAGTAGAGCTTAACTTCTGTCTCGCTAGCTTGCCCTGCGCTCTTCCTTCTGACGATGCTGTCTGTGTTGAGCGCTCAGTGGATCTGCGCTCGACAGTGCAGCCTAGGCGGAGTAGTCGAACACAGATTCACTGAGCGCTCAACACAGACAGCATCGTCAGAAGGAAAATTGATAAAATAAATTACAAATGTTGTATTGTTCGATACATATGCGTACCGAACCGAAAGCACTGTATCAAACGGTTCAATATCGATACGAATATCGTTGCACCCTATATATATATATATATATATATATATATATATATATATATATATATATATATATATATATATATATATATATATATATATATATATATATATATATATATATATATATATATATATATATAATATGTAGTCTGTTAAATCCAGTACTGTGTCATTTAAAATCCTGGCACTATAATGCTGTCAGCTGTTTGGCTTCCAGTATACCGCTATCTTAGTGTTATAACTCTTTGAATTCAGACTATATGGACGCATGTCCTCATATACTCTGAATTCAGTGAATTTGTACTCAACCATATCATCCCTGAAGATGAATAGATACTGACCTGAGCTGAAAAACTGCCATAAGAGCATCAGTGGGTGATTGCTAGCTATATAAATATAGCTATATAAAAAGACCATCTTAGAGAGGCAGCGTTTCTCAGAGGTAAAGATGGGAAGAGGTTCTTCAGTCTGCAAAACAAATGTGTCTAGAAATTGTGAAACAACTTCAAAATAATTTTTCTCAATGTAATATTGCTAAGACTTTGAATATCTCATTATTTACAGTATATAATATTAACAATAAAATCAGAGAATCATACCACACCATCTGCAAGGGACAAGGCAACCTTGAGCAGTTTTATTTTACACAGTTTAATCATTTTACTTCCTAAAGTGATCTAAAATCCCAGAGAATGTATGTAAAAATTATATTTTAACATTTCTTTCTTTTTTAATTGTGCTGGATTTGATTTACATTCATGTATTTGTCCTATACTGTCCTTGCATATTTACTTAAACACATGTCGATACTTGAAGTTAAATAGTAAAGCAAAGTGATCAAGAAAATTTGTCATGGTGAATTAAAATTTCGTATTTTATTAATGTTTAATAAAAATACAACCCCATTTCTGAAAATCAGTAATGAATGTCTGTGTTGTTCTGGTCCTCAGGCAACACTACATTTAAAAACAGGCATGACTGACATGAAAAAACCCTGCATGAGCTCACGAATACTTCCAAAAATAACTGTCTATGAACAGAGTGTGTTGTGCCATCCACAAGTGCAGGTTAAAGCTTTATCATGCTGAGAAGAAGTCATACTTGAACATAATCCAGAAACACTGCTGTCGTCTCTGGACCAAAGCTCATTTAAAATAAAATAAAAACTGTTCTGTCAGACAAATCGAAGTATGGAATTCTTTTTGGAAAGCATAGATGCCACATCCTCAGGACTTAAGAGGAATTGGACCATCTGGCTTGTTGTCAGTGCTCAGTTGAAAAGCCAGCATCTCTGGTGGCATGGGGGTACTTTATTGCCTATGGAAAAGGCAGCTTGCACATCTGGAAAGGAAGCATCAGCACTGAAATATATATACAGATTTTAAGTGACATAGAGTCCCATACAAACATCTTTTTATGGAATGCCGCATATATTTCAACCAGAAATGCTCAACTAAATCATGCATCTATTGTATGGCTTCATATTAGAAGAGTCCGGGTACTGAATTGGCCTGTCTGCAGTCCAGATCTTTCATCAGTTGAACACATTTGATGCACAATGAAATGATAAATATGACAAAGGAGACCCAGGACTCTTGAACAACGAGAATGGGACACATTCGTCTCCCAAAGGTCCAGATATACATTAGCGTATTGTTAATTGTCTTTAATTGTGGTATTCAACTACATTCACATTACTTTATATGAAAAAAAGTATTTTTTTAACTGAAAGACTTGGAAGAATCTCTCTAACAATACTATACTTGTGGTTCTCTACTGTTATAAGTTAGCTTTACTGACAACACTCTGCATACTGGGTCATGTGTCCAGAGGCAGATTTTAAATTTGTGTTTTACATGCGGTAAAACACAATTCCTAATCAGAGTCTATTAAGGTAAAGCAACTGTAATTATTATTTGTTTCATAGCAATGCTACACTGGAGAGAGTCGTGCAAGAAAATTTAAATTGGTTTGGAACCAAATGATCTCCTATTAATCCTAATACTTGAGATATATTTATACTTGTGTGGGATGTTTCATTACAGTCACTTCCAGAAAAGGCTAGTGTGATATCAATTAATTTGGCAGTTCAAGAAATTATCAAACAAACTGATAGCGAGAAGATAGTAGAGAGCACTGAGAGAGAGGGTTGTGCATGGGTGAAAACGAGTGGCAGTCGGTGTAACATTAAATGTAGGGAAGGAAAGGTGCAGGCCTTGATGGGCTGATGGCTCTTCTGCAGACAGCGAGCCAAGCTGTTCTGCAGCAATGAGATGCTAATAATATGCTAATGATATGGTAATCTGCCAGTAGAATTCCACCTCAGCGGAGAAAAAGGAGATCTGGGAGGCCTTGCGCCATTGGTTGGGAACCAGGGATGTCCTGAAATCAGAGTTCAGGACAAGGAAAGAAAGACTACATGCACACGTTTATACATGATATTTGTGTGTGCTTGCAGGTCCCCACAGGAAAGAGTCTGAAACTGACAAGCAGCCCGAAGAGAATAAGAGTGACCAGTCCCTCACCTTCAATGACCCTCTCTGGCCCATGCAGTGGGAACTGGTGGGTGTATTTATGTGTAAGTGTATGTGTAGTAGTGTGTGTTTGTATGTGTTCATTGGTCTTATCTGGAAGCCCCACCCCGACTTTTCTCATCTTCATGTTGAAGGATGTTCCTCTGACAGGCATAAGTCAGGCAGGCTTTCATGTGTGACTGGAGAGTGAGACGGACGATAGAGAGATGGGGGGGATTGTGGAGGAGGAAAGAGCGAGCGAGAGAGGAGGTGAAGGGGGTTGTCCATGTTGAACTGAGACAGATGTCAGGGATTGATGAGGCTCGGAGCAACACTGACACACAACTGGGCTGCAACAACAAGACATGCTCATCCATTCTGCAGAGTCTTGTTCATCCTGTTTGGACGATACTTGTACACTATGTTTGAGAAGACCAAAAGGAGCAAAGTGACAGGATGCTTGGGTATAAAAAGGCATATTTTTTGATAAAATATCTTATTTTTTAATAACGTACAAATTATTTAATAGCTGCATCTATAGCCTTTTATTATAAAATATTTCAAGTAGTCAAAATTCACAGATTAGCATCTCAATCAGAATTTCAAGTTAATTTTAGAGTTTGCATGATATCATCCTCTTCCTCCTTATCTCAAGCCTCGTCTCCGAAACTGTAATGTGCATAAATATACTTATTTATTCCCAATATTGTTGCAGTTAGTTATTGTCAGCTACATTAGATGACCTTCCTGTCTCTGTACACCAGACAAGAGCCGGCTAAACAACAACAACAGCTGTTTATAAGCTCACATTAAACCAGCTAATGTTAAGGTTCAAGAGAATCCCACATTCCTGCTGATTTGATTACATTCTTACATAGTATGAGAGCTAATTTGCTAAGTGTCAGAGTCCAACAATATTTCTTGTGTTAACAGTAGGCTAAGAGGCTAAGAGTAGCTAACAGCGCGAAAAACAGTAGCGCTTGCCGACTGCTCAGCATATGTTCAATAACGCACCTCAGTATGGCTGTCATCATTTAGAAGTGAGCTTCTCTGACTCAGTGAGCTGTATATTAGAGTCCGTCCACAACGTTTTACAGCCCCTTACAAAGTAAATCAGGGGTGGGGAACTCCAGGCCCTGAGGGCCGGTGTCCTGCAGGTTTTAAATCTCACCTTGGGTCAACACACCTGAATCACATGATTAGTTTGTTACCAGACCTCTGGAGAACTTCAAGACATGTTGAGGATGTCATTTAGCCATTTAAATCAGCTGTGTTGGATCAAGGACACGTCTAAAACCTGCATTACACCGGCCCTTGAGGCCTGGAGTTCCCCCACTCCTGGAGTAAATAAAGGTGGAGGTTTCTCGCCCGGCATTGACAGCTGAGGTAAACAGTGGACTTTAACACATGGGGAAAAACTCCAGAGCGAATCTGGTTCAAACATAGCAGAAACACGCCGGCTGGCCATGGTTGTTATGGGGTACAGTCTAAATTTCATATTTTTGATCTTTCTGACCTGACTAAAACATGTTTTTCCTACAGCAGCCAAAGTAGCTAGACTTATGTACTTGAATTGGGAGGGGCGAGAAAGCCTCAGTTAATTGATATCTGCAGTCTACTGACATCTAGCATTGAACATTTTAGACACTGTAACTTTAAGACACAAAGTTCTGGAACTGTCTTTAGAAATGTTTGCTGAATGAATCTTTTCTGAGGGGAAAAAACCAACACTGGTCATTATATTGTCACAGTTATGTCTATGACTCTTCGTAAGCTGTTATTAATTTTTTAAAAATGTGTTTAAGCACACAAGTTTCAGTTTATTTCAGAAACGTATGCGCTTAACAGCCTTGAGTACCTTTCCTGACACATTCGGTTGATACCAAAAAGTATATTAAAGCTCAGTAAACAGCTGAATAGGAAAGCTGCTTATTGAGAAACCCTGTCCCTGTTTTTTTTCTTTAGATTATGTTTGCATTTACACAACTGGTTACATTATGTAACTTATGCTTTATAAATTCCTTGATAGGTCTTAATAATTCTTTTACTCTTACCAAAGTGTAGTCAACAATTCAACAGCCTGTATTAGTGTCTGGTTTATTACTAATACAGGGCAACCAGGGCTCGTCCAATCGTCAGGGCAGACGTTCTTGACTGACATACGAGGGCGTAATCTGGCAGCGCGAGGAGGAGGAGGGGCGGGGTCAGAGATTCACCAGAGCAACCGGCAACAGAATGATTGACACCTCAGCTCTCAGGGCAAGATGAAGGGGTGAAAGTCAGGATGGGGGTGGAGGGAGGTGAAGACAGAAACAGAGGAAGTCAGGAGAGATGATGGGGGCATATGAAGCACTAGTGAGGGGAAAAAAAATCTGACGGTTTCTTTTCTTATAAGCACGATTTTGTTGCACATAGTCACCTCTCTCGATTTAAGAAGGTTATTGACAAGATTGTTTATGCAGCGCAGTATGATTCATGTGCTGGAGCATGCAGTATGACACTAAGCGGATTAACGTTAACTTTATGGAATGATTGCATGAACTGAGAAATAGAACATAATTATCAATCACTCATTAATCAAGAAAAATGAAAGGCGTCTTTAACGTTGAGGACATTGCTCTCTCTGTCTGGCCCTCCCTCTCTCTCCTGCTCAGTAGCCCTGCTCTCCTGCTTTCGTTCTGTTGTGTTTAATCAGCCTCTGGTGGACGTAGATATTGATTGAGGGTCAGTAATCTGCTCAGGGTTGGTAGCCTGCCAGGACCAGACAAATATATGTTTGTGTGTGTGTGTGTGTGCTAGTCGGGCATGTATGTTCGCTAAAAGCTGTACCTGATGGGCTATACCCACCTGTACACACACAAGGCAAGTGGAGCCTATTGTACCCTTTTTGTTAGACTGAGTCAAGCCCCTCCTGAGGAGCTCATTCAAAGCCTCTGAAATACACGCAGCATCTTGAGCGTGCCTACTGTGTGTTTATATGAGAGAGAGTGTGTGTATGTTTTCACTGAGGGGCAGCTGCGATAAAGGCAGGGAAGCCAGAGATTGTTATGTTATCACTCTGTTTACATGTGTGTCTTCTGCATAGAAAAAGTGCCACTGTTGTTTTCTCTTGTTGCATGAACTTTCCAAAACTCCAAGGGTATATGTCTTTGATCATGTGTGCATTTGTGCTTGTGTGTGCCAGAATGTTCATTTACTAGAGAAACACATGATTAGTATATTTCAGTGCTTCAGAGAATGATCATGATTCTGCGCGTGTGTGTGTGTGTATGTTGTTGGTGATCACTCTACGACTGCGTGGGGTGAATCAGTGTTCAAAATGCCTCTCTGTGGGCTTATATCCAAGTTCACAAAGGTGTGTGTGTGAGTTTATTTTGGTGTACCTTTGGTTGTGTGTGCGTTTTCCCCTGGGCCGGTCCTCGTGCTATGGTGGACGTTAGCCTGCTAGCTGCCTCCATTCATCAGCTTTATTCACACAACAACAACAAAGCATTGCTGCTCCCCAGATGCAGCCCCCAAAACACACACATATGAAAGCACACACACACACACAAACACACAGACACACACAAACAAGTCCTGCCTACCACAACTACCACCACCCACTGCCACCACCTCGTAACCATTTTTTCCATTGTGTGTTCTTCTCCCCCTCATTCTCTCCCTCTCTCTCTTCATCATGATAACAACAACCGAGTTGAAGCCTCTTGAAAAACTCACTTTGAATATCAGATTGGCTTTGTGTGTGTGGGCAGGGGATGTTTGGGAAGCTGCTGACATTTTTGGTGAGACAGCTTGCGCGCTACCTTTTGGCACTACCTTTATGGTTTGTGCTCCTGTGAGAATGTGTTTGCATGAAGATGCAAGACTGAAGCTTCACTTAAAGCTATCAAGGGAATGTGTCTGTGTAGTGTGTGGGGCCATTAGGACTCATGGGAGCTGCCAAGATGGTTCTCGTGCCTCACGTTGGTGGGATTTCTGCACAGCAGTGTGTGGATTTGTGTGCGTGTGGGTGGATTGTGTGGTTTGAAGTGAAAGGATGAAAGACCTGTCTATGTGACTCGTCCATGAACTCCCCGGGCTTCTTATGGGCACTTTGAACGTACATATGGTTTCTGAAAGTATCACTGGATGTGCACATGTTTCCTCACAAGTTAACATAACCCAGCGACTGAAGTAAACATTTCCATTAATGCACATGTAGCAAAAATTCAGAGGGTAATATATTCATATACAGTACAGTAATAATAATAATGCACAGTGAAGTTTTGACCATTCATCCATCCAGTAGGACCAGTGTTTCCCAACCTTTCGGAGCCACGGAACATATTTCACATTAGAAAAATCACACGGCACACCACCAAACAAAAAACTCACAAAAAGCATATTGATAATTTTTCCCTGCACATCAGGTATAGTAGAATTGGCTCGGTTTCTCCCCATTATACCTTTTGTGCTTTCTTCTGACCACTTCTCATGCTAGGGCCTTCACCTGGGTGGGAATTTTCTCCAGGACCCAGGTCAGATTGACTACTTTTTCTTTTCAAATATTTATCTGTTGCTATTACGTGCTGCATTGTCTCACAGCATGACTATTCTGTAATTTCTTCTTCGTCTTCTTCTGTTTTTAATGGCAGTTGGCAACCCATTTAATTAGAGCAGGTAGTTGTACTGCCCTCTAGTGGAAGAGAATGTAATTGTTCTGCACGTTACTCACGCCGATCGCTTAGAGTACTAACCAGGTGAAACCAGATCATCATCCACGGCACACCTGACCATTTCTCAAGGCACACCTATGTGCCGCGGCACAGTGGATTGCAGTGGACAAGAATCTAACACTGTCTCTATTATTTTTTTTACCTGCAGTGTTAAGAGCCTGTTGCACACTGACTGTTTTTTGCAGTGAACAAAAACAGAAAGCAGTTGATATCTGATTTATGCCATTGTTACAGTATATTTACTGTGTCCGCTAGTAAATATACTGACCAAGGCTCTGTGAGGATATCAGCGTGCCACCAAGTAGACTTGGAAAAAAGTAGAAAAAAGGAAATTATACTTTTTTTGTGATGCTAACATTTTAATAATATTGTGTATATATGTGTCTGTGTGTGTATAGTTTGCACAGGGTGAGTACACTGATGCGACTGACCTGAATTTGATGCCGGTTTGGAGGAACAACGTTACTGGACATGGAGTCGTGGTCAGCATCATTGATGATGGTGAGTCTAACTTTACTGCAACAAACATGTTCACACACGTTATAAATAAAATATATAAAATCTGCATTTGCTGGCAGTCAACATCTAAAATCTAAGGCACTTTTTCTTTTGCAGTATTTACCCTCTTAACGCTTTTATCTCAGTTGAGTATGCATTGCCTTTGCTTTACACAATTATACCAGAAACAAACTTACATTTTTGAAAAAATATATTTCAATTAGAAACTTGCATAATGCAACAATTCTGTGCAATACTTCGACAAGATGTGTGCAGTGTGCACTAAAAAAAACAAAAAAACAAAAGATGTTAAATCGGCAAAAGCTTGTCAGGTTTGGTGTGACAAAGCTCAGCTCTGGCTCTGAGCGGAGAGGGTGAATGATTTATGTTAGTGCCCTCCTCCCCCAAGCCGCTACCACCACTACCACCGCCCTACCACCGTCATCTTCGTCTCAGTCATGCCACAATGAGAATTCATTTCTCTCTGATTGCTTGGATATCTGGCAACAAGGGAAATGAGAGAGCGGCATCTTATGGGCTCATTCATCAAGAACTAATTGAAGCCTCACTAGTCTCAAGTGCTGATAGAGCTGGAGTAGTTGTGTGTGCTGTTTTGTATGTGTGTGTTGAAGTCTTCACCTTTTTTTTTCTTCTTCTTTTTTGCATTCAAGTGCCTCTGACTCTGCCCTCTGTGTGTGAAAGTGACTGGGTTTTAAGAAACAATATATCTGTGTGTGTTGATTCGCTGGTATGCATGCATGCATGCATGCAGGAGTGTCAGTTTTTGACTTCAGTGTCTGGTTTCAGGAGAAAAAAAGCTTGTGTTGTGGTTAGCCTCTTTGGATAGAAGGCCTTCTCTCTCTTCTGCATCCTTCTGCATACAGACTGTGTCTGTGTGTGTATGTTTGGGTATGGGTGGCACGAGGTGGAGGGTGGCTACAGAATGAGCAAGAAAGCGAGAGAGAAGGAGAAAGAAATTAAATAGAGGAAGGATATAGAGGGAAATGTCAAGAGAAAGCAAGAGCAAAAAGGATTCAGAGTGGGGCGAGTGTGTGTGTGTGTGTGTGTGTGTGTGTGTGTGTGTGTGTGTGTGTGTGTGTGTGTGTGTGTGTGTGTGTGTGAGACAGAGAGTATTAGACCTGCACCACTGAATCTCCTCTCCTCTGAGGCTATTGTACTCTGCTCCACCTCTCTGTATTGATTCCACTGGGCAAGAGCCCCGCTCCTTTTCCTTTCTCCCTCCCACCCTCTCTCTCTCTTCCTTCTTTCTTTTTTCCTCTTTTCCTCTTCCCTTTCCCCTCTTTGTTAACTAGGAGGTGACTTTTTCCTTTGGCCACCTTTTTTTCTTCTTCTTCTTCTACTCCTCCTTTTCCTCATCTCTCTTTCTTTCCCTCCCTTTTGGACATTTTGCCTCTCACAGCTAAAGGATCATGTACACGCTCACCTTTAGCCACCTTTCAATCGATGTCATTGATTTTAATATCACAATGAAATAAATTATTTTCTTTGAGTGAAAGCACCCTACCACCCCCTCCTCCACTGTGCTCCTCCTCCATAGCCATCCTTCAGTTCAGTCCTTCTGTTTTAGATGTAATTGGCAATCTGAGACTTGTTTTCTAAAACTGTTGAATCACATTCATAGTGCCACCTTCATTCATATGCTTCCCTTTGTTTGCATGGACTATACCCTTTACTGTTCTCTGTGCATGGCAGCATTAGTTATAGTTTCATCAACTTGCTTTTATAGCTTCATGAACAGTGGGTGATCGTTGAAAAGCTATAAAATAATAAAGACCCTTATTTCTCAACTTTGTGTATGCACACCTTTGAGTGCAACACATTGAATCTGTGAAGATGCAAAGTGACCTACAAGGTTGTGACTGTATTGTACAATGCAGGATTGTGAACCTATGTAACATTTACCTATTATTAATTTCAAAGTACTTAACTGATGCTGAGAAGAGAGGTTGTGCTCATCAGCTAATGCTTACACTGCCTCACGTGGTTAGCAAGAAGCATCCGTTATTCATGGTGGAATTAGTTAAACAGCCTTGAATCAAATACTACTTACAGATGAGGAGAGAACTATTAGCTCCCCCTATGAAACTTAAAAAAATATATATATATATGTATATTTCCCAAGTGCTGTTAGACAGAGCAAGGAATTCTTTACACACCTTTCCAAACATCCTAAGTTTATTTTTCTTTGAAAACCCTTCTTTCAGATTTGAATGGTCTTCTGTCATAAACTTTGATCTTCAGTTCAACTAACAGATTTTCATTGGGATTCAAGTCAGGGGTTTGAGGAGGTCAGTCAATAATTTTCACTTGGTCCTCTGGAGGTAGTTCTTTACCAGAAGTGACATATGTTAAGTCTTCAAACATCTGTCATGTTGGAAGACAAAGCGACCATCCAGACTCAGTTTTCTTTTCAAATCTTCATGCATCCTTGTTGGTGGTTCCTTCCACCCTGATGAGATTCCCAGTTCCAGGAGCATCCCTACAGCATAATACACCCACCACCATGTTTCACTGTGAACAATGTTCTTTGAGTTGTGTGTCTCTTCCTTCTTTCTCCAAATAAAAGCAACATGTCTGGTTTGTGTCCAAAGAGCACTAGTTTTGTCTCATCCGACCAAAGGACGCACTTCCAGTAAGCATAATCCTTCTCCAGGTTGCCCTTAGCGTACTTCAGTCTTGGCTGTTGTTCTGGGGTCTTTAGACACATCTCTCACTAGTTTGCTTTACAGAGTCTTTGAAGTATTTTGCTTCCGTACTGTGTGGCTTTTTCTGAATTTCTTGATGATACATCTCACTCCAGTTCTTGAAACTTGGAAATGCTGTGATAACTTTGTATATCCATCTCCTGCTTTGTGAGCATCAACAATTCTTTTCCTCTAAACGAATGTCTTCTGTTTTCAGCATTTTTATTCTGTGTATAAATTGGAAGATATCCCTCAGTTTTAACTTGATTTCACAAGCTTTGAGTATAACAGAGTAAAAGAACATCATTGCACAGCAGTGGTTTGTGTCAGAGCTCAACAAAAAGGTCCGTTTCTCGAGGGGCTAATAACACTGACTGTGGTAGTTGTTTTTTTTTATTTGTTTTTTTGCTGAAATAATTCTGTTCTTTCGTGCAAATAGAAAGAATTCATGCTTTCTAAAGAAAACTAATATTTTTAGAAATGCTATGTTGAAAATCACTTGCTCTGGGAAAATTTTGTTGGAAAACTGTGCCACATGTTTAACACCAATCCCAGTTACTTTAGGTACAGTAGTGCTGGATACCATGCAGTAGTGATATGCCAATCAAAAGGTAGTCAAATTCTAAATCCTACTATGACTTAATGCTTATTTGACTCTAAATGAGACCACCATTCACAGCAGGAATATGATGCTTTATTGAAGAAGAGTTGAAAATAGCAATCAATATCATAAACTCATTAGAAAAATATTTCCCAACCTAATAAATCATATGAGAAGAAGAGTCATTTTCTCATCAACATTTAATGTAGTTATTTTTGTCCCCAAACAAGTTCTGAAGAGATTGGATAAAACAGTTTGTTTTCTCTGGTTTTAATACAAAAAAACCCAAAACTGTTTTGAAAGTTTTGATATTATACAACGGATCTTAAAAAAACAACTATCAAACTACCATACTGTGAGCAGTTTAACATCAGCATGAGACAACTTTTCATTCTACAGAGATCAACATTTTAGACCCGTTGTTTGCCATGTTGTTCATGTTTATCACTTCCTTACTACATGTGTCTACAACAGTACTCTACATTAAAGCTACTGGAAACTTCAGATGGATGAGTTGACCATATGTACATAAACATACAGGTTGTACATGCACAACAGTGTAAAATAGGTGGGATATTTTTCCTTTTTTATAGACTAAAGGTGTAAGTATACATCTCTGGTAAACACTAGCTATCTGGTTTGTATGGACATGTCCTCAAAGTTCACATAAACAGGGCTTTATAGTTTGAGAAATGAGGCTCTTGGACACTTTTATAGCAGGAATAAAAGACAGCTGTCACAGAGTGTGCACTTCAACATAAGCAGCGCTCATTAGCCTGTCATCAACGCATTATGACCGGTGAGTGGGATAAGGATGAAGATTCATCAGAGAAATTACATCCACCCCCCACCCACCTTGTCCCGCCACTCTACTACAATGTCCCTGTCACCCAGCTATCAACGCTGGCCTCTGTCCCCCGTGGCCAAGGAGTCCAAAAGCAGACTCCTATCGATCGGTGCTTACGCCATTGTCATTACATGTCATTGGTACACAAGGAGACACAGGACACAAGTTAGACTAGGAGATGGAGATAGAGCAATGAATGAATGGGGGAAGAAAGAAAACAACGAGAATTTAGAAAAAGAAGACTGAATATAGGACTGTTTCTTGCCACATTGATGTGTGAAGAGCATAGAAAGAAAAGAAAACCTTTTGAGTATACTTTCTTCTTCTGTAAACATTAATTTGAGCATAACTGCCCTCTGGAGCGGATGGAGACGTTGTGTGATTTCTTCTTCTTTTTCATGTTTTCAGAAGAAACTGCTGTAAGATAAAGGTAGAAATTTATAGTTCCACCGCAAAAAATTGTACCCCGAGGAGTTAATGCAAGCTTCATATAGATGCAGAGCTTTAATTATGTTGTCATTCTGTATGTATTTATCAGGTGATGTAGGAGGTGTGATAAAAGATTTTATGGCTGATTATGAAGGCTTACGTAGCCATTCTAAGAGGCAGGGCTGTGTTTTGTGTCTGATTGACATTGTAAAGTCACACAGTGTGAGTACTATTGAATTGCTGTCTGTTCATGTTATATATTACTCAAAGGTACAACAAGTACTTTTTGAGGTCACTTAAAGGACTGGATGTTAGTTTTTGACTATAGTAGTAGAAATGGACATCGCTGTTCCACATAATCAGTTTTTATTTATGTGGCTGGAGACTTCAAAAAAACTTTCACTAAATGTGGCTAACAGCAGCTAACAGCAGCAAAAACAGCAGCTAACTGATAGAAAAGTTTGGGATATCCTCAACAATTAACCTTACAAACAGCAGACTAACAGCCTACACTCACTACAGATGAGCGGCGGCCACAGTAGTTTCAAATCAAATCAAATCAAAATTTATTTATATAGAACATATTAAAACAACAGTGTTGACCACAGTGCTTCACAGTCAATAAAAACATGAGACAGTTAAAACAAACAATAAAAGAGGACAACAAACAATAGGTAACAACGCAACAAGCTAAAACAGCCAACTAGACAGAATCAAAAGCCAAAGTAAAAAAATACGTTTTAAGACGTCATTTAAAAGACTGGATAGACTCGGCAGTGCGAATATGAACTGGGAGGTTATTCCAGAGTCTGGGTGCCACGGATGCAAAGGCCCGGTCGCCTCTCGACTTCATTCGAGTCCTAGGTTGTGCTAGGAGCCTGTGGTTGGACGATCTAAGTGCTCTGTTGGGATTGTATGAATGGAGTAAATCAGAAAGATAACTGGGCGCTAAATTATTCAAAATATTAAAAGTGAACAAAAGAATTTTAAAATCTATACGATATTTAACAGGGAGCCAATGTAATTTGGCTAAAATTGGAGTTATGTGTTCATGAATTCTCGTACCTGTTAAAAGACGCGCAGCTGCATTTTGAATTAACTGGAGCCGGCAAAGAGAGGAGTGTTGGAGGCCCGAGTAGAGGGAGTTACAGTAGTCCAATCTGGATGTAATAAATGCGTGGATAAGTTTGGCCTACAGTGGCCAATGTAGCGAAGATCACGTGCTTGGATCGGGAAAGGTAACAAAGCAGAATTCAGTTGACTGCAATCTGCAATCTACTGACATACAGTAGGTCACTGAACTGTGCAATTGAATATGCTTTGAATTTTGTGTGCTGTAGACCATTTTTCATAATCTAAAATATAAATAGGGCTTTTGCCATAGTTTTGGTGGGCCTTAAAACCTTTCCTTAGACACCTTTATACATGTAAAAAGGAATATTCAGAACTATAAAGACTTAATAGTAAAAGTCAAAAACATCCAGTTTAATGCTATGAGCTAACATTGTTATCTTTAGTTACTTAGCTACTATAAAGCCACAAATGTTACAATAAATATGATCAAAGTTAACTATATCTCAGAGCGCTGCTGTCAGTATAAGCCTGTGCTGTACAGTATGTGTTATAGCAGTAGGATAGTGTGTTACAAAAGTGCTATGTTAAGCTCTCCTCCTAACCACCATCACCCCACCAAGTCCATCACTGGGCCGTTCCTAGCTGCCAGACTTAACAGGTTCTGTTAAACAAATATTATACGAGTATTCTTTTTACATGAGATTGATAATACTTGGTGATCAACAGGTCTGTATGTGGTAAATTCATCACATATCAAGTTTGTACTTTTGCCATATTTCCAACATATTTCTTAGTATTTGCATGTATTTGTTACAGTGTAAATGAACCTAACATAATTGCCCTATTCACTGTGTGCCAGCTATTACAGATGCACCCAGTGCCGTGTACAAGATAATTATCTTAACACTAAGCAACAAAGTCCTCAAAGTATTTAAACAAAGCAGTTGCCAAGCAACACAGAACTACCTGTGCGAGCATATTTATTTTAAAATTAATATATATTAATATATATTAAGCTTTGAACAGCTGTGACTACGCTGTTGAAAGGTATAATTAACTGTCTTTTTACAGGTTGTTTTTTTTTTCTTTAGGGTAAACGTCTCCCTGATGAGCTGTTCTTCAGCCCATGTTTTCAACACAGAGGGCCAAAGATTGTGCTCTATAATAAGGAAAACTTCAATTTTACAATTTGTGTCTCAGTGTCTTTGCATCACTGTCCATAAATACTTGTATGCTTGTGGTCATGCACTCATGCATTAAGGCACACTCCTGGCTTAACTCCAGAGAGTGTCATAAGCCTGTTTGTGCATGTGTGTCTGTAGGGCAGTTTGGTAGAAATGACACTGGCCGGCCATGTAAAAGTGTGTCTGACAGGGGGAGCGACAGAGTCAGCTCTTTTTTTCCTCCCCGCTCGCCCCCCACTGTTCAATCCATCCAGCTGCTGTCACCACAGGGGAGCAGACAATCTATCAAGGCATCGGGATGCATTCTCCTCACCTGCGCCGCGCCTTTAATGAACAGCCAACATGATCCCGGCTGACAAGCAGGAAATGGATGTAATAAAGATTGTTTCTGCATGCTCTTTGCATCCCTGATAAATCACCTCGCTGTGCAACAGATACGGGAGCCACATGGAAATTTGATTTCACACGGCAAGGGGGAGGAAGAAGAGAGCAGTGGGGGGAAAAGAGAACTGCTAGTGGCAGGGTCACTCTATTTTATTCCTCTTTTTCTCCAGCGGAGCAGCAGCGCAAGATGTGTGGGGGTTGAATGGAGGGGCAGTTCTGTTTTCTTTTTTTTCCCTTTAACCATGTTCTTATCCCACAAAAGTTCTGTTAAGCCCCTAACATGCGTCTATTTCTCTAAGTTCATAAACAATATCAGACAATGTGTAGACCTTTACAGAGGTCTCAGTCATCATAACTCGATGTAATGTTATTGTGTGCACTACAAAGGAAATAAGGAAGAAACCTGAAACTAAAACATTTTATTTGTAAAAAAAAAATAAGAACACTAAGTAAAAGTAAAAAAATAAACTACAGTTTTAGTATAATTCAGCTATTATAGTTGATGTATCAGGTGGTATTTCAGACGATAGATATGAGATAGTTGTGATTCCACTGATGAGTATGCATGTGATGATATAGTAATTATGAGGGGTTAAAGTGGGATTTAGCAGGTGGGGGAAACCTTAGATGTAGGTGGCCATGCAGCTGGGACAAAGTTTTAAAATATCAGCTAAATTAACCCATGCTATGAGTTCAGTAGATTTGCTTTCTTTGACGACCTGGCTACTGGCTCTGAGGTTTACTCGTCAGAATTTGACAAGTGCTAAAGAACATCACCAGCTTAAGGTAAAATTCACGATACCTTTCTTTGTAATAATCTGAAACGATGGATGCCACAGTCTACCGTGCACCAATTCAAATACAACGACAAGAGACTTTATTAGGTAAACCCTGTTAGTTGACCAAAATATCTAATCAGCCAATGACATGGCAGCAAGCAGTGCATTTAGGCCTGCAGACAAGGTAGAGACAAACTGCTGAAGTTCAAACTGAGAATCCGAATGAAGAATGAAGGTGATTTAAGTGACTTTTCATCGACATGGTTGTTGATGCCGGGGCTTTATTTCAGAAACTCGTGAAACTGCTGAGATTTTCCCACAAAACCATGTCTAGGGTTTACAGAGAATGGTCCAAAAAGAGAAACTATCCAGTGAGCAGCAGTTCTCTGGGTGAAAATGCCTTGTTGAGTACTTAAGAGGAGAATAGCCAGACTGCTTTGAGCTGATAGGAAGGCAACAGTAACTCAAATAACCACTTGTTGCATCCGTATTGCATGGAATAACATCTCTGAACAAGCAGGATCTTGAACCTTGAAGCAGATGGGTTACAGAAGCTGAAGATCACACCAGGTAACACTCCTGTCCCCTCAGAATAGGAAACCGAGGCTACAGTTCACATGGCTCACTAAAACTGGACAATAAAAGATTGGAAAAACATTGCCTGGCATGATGTATCTCTATTTCTGCTTGAATGGTATTGTAAGAATATGGTGAACTTGAGAACCTGATGTTGGGGGGATATTTTCTTGACACACATTTGGTCTGTTAGCACCACCTGAGCATTGTTTAAAAACTAGAGCCTACCTGAATTTCTTTTGTTGCTGACTGTTTCTATTCCTTTGTGACCACAGTGTAACCACCTTCTGATGGCTGCTTTCAGCAGGATGAAGGGCCATATCAAAGAGCTCAAATCACGTTAAAGTTTATCTTTGAACATGGCAGTGAGTTCACTGTACTCAAACGGCCTCCACAGTCACCAGATCTCAGTCCAGTACAGCCTCTATAGGAAGTGCTAGAAACGGGAGAGTCACATCTTGAGTGTGCAGACGGCAAATCTGTAGCAAGTGCGTGGCACTATTATGTGAGTGCAGACCTCTCTCTGATAGGTGCTTAGATCTGTAAGATTTAAGGAAGTTCTGAAGGGAAAAAAAGAGGTCCAAGATGTAACTAATAAAGTGACAACTTTCCAGGTAATCAAATGCCCCTTCCTGAGCAGTTCTTACCTTTCAAAACAACTGCTCATCTTCCTCACCTGTCCTCTCCTTCTTACATATTGAATGAGTGATTGTTGCACATTTGTTTTACTGTGCGAAATGCAGTTTGTGCCATTCTCTCGCACTGCCTAGATGGTGAAGTAAGGGCACCAGAACGCAATGTTATTCTCTGCGTGCATGAACACCACAGATGAGAAGGAAGAAATGAATAGAATAGCCTAGTCTGTTTTGTTAGCTGTCTCTGTGAACACATATAAAGCACACCACGGCCAGCTGCCATATCCACAGTATATGACTACCAGTTGATATTGCTTCTATATGGTTTGAGAGCAGATTTAACTGGAGATGCGACCAGTTATATTAAATTAAACTCATCAGATATTTGATAAAATATAGATGATCAAAGGGAGCAAATACCAATCTGCAGAAGGGGTTCTAGCAAACATTCACTCACATGCCTTACTGTCCAAAAGTCAGCGTAGCAGCCTTCTAACAGAACAGCATTTGTATTGTAGAGTACAGGGAGTGTGAGAGAAATGAAAGGGGTGAAGAAAAGAAAATAATGATTAGAGCTGGGGAGAAATAATAGTGGGGGAGCAGGCGAAATACATGGGGAATGGAATATAGGAGAATAAAGGGAGAGTGAGATTGAGATAGGGAGAGGATGGAAAGGGGAAAGAGTGAGATAGGGAGTGGGGTGGGGGGGATGTAGATATGGGGGGTGGGTGAGTAATTTATGATTTAATCTAATGCAGTCTGGACCTGCTGTAAGTCACACAGACCTCAGCTGGGAAAGCAAGGGAGGGAGCGATGAAGAAATTGAGAAAGAGACATTAACCTTTCCTTGAAGCGAGTGTGGAACTGTTTTATCCGGCCACCAGCGACTCTTGTAAACCTTTTCTCCTCTCCAGCTCCACCTTCTGCGCCCTCTGATTTTACCAACTGCTTCTTTGGACTGAGTTTCCAAAACAGGTTATGTAATCACGATCACCTTTGGTTCCACAAAGTATGAAGCAGAATATACACTTACAGTTGATTCTCTTATTTCACTAAGGTGATATGACATTCTAATGACTGAGACCAATCATCTGATGATGGGTGTTTCTTTTGCACAGGAAGTGATGTCTGCATGTCTTCTAATGTGGTTGTGTTTAAAACTCCAGAGACTGTGATAGAAAAAGTAGAGAAACTCAAACTTCATCAGCGAAAATAAAGCCCAAGGAAAAAGCTGTCAGAAAGCCGCCTACACTGCTCGACTGATGAGTTATTACTGGGAAGCAGGAAAGTAAAGGCCAGAAAGATGCAGAGAAACTCTATTAGAAAATGGGAAATTTAAGGTTTACAGCACTTCACATCAGTATGTCCTCCACAAAGTCCTTCTGTAGCTTAGTATGACGTAACAAAAGTCGATGCAACACAGCCTTCTTTAGGAATCAGTTGTTGCTATAGGCAATGCCGCTGGCATTTTGGGCTGTTTTTTGTACTTCTTAAAAAAACGAAATAAGGTTTTGGTTTGATTTTCTGAGATCACAAATGTGTCACACAGTCACATAAGTTTTTGGGTTGTGAAATAACCTTGAGTCGATCTGATTGGCAGCAAATATCGGTGGATGACTTTAACTGGACTCACAAGGGAGTTTGAGTGAATTATCACAAATAATCAGCATCATCAATAACCAGCTGCTGCCGCTGGCATTGCTGCTGGCACTAGAGAAGAAAAAACATGATTTTGGTTGCAGTATCTTAGGTCATCCACTGTAGTGTATATGTGGTGCAGTGTCCAAGCAAGTAAGGCAGCGATCAGTTTTGTTCACCCTAAGATTTTACCCCCTTATTCATGAACAAAACTCCCTGTTTTTAGAACAAATATTGGTCATAAGTTTGACGTAAGGTGAAATTCAAATTTAAATTGCACAAATTGCACATTTGTGCAATTTGAAATTCTAAACTGTTCCCACTGCACTATGCACCTGCAGCAGCTGACAAATAAAATTGTCTTAACCATAGACTGTATATAAAAGATGGATGCAGCCACTGTGATGTTACCCACTGGTTGTGCACTACATTTTGAAGCCTCAAGATTTACATTTTGGTCAACAAAATGGAGCCACAAGTGGCCTTGTTTAAATAAGAGGTTCTGCACCACACAGCAGACCGTATTATTTGGATCACAACAGCTTATTTATTATTATTGTTTATTTATTTTTGTATAAAGCTGTAAACATGAGCCAGTCTCCAGAGGCAGTTTGAGGAATTGCAGATTTTGGCATTTCTGACTTAGCTTTATTTTTCCAATACACAGGATTCAGTTTAGTCTATTCAGTTTTGCTCCATGGCTAGGCCTTCTAACTTTATTTGAAAGGGAAATAAAAAGCCAATTTTCATTAGTTATGACAAATGACTATAATGACAAAGACTAAGCAGGATATGAGTGTGTTGTATATACCCATCTTTTTATTCCTTCTTTATCTGTACTATATCACTGTCATGTTGCCAGTTGACCTTAGTCTGTGCCACATGACCCCAGGCAAGATGTAGTTTGCACCAATCAGGGCGCTAATGTATAGAGACAGAGGAACATTCACACACAGCCATACCCACCTGAAATTTTGACCTGCCTGGCAATCTAACCTACATGTGTCGGGATTGTGGGAATAAACTACACCACATAGAGAACATGCAGACAGAAAAAAGTGTTCTTCTTACTGTAAACACTGCACAACTGTGTTGTATAAGTTAACTATTAGCTACTGAATTATGCTACTGACTGGCAGATTTTAAGGATATAGTCAATAACAGTATTTAATCTGAAGTGTGATCATTTAACACCAAACAAAATTGGTTTGGAGATGTTGGAAATTAACACCACTAGAGGTTCACCACAGTTTTAAGTGTGTAGTGGTAGGTATATGCAAATGTTAGCGTTTATATAGGCAGGTTTACCTTTTTAAAACGTTGTATTTTTCTCAAACTTTTAGTCATTTGAGTCGTAATGAGCCGTTAATGTAACTGTAATGGCTTTTTACCTTTGCACATGGAATATAGACATAGAATATATAGAATCACACATAGAATCAATAGTGTGAAGCAGCGTGGCGGCTTGCTGTATCTTGCAATCGTTGCTCTTCAAATGCTGAAAACCCCGCGGACTCAGCAAATGACATAACATGTTATCGAGCTGCACCAGCGCCTACTACTGGAGCGCAGCTTTCATGTCTGCATCAATAATCTCTCTCTAGAGAGAGAACCATTTGCCTGGATAAATATTGGTTTTTGCGTTGGCCCCTGTAATGGCACCATGTGCAGGCGGCGGGGCCCATAAGTGACTAAGTGACGTTGTCTGTCACGCCGTTGGCAGGCTGGCGTGGGAGTCGTTGGCACATCGTGGGGTCTCTCCAACGCTCATTTGAATTCGCTCGTCCCCAATCATGCCACTACACTCAGCGACTACACACTTCTACACTCCACTCACACAGTACTCCCACTACCTGTTTGGGCGCCGTCGCTCTCATTTGCATGAAATAAGATGGAAATGGAGCCCTTATTTATGCCAACAGAAATGGAGTGTGTTATTAAGGGCACTATTGTGCAAAAGAGACGGCGGCGGTAAGAATACATTACAGAGGCTATTTCTGGAGTGGCTCGAGTCACACAGAGGGTAATGCTTTACAGGTCCCTGATGACTTCTGCACTCTGTAAGGGATATGTGTGCGTGCTTATGTGCATTTTGCATGTGAATGTGCGCATGCTAGTTCATGTGCATGAACCTGTCTATGATATTTTAGGGGTAATGTGTGCAGTTATTTACAGTATGTACCCGTGTGTGTGTGTGTGTGTGTGTGTGTGTGTGTGTGTGTGTGTGTGTGTGTGTGGGTGAGTCGATGTATACTTGCCCACACCCCTGGTGAACTTGATTCTAGCAGATGATCATATATATTGCCCAATGGATGGCTTTCCTGTGATTGACAGTTCTCTGTTTCTCTGGCTTCATTGTAAGTCTGTGTTGTGTAGGCTGGCCAGAGGGAGGTAGAGCTGTCAGTCAGGCATTGATACAGCACTTCGAAGTGTTCTGTGGGTCATTTCTGTGTTTAAAAGGGGCTAAAATGGGAGGAGGATAAAGGTCTACAGAGGGCTGTTGGCCATTATTTTGTTTCTTTTATTTCTTCAGTGAAATATAGGCAGTTTGTGAAGTGCTGTGAAGGTTTATGAAGAAAAAGAAAACATCCCTGTTTTCAGCTGCAGTTGATGCTCTCTCAAGTCACTTAAAAAAACTCATTTAACAATGCAATGCCTCACAGTTATAAGAATGACTGGTACAGTAATGACATTAGTGATCTCTTAACATTACATCCAGTGTTTTAATTAGATAATTATTTCATATGCTTTATACATAATGTGGCCACCATTCATAACCAATGATATTTCAGTCATTTTCAGCTGTGCTTCGTTTTGATCAAACTAAGGGATATATTTATTTTATTGGGTACTTGCTACCAGAGATGGGCAGTAACGCGTTACTTGTAACGCGTTACTGTAATCTGATTACTTTTTTCAAGTAACGAGTAAAGTAAGGGATTACTATTGCAAAATCGGTAATTAGATTACCGTTACTTTCCCGTAGGAACGCTGCGTTACTGCGTTACTAAAACCGTGATTTTTTTTGCGAGAATGTCTCATGACAGTGACGTAAGCAAGTGCGACGTTGGTGACAGCAGCTGTGTGCAGATCAACAATGGATAATATATCGAGTACAGGAGAGAGTATGAGCGTGCAGCGTTTAAAGTGTGGAAGTACTGACCTTACTTTGAGTTTGATTCCATAAAAAGTGACAAAAACATTAGCGTCCATCGTGCGTGGGAAGAAAACTTCTTTTTACAGCGAAAAAAACCCCTAAACTTCCGAGCAAGCACCGAGTAGCTACGACGTGATGGGAAACTCACAGAGACACTCGCGCAGATTCTTCAACTGACCGCAGCACACCTACACCAGGGTAACCCTCCGCCTACCCTGCTCCTGCTTTACAGGTGAAAATAGAGCAAAAGGACCGCTGAGTCTTTGACTTTATTTATTTTCTGCTGTGTTTTACTTGCATCTGTTTGAAAGAGTGAGTGAAAACACAAAAAATATTTTATTTTATGTGCTGGAATGTGTAGAAAATAGGTTTAAATGTTAAACTAATTTATTCAAGTCAGAGAATGTTGCATATAATTAAATGTTTTGCTTTATGCATAAAGTTAAAAGATTAAAACTGATAAAACAAGTTAAAAAAAGAGACTTTTCCATTTGATTACATTTTGTATGATGGATTATGTAGAAAAAGTAGAATTGGGCTGAAAGATCTATCACTTTATCACCTCTTCAGGTTGTAAATCGTGTTTTTAAAAAGTAACTAAGTAACTAAGTAACTAAGTAATTAATTACTTTTGAAAATAAGTAATCAGTAAAGTAACGGGATTACTTTTTGGGGGGAGTAATCAGTAATTAATTACTGATTACTTTTTTCAAGTAACTTGACCAACACTGCTTGCTACTGAAATATACTGTATACACTTTATATAGGTGTGCAGAGCAGGTACTTTACAGGTGAGCTCCTTTTTCATCGCTGACAGAAGTGAAGCCCAGTCTGGTCTTTTACGTTAGGAATTATTGGAGTTACTGTTGCCTTCCTGCCAGGTTGATGCAGTCTTCCCATTCTCCTCTGACCTCTGGAATCAGCTGACATCTTCTTTATTTGGGGGCCTTTCTTTGTAAATCCTGGACCTGACTGTGTGGAAAATCCCAGTAAATCAGCAGTTTCTGAAATGTTCAGGCCAGCCAACCTGACAATAATAACCACACCATATTCAAAGTCACTTAAATCACCTTTCTTCCCTATTGTGATGCTCAGTTTGAACATCTGCAGTTTGTCTTGACCATGTCTGCATGCCTAAATGATAAAATGCATATGATAAACATGCCGTGAAAGAAAAAAGAAAACAATTTTTAATAACCAGTTTTAGGTGTGTTTTGGGTGTTTTTGAAAACTGAGATTTTCCGTTTTCGTCTTTTTAAAAAAAATCCTGTCCACATGTGCAGTTTTGAAAAAACATTTCAGTTCACATGTAAATGTCAAGATCGGAGTCAAACGCTGTCAGGAACATGCCAAATCTTAACTGTGTAGAAATGTTGGCCAATCAGAAGTCTAGAAGCCTGTGATGGAAAGAGTAAACGAGGTTTTGTGCCTGGGTTGCGTCACTAAATCTCCGTTTTCACCGTCCACACCTAAACGCAAAATCTGAGTTTTTGAAAATCTCCACCCTGGCAGGAGTTTTTTAAAATCTCCATTTTTAGTGACCCAAAATGCCCTTTATGTGTGGATGAATGGCCCAAACACATAGAAAAAGCTGCATTTTTAAAAATGCCCGTGTATGTGGGGATGTAGCCTAACACAGTAATGTACTTTTTGCTGTAATGTTCTTTTTTTTTTTTTTTTGCTTCTGATACAACCAAATTTCCCCTTGTGGGACAATTAAAGGATTATTCTATTCTTCTATTCTACTTGACCTGAAAGAATTTTCTGGTTCATATGTTGAAAGCATTTTAGCCAGCAGTCACTGTGGGCATGTAAGGAGAGCTCATATATCGTGGCTCAAGAGTTGGCAGTTCGTCTTGTAATCGGAAAGGTTGCCAGTTCGAGCTTGGCTCGGAAAGTCTTGGTCGTTGTGTCCTTAGGCAAGACACTTCACCCGTTGCCTACTGGTGGTGGTCAGAGGGCCTGGTGGCGCCAGTGTCCGGCAGCCTCGCCTCTGTCAGTGCGCCCCAGGGCCGCTGTGGCTACAATGTAGCTTGCCATCACCAGTGTGTGAATGACTGAATGTAGTGTAAAGCGCTTTGGGGTCCTTAGGGACTAAGTAAAGCGCTATACAAATACAGGCCACTTACCATATAACCATTAAAAGGAATCGGGAAGCTAACAGACCGGGCATCGTGTGCAATAATTCACTTGATATTGCAACTAAATGCTCCACAATATCTTATTCATCAAACCACCAAATAACTTTAAAAAATGACAGGATTATACTATTTGTTGTCTTCCATTTTACATCACTGTAGTTTGAAGTGACAGGTGAGAGGTTTAAGTAATATTAAGAAATAAGGATGTGAGAAAAAATCTGATGATGTTAAAAAAAAGTTCAGGTTAATTCTGCTAATGCAGAATAAAACATTTGAGTAGACTATATGATAAAATATAGAGTGTATTTTATGATTAGTTCTGTGACACAACTCAAACATCTTTAAGAAAGAATAATAAGAACACCCAATACTGACAAATTCTTATATTAAAAATCTCTTACTTTAAATTCTTGTTGGCTTTTTTTTTTGTAGTGTTTTCTGAAAACTGCATTAAGTAAAACTGCACAGCCTAATTTTCTTGTCACCTTTTACTAACCCCAGTGGACAGCTTGTCCTTTCTTTGACCTGATCTGACCTCTCTGACCTTTTGCTGCTAGCCCAAACCTGAACCTGCACCACAGCTAACCCTTCACTGGCCCCTTGGTGACTGGTGACATTTAACCTTATCATGCTAGCCATTCCCAGGCTGCCACAACGCAGCAAGACCATGCTGGGTAAACACTATGAGTAGATTGAAGCTTGCATGCTGACATGGACACAACTCATAGCAAAAGAAGAGAGAAAACAATACTAGTAAAATATTTATTCATAAAAAGCATGAAATTATGCTTTTCACTTCTCCTGCCTGTGCGTTTGCTAGTCATCTTTATTAAGAGGTGTATTTTGTATCTTATTTACCAGCTTATAGCGCAATTACCTGTTATGGAGTGCAGTGTTACAGGCACCAGATTATTTTGTGAAGCATTTTATTTTGTTGCTGATGTGTGTGTGTGTGTTTTTTTTTTTTATTATTTACATGTTTTCTAATGGAGTTTATTAGCATGTGAGTCGCAGCCTTAGTGCATGTCTCATCTGTCCTCCTGAAGGGTGGCCATTTTGAAAATGTTAAAAGAAGAGAAAGCGGAGGGGGGGGGGGGGAAAGTTGCCCATTAACTGGAAATCTCCCCCTCCCAGGGCTAAATTGGTGTAAATACTATTGTTCCCCTCTCTGTCAAAGATATATGGAATGTTGTTTCGCTGATGGCTTCAGTAAATGCTGGAGCCAGGGAAGCGTATAGATATAACAGATCTGCTCCAACATTACATCTAACCACTGGGCTGTGTAACTGGCCCTATACTGCATTTGTCATACGATGTGTGTAGGTTGGCATGTGTATGCATGCGGATGTGTGTGTGTGTGCTTATTCATAAGCACTTAGGAGATGGAAACAAAACGGCAAGCGAATAGAGAAAATAAAGAGTAGAAAGAAAGAAAGTGGAAATTGAGAGAAAAGAGTTGTTGTTGTTGTTGTTGTTGGGAAATAACACATCAAATAAGCTAATATCAAGGCCACTGTGGTCCCATAAGTTCTCCATTCAACCAGAGGTCAAACTGGGGTCAAGCTCTATTGATTTCTTTCCAGGCTTTGTGGCAGTATTTCTTACTACTAATAGCAAGTGCAGGCCTTTACCAGCACTGGATGCCATTTCTCTGTTACATTACGGGGGGTGCAGGGGGTTATTTCTGGTTTCACCTCTCACATCCCAGCATAAAGCACGGCCCGTATTCTGCTGGGAGAAACAGCATCATATACTACACATACTAGAAGCTTTCAGTGTGTAAATTTGTTTGCATCTGTGTATTTGTCACGCGCGTGCAGACCTCCGTGTGTTTGTATGGGTATAAACTTATCATTTTACATGTGAGCGTGTGTGTGTGGACCTATATCTGTGTGTTCCTGGTGTGCAGTGATGGATCACAGCAGTTCCCTGTTTACCTAGCCTCATGATTTCCTGTGCGTGTATGTAACAAGTGGAGTTTGGCAGGATTAATGAGCCCACGGCTTGCTGAATGGGTGTTTGGCTGCGCAAAGCACTCCATCATGGCCTGATGCTGCTACCATATCCCTCACAAACATACGCACACACAGACTAACACACAAAAACGCATACACACATACATGATAATGCACTGTGCAACTCACCACTTACCCCTGCTCTTAATTACACATGCTTAGCCAAGTCCCATTAAACAGCACCCCTCCCCCCCCTCCTCCTCCCAAAAGCTAAACAACGTTAAAGCATCCACATTTCTCATAGAGTGCCTTGTTTAAATATAGTCTGCACTCTGCTGCATGTAGGAGGTAAATTGTTCTAATATGTTTGCTCCTGAGATGCACAGAGGAAGAGAGAGTTTCGACTCAGTGCCAAAGATGTTATTTTCATGTTTTCATTATTGTCAGATTTGTTTGCATGCTTGGATTTCATTAGTATATACTCTGAGAGTTTGTGTAGCATATACTGTGACAAGCCCCCTGGTGGCTGTTCTTGCAGTCATTGCCCTGAGGGACTGTAACATACAGTAATGAACAGTAATGTGGATTTAAACGCACTACTGAGAGCAGCCTCCAGTAGAGTCTAGTACATATGTGCATGTAGGTGAGAATCATAAAAGCCAAAAGATTTTATAAGATGAATAATAAAGCAAGAAAACCAGTAGAAATACTGAACAGGAGCCACATTCTCTTTATTCTGCTGTTAGATCCCAGCACAGGTACTCTGTGCCACATTACGTATAACCCTGCTTTTTTCTCTTATTATCAAGAAATGGAAACAAAAATAATGTAACTATAAAATTTATACGGTTTCTGAATGATCTCTTACGCGTGTGCTCACATTCAAACTTAAGGCTGTGGGTAAATGTGGTCTTATGTAGCGCCTTTCTACTCGGCTTGAGCACTCAAAGCACTTTATACAGCATGTCTCATTCACACAGCACTTTTTTCTATGTGTAAGTGCATCTGTCTAATATTCACACTCAGGAGCAACTCAGGGTTAGTATCTTGTCCATGGACACATGGAGACTGGAGAAGCCAGGGATCGAACCGCCAACCTTCCAACTAATAGACACGCTATGCCGCTTTAGCTATAGCCAAAGTCTTTTTTTTTTCATAGCCATCACATGCCTGTTTGTTTTGCCCCTAAAAATCTGATTACCTTAGCCAGTGCTGCACGGGCTTTACCTAATCCCATTTTAGATCCCACTGCCTCTTGACTGTATGAAAGTGTGAACGACTGAAGCATTACCATTGTCGCCGGCTGCTGTGTAAATTACCTGCCGTCTCAAAGCTAGGTGTGGCTAATATTTGTACAGCACTGCTTGCATTTTAAACTAACCTGCTTGCTAATTATGAAGATAACAACAGCAAAGCTGTTTGCTCTGCTGAAATTAGTCTTTTTTTTCTGAAGCTGCAGGTTTTCGTGGGACCTTGCGACAAAGACAGTTTACTGTATCACCTTCAGCTACGTTCACTCACTTATAATTTAGTTTCTGAGCTTTTAGTTAATCACAGGTTGTTAATCTTAGATGATGCAACATTATGTATTATGTCGTCACACCAGCTTGATTTTAAGGTCAGCCCAGCGATCGTGTAAGTGATACACAGGGTTCTACTGTGACTACTAAGGAAATTCTCCTTCATTTTGTGTACATATGTGATATTTATATTCCTGTTTCTGTAGTGGGATTTTATTTGTGTGAGAGTCACAGTTGAGGTTTGTCGTTGTGTCTCGTTTCGTGCGGTTGGATTTTGAATTTGTGTGTGTTTGTTTGTGTGGCCAGAAAAAGGGGGGTGGGAGAAGAAAGGAGGACAGGAGGGTAGAGCAGAAATCAAATCACTTAATTGCTGCATTTTTCATCTCCATCTTTTGTTTTATGGCGGCTGAGGGCCAGCGAGCAACTCTGGCTGTGATTCATGGACGTCAGGGAGGCCTGTGAGCAGCGCCATCCCTCATCAGCCACTCGCGTACCCAAAGCACCCACACAATTACCGTGATGAATATGACTTGTTTTTGTTGTTTGCTTTTCTGTTTTTTTCATACATTCTTTTACATTGCTGCCTTCATCTAAGTTGTATTTTTGTTTTTTTTTTTGTGAATCAGGGGGCGCTTAATGCAGTTGCTGAGCTGTCAGAAATAAGCAATTTACCATTTCAGGTTCATTCCTTCTTCTGCACCCTCTGCTTATGAGAGCTGAGCCCACTGAGACTGGGAGAGAGCAGCAGATATAGACAGATAGGAATGCATGGAAGGAGAGGGGCGGGAGATCCAGATAAGGAAGAGATAAATATAGTGAGGGGAGACGAGGGATGTGTTCAGAGATGCTGCGAGCAGATGCAGGGAGTGGAGGATATAAAAATGGAAAGAGGGAGTGGAGATGTTGTGAAAGCGGAAGGAACGGAAAGGTGCAGGAAGTGAGCAGGAGATGCAAGGAGATATCACATGTCTGAGAGAGAGGGAGACGTGGAAGATGAGAAAGAGGTGGATAAGGAAAGGGATGGTGAAGGACAGATAGTGGGACGGTGGGAGAGAGAGAATGAGAGCAGCAGCGGAAGGAAAGATAAGGCAAAAGAAAGAGAGCAAGGAGATAGGGGGAAGGATGAAATCATAGAGAGAAGCTTTGTAGTATCACATTGGGTGTGTGACATGTCAATACTGTACCCCCTGCCTGGTTGTGCCTCCTCCTTTGATAGCTACAAGAATCCAGTTTATATCAACAGAAAGCCTTTAATACTGACACAAATGCAAACACCGATGTGGATATTTCTTTAGGAACGTGAGTAATACATGATATCTGAGCCAGAAGCTGTCCCTTTTTTCAGGACGACGATGTATCTTTAGATTATTTCAAATCTTGACAACTATTACTAAGATTTTGTGGAGTTGCACCTGAGAACTTTAAGAACAGGTTGAGTAACGTCGCCGTTATTGGCTCCTCATTAGAAGCCTGTAATTTACTCTCTGATTTACATCTTAATTAGGTGGCAGTACAAATGTCAGCTTTTACTGGAGTCTTTCAAATCTCACTCTGGCCTGCTGACGCTGATGTATTACAGTTGTGCCACAATTGCTGAGGCACGTTTCTTGGAACCTTCCGCCCTTTTCTCAGAACTCTAAACACAAAATCCAATTTTCAAACTGTATTCATAAAGCCTCTGGCTCTTCTGGTAAATCCCCACAAACGCATCAAAACACTCTTGTCCGTGCACAAGACTGCGCGATAAAGCATGAAACCGGTCAAAACAATATTACTACTGAGCGTTCATTACACCCTACTATCAAAAAATGGAAAACACAGTATTCATGATACGTAACTCGAGTCATTCCAAGCTCATGTGGAGGTGTTGCTGTTCTACAAAAGTTACAGAAATAGAGTAAAACATAAATAGACAGCCTCCAAACCCAAGAGAAGTACTGTACCAAACATTAATCAAACATACTAAATGTTTTTATGCGTTGTAGACCTCAAACAGGATTATACCTCATGATATAATTTACTTAGCAAACTGGTAAGTATGAATCAAGTGAACTTTATGTTACAGCTTTTTTTTTTTTAATAAAAAAAATGTTTCTTCATATATTGAAGTCTGTCAATACTAAGCATCAGAACAAAGTATTCAGAACTAAATATGTTCCTCCACATACTACTGAACATACCACTGTAAGGTCAGCAAACGTATGTGAAGAGAACAAAAAGAGAACAAAAGCATGACAGTGTTGGATCTGGTCTGTTTGGTTTGCTGATTTGACGATGTCAGCAAACCAAATCAATCCCATATAAAACCTTGCTTTTATATAGGAATATAACCAGGAAACAACATGTTTGCAACCAGCTGGGTTGCAGTCCCCTGGCAACACCAAACTTTTCCTACTGGCAAGGTTGCCATCTTATTTTACTTCAGTGTAACTGAGCCAGAATTCGATTCAATTAAATTTTGTTTATACAGCGCCAAATCACAACAACAGTCATCCCAAGGCGCTTTATATTGTAAGGTAGACCCTACCATAACACATACAGAGAAAAACCCAACAATCACAGTGCGACAGTGGGAAGGAAAAACTCCCTTTTAATAGGAAGAAACCTCCAGCAGAACCAGGCCCAGGGAGGAGCGGCCATCTGCCGCCACCGGTTGGGGTGAGAGAAGAAAGACAAGACAAAAGACATGCTGAAGAAAAAGAGAAACATTATTAGCCATAGGGCTACTGCCAATCCTCATTTTGCTGCCATCAAACATGCCAGCTTGGGTCCTTACAATACTGACGCTATTGTCACATTTTTAGATCAAGTCAGCTTGATAGCAGACTGAATTTGACTTATAATAATAATAATAATAATAATAATAATACATTATATTTAAAAGCGCCTTTCAAGACACCCAAGGACACTTAATAATAGAATAAAACACATATTAGAACAATGACAATAAGCTCACAGTGAATATGCAGACTTGAACAGATAGGTGTTGAGTTGAGATTTAAACTGGGGAAGAAAACCAATGTTTCTTATATCTGGGGGTAGAGAGTCCCACAGCCTGGGAGCAGAGCAGCGAAAAGCTCTGCTTCCCATAATGCTGAGGCAGAATGAAGGCGCAGCAAGTTGGATATAAGAAGAGGATCGAAGTGAACGGGAAGGTTATGAAGGGCCTTGAAGGTGAGCAGAAGAAGCTTGTATACTATTTGGGATTTCATAGGAAGCCAGTGAAGTTCCTGAAGGATAGGGGTGATGTGCTGGTAGGAGGGGGCTCTGGTAATAATACAGTGGAGTGATAGTATTGAGACTATCACTACACTTATTGCCATTTCACTGTTGTGTCAGTTGACAACTGACCACCAGTGGTTACAGACCTGGTCGCCATCTTTAAAGCAACCATTTTGACGGCAAGAAAATTTCAAGTTCATGTTTGCAGTAATTTTGTACATCTACAACCACTGTTTCCCCTAGTGTGATTGTTGTATTATTTTTTTTATCCCAGCCTCATCAGCGGATAAAAACTAATGTGCGATTTCCTCTTATTCCATGTGCAAAAATATCCCAGCAGCTCAGATTTGATCTGAAATTACTTGTTTTTTAAAAAATATTCTGGAACTGTCCTTAGTGTCAGTCTTTGTCAGTTATGTCTAATAAGAAACACATACGGTCCAGATACATGTATTAATCCCCGCCACACCCCTCTGTCTTCACAGAGTGCTGTACTTTTATAGGAATTTTTATTCTCAGCATTTAAAATGTTACCCCCGATAAACACCCTCCAAATTATAATAATTAAGAAAACCAACACCAACAGTGAAACTAACAAAAACTAAACCAAATTAAAAACAAAACTCAAAATAAAAACAAACGCCTAATTAGAAAATACAAAGCTATAATAACCATGCACTGTTACACCGAAACTTGAACTTACCCTTGCTCACTTTGCACTCTGAAGTGGCTCTCATCTGTTTCGTCACGTCACGAGAAACAAGTGTGAACAATTTTGAATTGTTGCGTTTAAGAAGTGACATCAGCGCTGTAGTTGTGCTTTGTGCATCACAGTGGAAAGAAATGTGTTTTCACGAGTGAAAATGTGTTCAGAGTTTTCCAATAGGCTAAATTAGCTCTGAAAATTGTGTATAACTAGGTGGAAATTGTTTTAGGTGTTACCAAATGAATGAGTTATTTAATAAATTTGATCAGGATGGTGAGAATTTGGTGGGAGTTAGTGTTTTAGCAATTCAGAGAAACTGTAAAATTCTCACGACAGTCTCTCCTCCATAGAGACAAAGATTACTCTGTTGGCTGTAGAGTTGTGCAGCTGTTACAAACTAAAAGTGTGGATGTTTTCTTTAGTTAAAAATTTCAGGCTAAATACAAATGGTCAGCGTATAAGGATTTTTTTTGTGTCTTCAAAAATAAAAATTGTCTCATATAAAATCTGCAATGCACTAAAAAACCTCTTAGTCCATTAAGGCTTATTTCACATTGTAATGAATAACTATGTGTTTTATCGGAAAGTGTACAAGAAGAATTTGTATACAAAATTGATTCATTGGTCATTAATGATGGCTCTGTTCCATTAAGTACCCCTAGAGAATCAGCATGCACAGTGCCAGAGCCCTGGAGCCAGCTTGCCTCAAATGGAATGCAGCCATATTTAATCTTATTAATTCCATCTGTGCTTTTCCAAGTCAAAGTGACTGGCTTCCCTCGTTTTTAACCTTTGGCTCGTGGTCGGCTCCAAAAGTCATTGCCAGTTTGTTCCGTTCTGGCACATCACCTTTTAGAAAGTGTCAATAATTACAGTCAAAAAAAAAGAGGAAAAAAGTACACCCTCAATCAGTTCTGAGGATTTACATATCAGGATATAATACAAAATCATCCTTACTAGGAATGAAAATGAGGTAAAGTGAAATGAAGAAAAACACATAACATTACATGCTAAAAATGTGTTAATCATGCAGCTGACTGTCTGTGCAGCATTTGTAAAATAATCATAAAATCCCCCCCATTTTTTTTAAATATTGCAACTTAACTGAGCAGTTGCTGCCGTCCAGACTATTAACCATCCACATATCTTCAAAGATCTCTGCCTCTCATGCTCATATAGTATTTGCGCAGGTATATAAACACACAGAGGCTTTGATCACACAGTTGGCAGCGAGGTTGCCTCCCCATCGTCTCTCCATAAAGGAGTGTGTTGCACTGGGGCCTCACACACTGCGCTAAACATAGAGGGAGAAACAAGAGAGGGAAGATAAAACAAAAGCTAAGCCTCAGACGTCATGTCCGCTCATCACTTTGTTTGTTTGTTGCCGTGTTTGTTTGCATCCCTCACAGCGGTGGACGGAGGCGAATTGAAGCATAGCAGGTAGAAGAAAAAGAGCTGCACGCAGGGATCGTGCATGTGTTTTTGTGTACATCTGAGAATTTCAGATATCCACGCGTGTGCTATTGTGGATAACCTGGAAAAACACTATTTTATCTTTGACTAGTAACATTTTAGAAAGCGGACCCAGCTGATGGCTGTCTTCTACTAGTGATCGGTTGTATAGTACATTAGTAAACAGGGTGAGATAAGGCCTTTTCCTAATGTGATTCTCAGTTTGATTAACAATCTTTTATATGACATTTGTACTTTTTTAATAAAGGGAGAAAAAAAAGTTTGATAAGATAAATTAAAAAGCAAACATTTACTATATGCAACAAGTAGAAACAGTATAAAAAGGAGAAAACAAACAAAAAAAAGTGCAAACCTTTGGAGCAATCAGCTCAGTTACAAAGAAAACTGTAAAGCAAGCCTGCTGCACAGGCAAACAGTCCCCAGAGGAGCCAAACTCAGTAGTTCACTTAAGTGTTCTGTAGATGTTGTTTAGTTTTGCTGTACATACACCATTGTACATACCTACATACCATAAATATACAGGCTGCCATGGTTGATTTTTTTTTTCCTTTTAGGTGTATCTTTATGTTGGTTGTAAAGATGATGACATTCATGTGTCAGGAAGTCATTGATTATTGTTTCATGTTTTACTGCTGCCACACTCATGACTTCAGAGCAGGTAGAGTCTTTTATGTCTCCTTCTCATTTCATGGCATCTTTTACATTTACTTTTCCAAACATTTAGATGGGTTATGTTTTGGTACAAATGAAGTTTTTTTTATTAAATACCAACAATGTCCCACCGCCTCCCATAAATAAATGTAGCAATATCTCTTTATTGCTTCCTCTTGCAATACTCTATTGATACAACAAGGATAGATTTTTTAAACATGCAGATGATTTAGGTCGATTCTTTCTTACCAGAGTGACCTCTTCATTAGTCTTTATCATCTTTATAGTCTTTATAACATATGGTATAGCATCATATTATAAGCTACTCTACGCATGCCCTAGCTGTCAGCGATGGTCATTTAGTATCTACTGTGCCATTTTTGGGAATGAAAAGTGAAGCCAGATTTGTTGCCTGTAATAAATGAAGCTTCAGTGGCAGGTAACAAACTACTCAATTAAATGCGTGTTACATTTTGAGAAGGCAAGAGTAAAAGAAACAGAGATCCCCAACACAGAAAACAATATAAATCGCATTTGTCTTAGTGTAAAAAAACAAAAGAACACACACATACAGGCCCCCACTTCATTTTGGAAACATAAACATCTCGACTGATTTGACTGAAATGAATCCGCTCTAAGCCGTAGTCTCTCACAGACAATCTTACTCATAGTGCAAACACAACAAATATAGCCAGCTTGGTGCAAGTTGTCTTTTAATTTCCTACACTCTGGTTTGCATTTCTGTACATAACTTTCTACTGCTTTCATTACACAGTAAGATATGTTTAATCTGGCTGGTGGAGAAAAGTAATTCCATGGAAAGGACAGGAATGACAATGAGAGGTGTAAAAATACTAAATATGGTATCTACACCAAAAGGAGCAATCCAACTTTAGCATTTCACTCATATAGGATCTGTGGCAGAAGTAGGATGTATATCTCTATACAGTAACTCTTATTTGGGACAAGCCAGAATACTGCGTATTGACATCCTTTTAAATTAAAGTGAGTACACATTTTGTAAAATAATTAAATCCAACTTCCTGATAAACATATTTTTATCACAACGGAGATTGAAGGCTGCAGATATGTGACAGCTTTTAAAAGTTTGTCAAACTCAATTTAAGCCTGCTAGGAGAGAAAAAATGGCACAAAACACATTCCTCACATCCCAGCAGCAGAAGATACAAAGCGTTTATTTCTCCACCAACGAGATTAGGAAGAAGGAAAAACAAACAAAAGGGCAGAATAAGGGCAAAATCAAATAAAGGACAGACAAAAATGACTAAACCCACTCGGCTGGGAAAAAAAAAGCATTTAATGCCACAATTCTTTTCTTGTTTACATAATTTATTTATTTTTCTTTTTATGTACAGTCGGGTCATGTGATTTAGGGATCTGTGAGAACAGTCAAAACGCATGCTAATCAAAAAAACAACAACAAACAAAATCATAAAGCTGAAGCTAAAAGTCGACAAGGTCAAAACGCAACAAAGGTGTGTCTGCATGTTTTTGTCTATTTATATTATTGCCAGCCATTTTCCATATGGCTTCTAATATTTCTTCTTCTTTCTTCATGCATGGTGTTAAAAAGAACAGGCAAACATTCAGATCGATGTGGTGCGGAGGTTTTTAACACATGGATATTCTCCCTTTATTCATTCACATCTCTTATGACATGTACAGTATATAAGCAGCTTCTCCTTATGCAGTATTTACAGATAAAAGAATCACAACCCAACAGTCAGTTAATGAGGATGACTTCAGTTCACCACAGGCTGCGGGGCACGTGTGAACAGTGTGTGGATGTGCACATGTCTCTGTGTGTGTGTATAGACTGTAGCCAGCTTTTAAATATTAATCTCAAGGTCAAAGGGATGGAGCTTTTTGATATTCATGCAGGGTGCTGCACCTTGTGCCTGGTGCTGAAGCCCAACCCACGCTGCTGCCTCTCCTACTGGCTCACTGGGTCATTATGGCTGCCACTATTTCTCCCTTTCTTTCTCCAATGCTGTGTATGCACACAAATGCATATGATATGTTTTAATTTAAAGGTGCTCCATGTACAGTGAAACATCATTAGCATGTTTAAGATAAGCGGTTCTTTGATACAAGTTCAGCCTTTGCTGTTAAGAGAGAGTTCTCGTGACTATTCTTTGCTTCATGACAAAAATAAAACCATCTGAGATTTCCTGACCGTTTTAACTGAATGTAAAGACCAGCAAATTACACAATATTCATCCTTCTGAAGAGACAAAAAATATGACGTAAGACTGAGTCATTGGGAACTGTGAAATATAGCACGTATTGTCAGGCTGAGTGTGGCAGTTCTGTGTCGTGTACATGTGTTTGTCCTGAGTATTCCATCAACAACAACAGCACTGTGACAGACAGCCGACTGACAACTGCACTCTGTTGTTTATGAACGTTTAAGAGGCATTACTTTCAATCCCAGTAGTAATATGTTGATAGGCAATGTATGAATGAAATGTTACATATTTCATTTTCATATTACATACTTTAATTACTGGATCTGCATACTGGATCAGTATGCTACTCAATGAGGATACTAAGGTGATTGAATTCTGTCAGCAGATATGAGAAATATATTTTGTCTGGAGGTTGATCGGTTTCTGGTAAACTGAGTATTTTTGCAGATAATTTGGGATATTAGCAGATTATTATATGGCTGGCAAAGTGACAACCCTCACAGATAATTACTTCTAATAAGCCCATCTTTCTCTGGGTTTTTATAGTATCAACGGTCCTTTTGTGAATTCATGGTACAAGGTTATAAAAAACAACAGCAACAAAAAAGCAAAAAACAAAGCAAAACAGAAGCATCTGACCTAAGGTATTGCAATTAATCTTAAGAAGAAACAAAATGGGATGAAAAATAGGATGCGTGGTCTACTTTTGAAGCAGATCACATCAGGAATGTTATTATTTATGCATAACAGTATGGTATCTTTATTGTGAGGTGTATCCTCTTGCATCCTGCATGAGGTTTTCTGCTGCCAAGCAAAGAAACATATCGAACAATCATCTGACACTGTTTATTATACTGCAGTGATTTGTGGGTTTCTTTGATTTCAGATATACTGTGGCTATCTGCACACAGAGCTCATCCAATGTGTGCTTTTGAGATTAGATTGCAAGCTTCTAATACTGATTGCAGTATGTGCACGCACATGTGTATCTATCTACATCTCCATCACCGCAGTCCTACATTGTAGTTAAGTTGAGAGCTCCTGGGAGTCCTCATTATTTGAGCCATTTATCAAACTCGCTCTTTTGTCCCTTGTGGTAGAACACACACACACACACACACACACACACACACACACACACACACACACACACACACACACACACACAAATATATATACACTAATACCATGTAATGATGAAGCAATAAATAAGAAAAGGATAATTCAGACTTCTTGACTGAACCTTGAATAAACAGAGAAAGAAGACAGAATGAGTCTGAGTTCTGTACAGCTGCACTGACTCTCCAGTCATGTTGTGCCATGTAGAGGTTGATAAGGTTCTGTGTGAACATGGCAGAGTGTGGATTTAATAAGCTACAACCCTATTCCTTCAAGAGAGAGAAACTGCTGATATATACTAGAGATGGCACGATACCACTTTTTTATGTCCGATACCGATACCGATATCATAAATTTGGATATCTGCCGATACCGATATCATAAATTTGGATATCTGCCGATACCGATATGAATCTGATATAGTGTTTTTTAATCAACAAAACTGTTTTTTAAACATCTTGCTGCATTTTGTATAAGTTCATACTCAAGTTTAAAACAACAACTACACTAAAGCTATTCTGTTATACCCCTATGCAAAAAAAAAAAATTTCATAGTTCAGCAATACTGATCAATCTAATAAACTTAAACCTACACCATCCTCCCTATTCTGGTATTTTAAAGAGTACTTAGCATAAATATTAAGCAACTAACTAATAGGGTTCCAACTCCCAGCAACAACAAAAATAAATAAATAAAAAATAGGGAACCACCCCTCACGCTCCACCTCATGATGCTTAATCGACGTAATCAACCTTAATTTGATGCAGTGTGAAAAAAAATGCACAGAAATCAATTATTTTTCAAGAAATATTAAATAGATTCAACATCTTTCTTCAACAAAATTGCAGACTGCACAGATGGTACCTTCCCAAAGGAAAAAGTACTATAGCTTACTAGGGTATATATATTAGACTTAATAGTCACTATATACAGTAATTGACTTCTATTCATTTTACATCAAATTAAAACTTTGGGTGTCAGATAATTATTTATTAAAAGCTAGACATTTTAAATGAGAATAAGAAAGAAAAGTATGTCTTTGTGCCCCCTTTTCCCTGTTAATGCCCTATCGGCCCCCCTGGCTAAACTTTGCTAGATCCGCCCCTGCACAGTTACCAGCGTCAGCTGTAGAAAAAGATCCTCGAGTAGAAAGTAATATTAAATACATTCTAACAATAGCTGATCAAGCTTAAACGTGCTGCTGTTGTTCAGCCACTGGTTTCCTCTTTCTGGTGCAAAGTGGGCCAAAAGCAAACTAGAGACAGGGACTCGCGACAGAAAAGCCGATCAGCTGATCGTTAAGCAGTTTCATGATTGAAGTAGCAGCAGGAGAGGCAGTCGCTTGTTAAGCTTAACGCAGGAATGCTTTACAAACATTCAGAGATGGACTTACACACTTGCTTTACTTCTCTCGGGATAACTTTGTCGGAGATGAAATGCCGGGTTGCTAGCGAAGCTCCAAATGCTATCCAGACCACCCACAGGTCCTGCATGCCACAGCCGCTCTATCACGTGATGCATACTGCTCTGACGTGCTAACATTCTGAGGTGAGTTACGGCGTGTTGCAAGTTTTGTGAGGTGCTTTCGTGATATTTAATGGATCGGATTACATTTTTTATTTTTCTCCGATATCCGATCCAGTAATTTAGGTCAGTATCGGACCGATACCGATACGTAATATCGGATCGGTCCATCTCTAATATATACAGTACATGATGATCTTTAAATTGTATGCATGGCAATTTGTTTAGATGCTAGGTGGTGCTATAATATGCAGGTAACATGCGTGTATATATATATGTATATATATGTATATATATATATGTGTGTATGTATATATATATATATGTGTGTATGTATATATATATATATATGTGTGTATGTATATATATATATATGTGTGTATGTATATATATATTGATTGTATAGTTCAGCAATATTAGGCACCTGAACTGGTACAAAGAGGAGCTGAGTGAACTAGCAGCTGTAGCTACAATCTATCCATTTACAGTGTGATTCTCTGTTAGGGATTTTGTCAGGTCATGAGGTAATCTTCTAAAGTAGCTGAGGAGAACAGACAGTGGTGCTGTCAGGAAATGAAAAGGCATCAGCTGGAATCAAAAACATTGGATTTCTATTTCATCAGTGCTGCACTATTTCTCACGTAGTGTCATACCAGCAGTAACTACAGAGGATGTCAGTCAGCTCTTTTCCTTTATTTTTGTTTTTCTAAATTGCCCTAATTAATTGACCAATGATAAAATATGCATATTTATATTAGGGTATAAAAAATGCAACAAATACTTTTGATCTTGAATGAAGTATAGGAAAATATACTACTGACTCACTTGCTGTGACAACAAATAGTTTTTACACATGCTGCATCTACTTGGAGCAACGTCTGTGTGTAAAGCAGCCTTTATATTATGTACTTCATAACTACAATGTGGAAATACCACTGGTATCAGCCTCCAAATTTTCATATGTTGCACTTTTGCCGTAATGACTGCAGAGCCACTGTCTTGGTTCAAGACTGAGAGGACAGCTAAATCCCTGTGAGGGTTGTGTCAGGAACGGTACCTTGTGTAAAAAATTTGTGCCAAATCAAATAAATGGATCAAACTGCTGTGGAAACCCTTTATGAATCAAGAAACTTCTTCAGTCTATTTAGCTAAAATGGGTTGCATATTTTGAGTACCGATTGAAGTCACCCAAGCTGGAATCACCCCTAAGTTTCCTGTCCATTCTCTTTGTAGCTGCACTGGCTCAGTCTTTGAATAAAGACATCAAATAAGGAGGCGGTCAGTCACAGTTATAAAGACTAGAAACCTGTTATCCACCACCACAAGCACAAACTATATATGTGTTAATTACTGAGATGTGAACCTTGGAAAGTGCCAAGCTCGTTTCCCTGTTTCAAGTCATTAGCCTAAGCTAAGCTAAGCTAATTGCCTTCTGGCTCCAGTTCCTTGTGAATGCACAGACCTGAAGCTTGTATTGATTTTCTCATCTCTCAGTCTTGGAAGAAATAGAAAATAAGAAGCCTACCTTGTATTAACATAGATAAAGCATATCACTGTGAGTAGCTGTGTAATATTTGTATTTTTTTATTTTCAGTGGGAGCAATCTGTTGAAAACCCCCAGCATTGATTGCACATGACTGTTTGGATCTGCGATATTCTGGATAAGGATTTCTTGCATCTATAATTTTCCATGTAAAGAGTTAATCCATATTAGGGCTTCAGTACTTCCTATGAAACATTGAAATAGGCACCAGACTTCTTTCAAGCATGTGTGGTCTCCTCTATTCCTGTATACACTTTTTGAACTTCCACATCCATGAAAGACACTACAGTGTCACCTTCATGTTCCATGTAGACCTTTTCCTTTTCTTTTCATTCCAAATATTTGTTCTGTCAGCGCGGCCATGTCAGCAGATGTAGCTGTCTGTCATCGTGCTTTAACAGACTAACTCCTGGCTTTCTCCATCAGTGGCAGAGTAACACCCCAGCTCTGATCCGAGCTGCACTCAGGTGTGTAACTGACTGCTCTGTTTCCCCATAATTACATTGTGAGCTTGACGCAGTCTCCATTGCCTGTGTGTGTGTGCGTGTGTGTGTGTGTGTGTGTGTTTCTTTTCACCCCAGGCGGAAACATGTCATTTCCCGTGCTCCTGTCCTTCTGGTAGACAGAGACAGTATTAAGAGCCACAAATCTGAGTGTGAGTTGAAAGAAGACGTGGAGGTAGGGGTAGAGGTGGTGGTGGGGTGAGAAGGCAGGAAAAGGGGAGATGACAGTAATAACAGCATATAGACAATAGTCAGAGAAGAAGCCTGCGATTGAGTGCAGTGGTACAAGTCATGTCAAAAGATGGGATGTGCAGACAAAAAGGATATCAGACGTAAATCTAGGTTTGAGAAGAGAGGAGCTGAATACAGTATCGTCATAACGTCTTATCTGAGTCACAGCATGAATTATCTTATCTGTGGTTTTTACTGCATGCTCAATTATCTTTCTCACCAACAGCCTGTTACGGTATGTAGTTTTATTCCTTCATGATTTCCCATGGATTCCCATTATATTTCTGCATAGCCTTTAATGTTTGCTACAGTATGGAACACTACAAATCTGTATGCAATGCAATACTTGCGTGCAGTTATATTATTTCCTGAACCTCAATGGTCCATTATGTCATTATCAAGTCAGCAGGAGCAGCCGTCTTTTTAGCCTATTATTGTCAGATGCTTCATACTGAATTTAGAGTTTATTGGATAATGTACTATAAGTGAAAGTGTAGATACAGGATATTGTAAGTGGCTCCAGCTCTCTTTAGTGTCCAAATGGAGATTTGTCATTCTGAAATTACATTGGATGGTCCATTTTGTATATATATATATATATATGTATGTATGTATGTATGTATGTATGTATATATAATATATATATAATGTATATATATATAAAAACACCCAGCGCGCCCCTGCGGGCGGTTTATCCTTCAAGCTCGGGTCCTCTACCAGAGGCCTGGGAGCTTGAGGGTCCTGCGCAGTATCTTAGCTGTTCCCAGGACTGCGCTCTTCTGGACAGAGATCTCCGATGTTATTCCCGGGATCTGCTGGAGCCACTCGCCTAGCTTGGGAGTCACCGCACCTAGTGCTCCGATTACCACGGGGACCACCGTTACCTTCACCCTCCACATCCTCTCGAGCTCTTCTCTGAGCCCTTGGTATTTCTCCAGCTTCTCGTGTTCCTTCTTCCTGATATTGCTGTCATTCGGAACCGCTACATCGATCACTACGGCCGTCTGCTTCTGTTTGTCTACCACCACTATGTCCGGTTGGTTAGCCACCACCATTTTGTCCGTCTGTATCTGGAAGTCCCACAGGATCTTAGCTCGGTCATTCTCCACCACCCTTGGGGGCATCTCCCATTTTGACCTCGGGACTTCCAGGTTATACTCGGCACAGATGTTCCTGTAAACTATGCCGGCCACTTGGTTATGGCGTTCCATGTATGCCTTGCCTGCTAGCATCTTGCACCCTGCTGTTATGTGCTGGATTGTCTCTGGGGCATCTTTACACAGCCTGCACCTGGGGTCTTGTCTGGTGTGATAGACCCCAGCCTCTATGGATCTTGTGCTCAGAGCTTGTTCTTGTGCTGCCATGATTAGTGCCTCTGTGCTGTCTTTCAGTCCAGCTTTGTCCAGCCACTGGTAGGATTTCTGGATATCAGCCACCTCCTCTATCTGCCGGTGGTACATACCGTGCAGGGGCCTGTCCTTCCATGATGGTTCCTCGTCTCCCTCCTCTTTCTTGGGTTTCTGCTGCCTGAGGTATTCACTGAGCACTCGGTCCGTTGGGGCCATCTTCCCAATGTATTCTTGGATGTTCGTTGTCTCATCCCGGACTGTGGTGCCGACACTCACCAGTCCCCGGCCCCCTTCCTTCCGCTTAGCGTACAGCCTCAGGGTGCTGGACTTGGGGTGAAACCCTCTACATATATATATATATATATATATATATATATATATATATATATATATATATATATATATATATATATATATATATGTATATATGTGTGTATATATATATATATATATATATGTATATGTATGTATATGTGTGTGTGTGTGTGTGTGTGTGTGTGTGTGTGTGTGTGTGTGTGTGTATATGAATGTATATGTGTGTGTGTGTGTGTGTGTGTGTGTGTGTATATGAATGTATGTGTGTGTGTGTGTGTGTGTGTGTGTGTGTGTGTATATGAATCAATAAGAAGCTTTGAGCTTTGTGTAATCTCCTTGATGCTTTTTAGAGTAACTCAAGTAACTAAATGAAACTGCTCCCCTGTAGGGTTGTTATGATATTAGAATTTAAACCTTGATATTGATACCCCGGAAAATACTCAGTACTTGATCCCATTTAAAAAAAGAAGTAATAGATATCAATATAGATGTAATAGATATCAATAAAGATAAAGATAAGAATGATCTGTGCAAATGTATTTGCTGCTCTTCTGGTGACTTGGCACCATGTTTTAATTGCTGATCAAATAGATTTGTGTAGGTGGACTGTCTATTTCTGTCTAGTTGCTGGAAGACTTGCCTCAGCTTTGTTCCAGCTCTTTAAGTAAAAATAATACTTTTTGGATACAAAAAAGATGCTTTAAGGCGCTTCACTAAGATTGTTGTGCTGCTGTTTGCGTGTTCAGCTGCTAGTGGCTGACTGTCTTCCTGTCTTTACTGTGTGAAGTTGTGCATCTACTGAAGAAGGCAAAAATGGCACTGTGTGTATCAATACTGTTGCAAATGAATATCGAATCTGATCTAATCTCAGTAGCACAAAAAATCAGTTACAGTATCAGTTACAGTTACTGGTTACATCCCTACTGCCCAGATATGTTTGTTGACAATTCAAATAGTTTTCCCTACTGCCCTTCACAGCAACTTATGTTAAGCCATCTTATACTAACTAGGGAAATATTATTATCTTAAATATATGACAAACGTGAATCATTCTTCCTGCTGCTTTGCAATGTTAAATCTTAACCGCGAGTACTGATGATTTTATTTGCTTGAAAATGTACTTGACTGTTGGAAAATTCAGCAGTGACAGGAGACATCTTTCACGTTTCTGATCACATACTTACAACTTTGTAAAACCTGTCAAATCCATAAAAGGTGGAATTATAATAAAATGACACAATCGGATTAATGTAGCATAATCTGCCTGTTTCACACAATCTCCAAAAGAAAAAAGGGAAATGTGTATAGCACATGTCTTTCACTACATAAATGACAGCATCGAAAAACACAAATAAATCAAGCAGATGCATTTTTTAAGAGAAACTTTGCTTGGTAAACAATTAGCACTTAACCCCATCAGTCGCTCGCACAGTATGTTTTGTGGAGCTGGGATTAGGGAGTGAGATTTTTCATCAAGTATGCCTATATGCTTTAACTATTATAAGCGATGTGTGGAGTATAGTAAATGCTTGGCAATTCATTGTAATGTAATTAACTCTTTCTTGGGGGGTCCTGCTGTTTAAACAAATAATTATTAACAGCATAGTGACACAAGGACAGTTAAGTGTGGAGAATATAACTTCATATGAGAGATTATTAATGCTGACAAATACTGTGTGTGATCATCTGCCTTATACCTCGTAGGAAGGTTCAGCTACAGGATTATGTGTTATAAACCTGTGGTTGTCAAAGCAGGGTATGAGTCACATTAATGTGACACATGCATTTGATCTGCCACATTAGGCCTGTTGTTTGCTAGTCAGCTAACTAGTGAGCATAGAGAAATATTTGAGTTAGTTAATGATGATGGTTATCATCAGTTGTAAGGTGAAACTGAGAGGATGCCTTGGAAATCCTTCTCACTTCTAATGGCTGCATAGAGGGTGAATACATTATAAATAATTTTTTAATAGTTTTTTTTTTACTCTTTTTACTCTTTACTCTGCTAAATAATAGGGCTGACCGATATATCGCATTTGCGATAATATCGCGACATGATCAAGTGCAATTTTCTAACCGCAAAGGCTGCGATTATACTCTGGACATGTCCAAATTCATGGGCTGCATCCTCCTGAGGCCGCATTTGTAGACCGATTACGTCACAGCGACGCGCCGAAGGCTGTCCAAATTACTACCATATCCCAGAATTCATAGCGCGGCCCAGCCAAACTCCAGTTTCCAGCAATGGCGGCCGCTACTAAGTTTTAAAATTACTCATACTAATCTTTCAGGGTCACAAAATAAACTTTTAACATATTTTCAGGCGAGAAAGTAGCTGTGTAAACATCAAATATCTGCTCGGTTTATCAAGATATCCCACATTTGCAAAAGTGCTTCGACGTTTTCAGAGGCGTCTGCTACCCACCAGCTCGACAGCTAGCCGGGAGCTCGAGGGTTACTGATGCGGCCGAGAACGGCACAACTCCCGGCACATCATTTTCAGATCACCGCGGAGTTTCGCTGCTCGGGTTAAACGTAATATATAAGTCACTTAGACAACCTAAAAATGTTATTGTTGGGCTTTTTTCAGTGTTTTGTTTGTTCGTGAGTAAATCAGTTTGGCTGAGATTAAAGTTATTAGATTAGATAAAATAAAACTTTATTAATCCCCCGGGTGGGTTCCTCCTTGGTTTTCACACAGCTGACTAAACGTCAAACAGAAAACTTATTAAACAGAAGTATGAGACAGTCGAGAATTTACACCAGTGTCTGGTTATATTTTAGATAGCAAGAAGCAGACGGCCGAGTTTATTAAACTCCACCGAGACAGCGGTGACGCTAATCAGAACTAGACCGTCCAATTTCACGCCTTTAAACTTTAAAGGCGTGTTTGTGTGTGTGTTTATACAATTGCTATTATGTTTGCACTTTATGTGTAATGTTACTGACTGCAGAGATCAGTAAGATGTGTGTATTTTTTATTTATTAGTTTTATTTATTTAATATTATTTTTTAATTGAATGACTGTCTAGTAGTTCACAGATGTCGAAAAACTGAGTGTGGTAAAGCCACTGATTTTTTTTATATATATTTCTGCAATCTGCACATTGTACTGACTTTCATTTTAATGTTTACACCAGGGTTCCTTGTCAGCACTTTATGCTCAGATGTTTGTAAGCTAAAAATAAACTATTGTGTATGTTCAAATATACTGTTGTGATTGAAGAAGTTAAATAAAAATGTCAGTCATCAATTCATGCATCACCTCATGTCATCATAACAGAGGTCTGTCTTCCAGGAAAGAACAGTTTAAAATTAATGTAATATAGTATTGGCCATACTATATGATGTATTGCTTGTCTTTGTTTAATAATACAGAAGACAAAGACCTTAAAAAATAATCGCATATCGCATCGCAATCGCAATATTGGGGCAAAAAATCGCAATTAGATTATTTTCCATAATCGTTCAGCCCTACTAAATAATACGATCTAACATTATGCCTTTCAGAATTATGCTGGCATGTCTTGCTGTTGAAGCTGTTGCATGTGAAGTTCTGTCGTGTAATTCTCGCAGCCCCTTCTGGAGACACAAGTAGCTTTAAACAACTTTTCATTTCCTTTCGTTCTTGCTATCAGCCGTCTCTGTGGCAACGGAAACTTGAAGGTGAAAACACAATCATACTCGACAGTCTAACAAGCTTTTACCCGGCCCCATAGCCCTGGCACAGAGTGGTTTTTTTCAAACATACTGCACACGTCAGCTACAGTGGGGCTGACCGTGGTGGTCCGTTATTCATTTAATGATTACTTAAATTCTGCATGGAGCACCATTACCATCTTATTGAGAAAAACATGCAGGCTTGTCGTAGATATACGTCGTACATATGATTTTTAGGGAGCAGCCTAGTCTGTTCCTACTACACCTGCAAAGTCTTACTCCCCCCTCCCATCTCTTGTGCACTGGCGCAGCACCCCCTGACCACCTCCCTGCTGAGCGCCGAGCTTCACGAAACAGCCAGATCTCTGTTCCATAGGTCACATCAGATGGCTGGCACACTTGAGCCCTGTTGACAGTTTGTTGTTTACAGTATGTGGAGTCAGCGTGGGGCAGCCTCTGCCGATCAGGGTCCCGGTGGGGGGTGGATACACCGGTGTATGTTGCATGCGGGTTTTGGGGCGTGGGGAAAGGAGGGGGGATTGCAGGGAGCAGGGCAACGATGGCGTAGGTGTAGTGGCGTTAGGAGGTTGATGTTGGCGGGGGGTCCAGGGGTAGGTTGCTTAGCAGGGAGCCCCTGGCATAAGGCCCAGCAGTCTTTGATGCTCTCCGGTTCTGAGAGAGAGGCAAGAAAGACAGAGATGAGGAATGAAAGAGAAAAAGGTTACCTGTGGATCAGCCAACCTTCAGCGCAGAAGGGCCGGGGGTGGCGGTGGTGGTGGTGGTGGTGGAGGGTGAGGGGGAAGTGGGCGACTTTGATGTGAGTCCAGGTTGGAGGAGCGCATTGATCGCAGAGGGAAGCAGGGTGGTGTGGGTGCAGAGGAGTGTGGACGAGGATGGCCAGAGCTCAACTGCAGCAACACTTCCACCTTTTTCTGTGGAAAAGTCTGCGAGCGTCGGCTGAGGATGTTGTAGCCGAGATGTGGATAAGCTTGGGGAAATGTGTTAACTGCGCATATATCGAAGGCGAAGCTGCGAGTCAGTGGATGAAGTTTAAGAGATCCATGTCTTGCTGCTGCTTGCTGAGAAAGTGAAAGTCTTTCATCTCTCTCCCATGTGTTTGCAACAGGAGCATCGGGGAATTTTACTCCCTCTGTGAATGTGAGGGTGTAAATCTCTGCAGTGTGTGTGTGAGTGTGTATCAGGATGTGTGTTTATGAGCACATACATACATGCATTGTTCAGAGTGAACTCTCTGTGTATACTCCGTACCAACAAAGGCAGAGTCCTGCTGGGCTGCTGTGTATCCATAGATCAGAGGTGTGTGTATTTGTGTGTGTGTGTGTGTGTTTGTGCATGCATGTCGTTCCTCCTTCCTTCTTGCACGATCACCAGTGCAACACACAGGCAAAGCACCCCTTGGGCCTACCACTCCCCACAATACGCCCAGGCTCCCACAATGCATCAGTATTTCAAAGCTTCACATCCCAGGAGACTTTGCTCTAACAGTGAGGTCTCTTCTACCAGGAAGTGACACGCCCTCCTGCTGGGACACAACTCCCACAATGCACCGAGGTGGCTCCCATAGAGGAATGCACACAATGTGTTTGCTCCTGTCAGAGGCTGCCGCCGCGCATCTGTCAGCCCGCTGCTATTAGTGTTCATCGCAGTGTTTTCACGCCTGCCTCATTCTCTCCATTCTTTCCCTCTCCTGCTTTAACAGTGTGGTTTCATCCTTGATCCCTCAGTTTAGGGTCGACAGATTGTATTGGAGAGCTGACAGCCAGAACAAGAATACATCCAGTGGCCCCGCGTACACCAGAAAATGTTTTACAGCGACAGAAATAACCCAAGGCGAGGCTGACACACCATTCAATTTCTTCACTCAGAGATCTCTGATCCCTTGGCCAGTTTGCCGTAGATGTCGGATGGGCTTAAACTTAGTAGACAGCTTGCTTTGGGTCCCCTGTGTACCACTCTGAAGAAAGCAGAATTCACAGGAATGTGTCATTGATAGAGAGAGCAAGTAGGTGGAAACTCATTTTGACCTAAATTTAGATGCCTTATTTTATTCAGCTGCACTTTTCTAGCGTCACTGTTTTACATATCGTTGTGTTCGGTATTGAACCTACACAAGCTGAGATATTTATTTCGATGAAAGATTTTAATTAGCTGGAATGATATTAGGATGACAGGATTTTGGTAGGAAACAGTAGGTTTCTCTGTAGTTAATTCAGTAGTTTTGTCAGAAAATATAATATATAAAGGTGTCCATGGCAGTCCTTTACATTGAAGGTCATGAGATAATGAAATTGTATTGGATCAGTCAGAGATGCTTTCATGACTGGATATTTCTTCTCTTGCTGACATGTTATTTAAATTGTGAAAATTGGTAATTGGTGTCCAGCAACATTTTAGAATAAAATAATCAAATTAAAACACAAATGTTTTTGTAAAATGTGAACTAGGAAGTCAGTCAGTGTGGCTCTTTTCTCCTTTACTTTCAACCATGTGCTAAACCATAGAGCCGCAGCCGAGCTCAGCTGCCTCTAGTCTGTATGCTGATGTGGCCAGTGCTGTTTTATTAATTTGTGTGAATGGGAGTATTAGTCTTGTAGTCGTCAATACAACTCAAAAAGTGCAATACAAATGCAAGTCCGTTTATTATTTTTGTGTACTTTTAAACAAGATGTAGATTCAGTGTTGCTGAAGTTTACCAATATTTGCTGTTCTTTTACAAATTGGAAATATTTCTCACTGGAAATATCTATCTACTACTATCTACTAAGAAATCCTACTTTCTGTGCAAATCTCCGTCAAACATCAGATGCTTAAATCCTCGGACCAGCCTCAGTATGAGACATTTTGGAAAATTGTGTACCTGGCATATATTTTACCAGGTTTGGTTTTTAAGATATATCAGGTAAAGTTGGGTGTGTAGGAGCAAAATTTTAGTTAATTAATCATGCGTCTTTCTAGTAGTTACTTTATTTACAGTTATTTAAGAGAGAGGTCATGTAACTCTCTTCTGGGAAACTGTAAACTAATAATTTATTTTTATTTTTATGAAAGTAACATTTTGCATTGAAGAAATGTTGATTTTTCTTTATATATGATGTGAATATGTCTCAGGAAGAAAACTGAAATCAGCAAAAAAATTTATCTGCAGGAATGAGCCAAGAAAAATGCAGTTGGTGCATTTTAAGTTAGAAAATCATTGTCCAATTTAATACCCATTTAAGCATTTTTGCCTGAACCTGGACCTGCATTTGCATGACCACCATCTGCCCCAACCTCCTCCGTTGATCACTTTACAGTGAAAACTACCATTTTATACATGTGTTGCAATCAAAATAGAAAAAAGGTCAGTTATAATGCAGTATATGAAAAGCCAAAAGACAGAAAACAAACAGAAGACACATCAGGTAGCAGGTAGAAGCAGCAGGAATGTATGTAAATCAGAACGGACGCAGAGATTTTGGGAAAACACTGTGACATACATAACCTTTACATTGCAGAACACCACATCTTTGTCATTTTATATGAATATACTTATTTCTATATTCATTAAATGTCTCCACAAATGCTTTAACATCACTTGAGTAAATATAAAAAAGGTCAGAGTTTCAAGTCTAATGTCATGAGTAAAAACGCTATCTTGGCAGCATTTTTGGAAACATTTTGGTTCATGACAGTACATTTTGTTTGCTCTTTGTCTCTATTTGAGCTCATCTGTCTATCTTGTAATTGTAACACCAGGTTGCAGCCAATCACTTTAATTTGATAAATTGCTGGAGAGCACAGTTTCGCCCACGTTCAATCTAGATCCGATCAGCGGTGCTAAAATATCATGACGACGGCTGAGCAAACAAATACCTGCCTGCTGCTGTCGGTAGCCACGTAGATGGCGCCCTTACAGGCCAGGCACATTAGCTTTGCAGGACTTTTTGGTCATATTTCTCAAAGACTAATTGATTTCTTATTGAGGAGTTGCCAAGGAAATCAGAAAATTGCATTCTATAGCGGCGGTATTAGCCTTTGCAGACTGTTTAAGATGTTTTCACTGATCGCGCCTTGGCAGAGCTTTCTGCCCTGGAGTGGCTTGTATATAATGGACTGCCATGAAATCATAATTGCGTGTTTATGAACAAACCAGCTGGTTGAGGCAGAGGGTAATTATTTTCTCTGCGTTTCTCCTTTCCGCTCACCGCACACTTGCGTCTGATAACGGCCTTGGTGGAAAATAAACGGTGGGGAGAAGAGAGGAATGGAACCAAAAAGGAAAAAGGACGGCTCTGTAGTTCTCCTCGTGTGTTATTAAGGTGTTTACAATTCACCTTTTCTGCTGCTCTTTTTTTTTTTTCCTTTTTCTTTTTGTGTGTAACATTGCAGCTCAACACAAGGTGGGTTGTTTTTGGCTGAATGATGCAATAAATACCTTGCCCAGAACTTACAGTAGTTTGGCTTTGTAGCCACTCCTTTGGCATCTGTAGCGTCAATGTAATCAAAACAGGTAAGTGCCTTTATTCTGTCTTTATTCCATACAGTTACACTTTATGCTTTATTTTCCTGTAGTTCTCAGTATCAACAGTTCTTTTATTTTAGAACTCTTAAAAAACTTCCACTTTTTTATCTGTAATCCTGACTGTACGATAAAAAATGAGCTTTTCAACTGTGTTAGATCAGCCTCACTTACAGTTGGAGCTCTAATAAAGTCCATTCCTCGTGGTAATTCAAACTGAAATCTACATAATATATCAAGCAGAACTAATAGTTGCTACTGAGACTTGATACAAATATCTCGAAGTGAAAATGCTTCATTGTCCCTGAAATAATTCCACAAGCAGCGTGCTCTTCTAAAACCCCGTTTTTAAGTGATGCTTTTTGCACAATTTGAGTTCCTTTACAAGAAAATTGGACGCCTATTCGGATATATTTAAAGGTAAAGCCTACTCATATTTATGATTTACCCATGAAAAAGACTTATTTCACTTTTACTCAAACGGTGTCGAGTTGACTCGATTCGTACATTATTGTTACAACTGTGTTATACGAGGAAAAATATGAAAGGCTGGTGCCACTTTTATAAGTAAATCATGAGTACTCCTAAAACAAATTACAATTTCTTTCCCAAATAGCTAGAAAGTGAAGGCATATTTATTTATTTAATTGAACTCAATTACTGGTAAACAGCTGGCATACAAATACATACAAATGTGCATCCCCACTTGAGAGACACGAGCTAATACATTAAAAATAGATATAATGTGTTAAGTTAGCAACGAACAGATACAGACAAATTTAAGGAAAAACTTTTCACACAATGTTCAGCATTGCAGAAAATCAGTACCGGGGTACACTAAAGTCATTCTCAGACACTTTATGTTTACTTTAGTTTAATTTGCTGCCTGTGGATTAACCGGACAGCATGACAGGACAATAACATCACTGTGAATTAACCTCTCAGTTTTCTATTTACACCTTTGCATGGTAATTTCTGTTGCAGTGAATAACGCACAATTGTTTTACAGAAGAAGAATGGCCAGAATACCATTCACGGTGAATTTGAATCTTGTGCCAATTTTGCACATCTCACGGCTGGACGGATGCCAGTTTAACAAGGGAAAAAAACATGCTCCAAGTTCTACCTTTGGAGGGGACGTTTGTAGTGCAGACATAGTGAACAGCACCTTCCTTTTTTTCTTTATTGAAGAATAAAGCAGTGTTTAGCCTGCTTTCTAAAAACTCTAGGCTGCCACCCATGTTTGTGCGTGTGAGACGGAGATAAGAGGAGTTTGGTTTATTGGTCCGGTGACAGCCAACTGTAGCCGTTCCAGAATAAAAACTAGGTAATTCAAGGCAGAGCCCGTCTGACGTGAATCTGGAAGTAGGATATTATCCTCAGGGCCAGTGAGAGCTGACCTGCTCGGGCTGGAACACAGCACAGTTATCCTGTCTCATTACCGAAGCCACTGCTCTCACATTTAGCCTCGTTAGCTGCTCTGAATGAACATCCAGCAGCCCGCTGAGGATTCAAGGGTTAATTGTGGCTCGTGTCAGAACTTGGACCTGGCCAGCTCAATAATGGGCAGCAGTTATTGGCTTCGTGGCTGTGTGTATGTGCGTGTGATTTTGGTGCTTGTCTATGCATGTGTGTGTATGTGTGCGCTTTCTGTCTTCAGGTATTGGCTTTGGTGTTGACCCAGGGCCAGCTCTGCCTCTCCATGCTGTCTGTAATGACAGACAGCAGGCTCTAGGGAGGAGTTTGAGGTCTGGTGGCCTAGATACTCTGGGGATACACCTCCGCTGAACAGGACACCTCCACAAACACTAAACAGCACACCATTGTGGGATGTGCATGAAAAAATGGAGCGCACTCAAGCCTACACATACAACAATCCACATAAACACACTTGACCCCCATTACATCCCTCATCTCCTCCAACTCTATTCATCAACATCAGTCGTTTTAGGGGAGATTTACACACCAATTCATTTGTCTTTCCATCCATGCATCTATCAATAAATTGACTTGTGCATATCCAACCTTGTGAGACTGCCTGTGACAGACCTCCTCTTTCCTAAACGTCCTCTTCAGTGGTCGCGACCTATTCAACACCAACAAATATCTCCTTACCCTTAACTCCAACTTAGGTATGATCGACACGGCCGCTGTTAGGTGACATATGTTGGATGTCTGCTATGCATCTGAATTGTTTTTGTTGTATTTATTTCTATTTTACAGCACGCTTATAATTAGATATTTAACCTATATTTAGTTTTAAATGACTTGATGAAACCACACAGAGGATTTACTCTGCTTACAGCCCTGCATGTACTTTGGATATGTGAGTATTCAGTGCCAAAAAATGTCCATATAAACATTTGTAATGTAAAGATTCTGGTTTCTGGTTACAACAAAATAAAATGTCCATCACTTGATCACAAAACAGGTAATCCTTTATGCATCGTGACCCAATGTGATCCAATTCTGTTTTGAAATACTCAGTTATTGTGAGTCGCCCCACCCTCTCACCAGTCAGCACAGTCACAACTACAGAAAAAACTACAGGTAATAACCTCTTGAGTATTTTCACAAGGAATTGGAAACATTTTCAACACATGCTCCAGCTCCCTTGTTGTTTGGTAACATTTAAAGGTCAGCGGTCAGTCTTCAGCCTTTAACAAAAAAAGTGCAAAGTGTTCATCAGAAGTAGCTGGAGACTAATTTGATCTCTTCTGGCATCTTTTTTTGTACAGTGAATAACTCTAAAATACCCGCAGTGAAGCTTTTGTATACTTAGCAAAAACAAGGCAATAATTAGCACTTCTCTCTTTCTTATGTTTTTTTCAGGGGGTTAAATGCTTAAAGAAGAGCTGCATGAAGGTACTTTGCAGTTTTACTTGTAATTCAGCTGATATTCTGGTCCCAGTTTCTGCTGTACTAAATTGTTTAAGCCCAGGCTTTTCAAAGTGCCGTCCGCTCGGCAGTGCCAGCACTTTCTAACGTTTTATGCAGCACTGGAGTGCGACAACAAAAAAACGACTGAACAAGTGTACATGCCATTCATCCGACAGTTTTATGTCTCACAGCTGCTCAGACTAAGAATAAAGGAGCATTTCTCTTTAGATTTCTCTTCTGTTGTAGCAATCGCAGTAGACTAAACCTTCCTGACAAATACAGGTGTTGGCAAGAAATGAAACTGGCACCTCACTAATGGTCACTAAAAATATAAACCAGCACAAAAATGACAGCTAGCGCTGTAAAACGGACACATTACAAATAGAAATAAAAACAAATGATGTATGTACATTTTTTCTGTGTTGCCTCAATCATCTGTTGGTTACCTAAACTGGCACCAGGCTAAACTTATAGAGACTCTAACTTAGGTGATGTTTAACCATGATGTTGTGACTGTGTTTTCCCCTTGAACCAAATAGTTTCAGGTGCCTTTACATGGACAGAATGCACTAAAATGTCTGTTTAATGAAATGCGGCATACTGGAAGTAATTAGTAACGTGTGAGTGTTGAGTAATTTGCTCATCTTCCAAACGAATACAGAATGCATCATGTAGTACAACAGAGCAAATCCTGCTCCTAGTTGTTTTCAAATTTCTCTCCTTTTTCTTTCGTGAATGTAGAAAAGTAAAAGTTGTTTAAGTTGACTTTGACAGCTTGGTTTTATTTAAGTCTTGTGATACTGAGAAGGCGCGCAGACTTTTCAGTGCTGTACTCTGTGTCATCATGGTCCTTGAGCAGCTACGAACAATAGGCCAGGGAGCCGTGCTGGAGAGCATGGAGGAGAGCTGTCTGTATTTACGACTCTGCTGTTGCCTTAATGCTGCTTAAAACACTCAGCAGGCTTTTTACTTTAATGAGGGCCAGGGCCTGCTGCAGCGCTCTGTGCTGTGCTGCCCGCAGTCAGAAGCGAGTGTGTCTCTCGTGTGTGTAAAACATGTGGCTGTATATATGTACAGTAGCTGGATTTGCGTATGTTGGAATGAGTGATCAGAGTGTGTGTGTGTCTGTGTGTACGTCTCCTTTGAAGGAAGTGAAATGTCTGGCTGTAGCTGAAGCTGCTGGCTTGGACTAAATATGACGTCTCGGTGTATGTGTGAGACCGCGTGTCTGATTGGGTCTGCGTAGGTGTAAAACCATTGTGTATTTCTTCCTCGCTTTCTTACAATATGTTTTCTCAGAATTATCTCTTTTCCTTATCCCACATCCCACCCACACAGACTCACCTACACACACACACACACACACAACTACCACCATCTCTGTTGACAGGGTAAATTGTACGAAAAGCTTTTAAGGCAATTAGTGGATTGAGCTGGAGCCTTTCTTCCCATTCGCGCTGTTCATTAGCAGCTCCTCCAGTCTGTGATATTACCATCACTCCAAGCTGGCATCAACACCACTCACTTCTTATGTATGTATGTGTGTGTGTGTGTGTGTGTGTGTGTGTGTGTGTGTGTGTGTGTGTGTGTGTGTGTGTGTGTGTGTGCGCACAGATGTGTTTCTTCATGTCTGTCTGTGTGTATTGTACTCATCTCTCACAGCAGCACGATTTCAAAGCACGCAGTTGTCAGAAAATAGATCCTTCGGCCCTGAAAGTCTGACTATTTTAATCCATTTCAATAAAAAGCACAGAAGAGAAAAATCCAATGAGACACACAAAAAAATTACTATCGTTAAGGCCGTCATTGCTCGATTATTTATTAGCCATTTACTTTTTCCTTGAAAAATGATCATGATGATTATCTTCCCTATCTGTCAGCTTCTGTATTCATCTGGGTTTGCTGATTATGAAAGAAAAAAAAAGAAAAATGGTCTTAAAGCCAAAATCCATCACCCCAAAAAAGAAATAATATAAAAAGAAAATTTTAAAAAACAATTGAACTGAAACACCAGAGCATTAGAGTTTGTGATATCACCTCACTTTACTGTGTGTTCTGTAAACTGTAAATGAGTTTAGAAGAGTGAGACTTGTGTATAACACCATTCGATTAGATTCCATCAATTTGCGATCTTTAATTAAAAAAAAAAATCAGTTCACTGGTTTTCGTGTCTCCAGTTGTCATTATCTACAAACGACTTTAAGTGTTGTGGGTTTTTTTTCCCCTTATTTTAGTGTTTCTGTGTTTGCTTTTACATTTGTGCTGCATTACATCACATCTTCTGCATTTACATGCTGCCTGTAGGAGGGAATATGGAATAAAAGCTTCACATTTTTATACACAATGAGTCACCCGGGTATTTTCAGTCAGTGTGCCAGAAAAAAAAAACTTAAGGTTGACCCTTTCTGCCTTTCCAGTTCTGTTTTTTTTTTCTTCTTGGTCTCCGCTGGAGTAACTTTCCTCAATTCACCATTCAGAGTAATCTTTATTTGTCTTATACTGACCCATTTAGGTTATCCACCGTCTGAAACGAGTTGTTTTAGCTCCTTTCAGCTTGCTTTAAGATAATGTCTTCTGATTGGCTTTCATCTGGTAAAACAGAAGAAGATAGATGGTGGGCGGGGCTTTTTGTTCAAAACTACCCATCCATGGTGTGAGCATATTAGAGCTAGAGCCCTCAAATTGTAAAAGTTGCTTCAGCAGGGGTTCGAATTGCGGTAAGTGTTTGGCAAACAACTGCAATATGTGATTGTACGTAGATAGAACCCTGCTGTTTGGTAATTAGTCATTAATATAAACAGACTTGTGTACAATAGTTTTGTACTAGTATAGTATAGTACAATAGTTTTCATACCACAGTGAAGTGTAGTTAAGTCTTTACTCTTAAAAAATAATTGGATAACGTGTAAAATTTCCAATTAATTTTGTTACAGTATAAAATGTTAAATTAGTTAGAATGAAATTTACTTGGTTGGTATACATTCTGTTTACATCATTATATAAATTTTCCTTCATGATTAATTATTTCAGTTTTCAATTTTAGTCCAAATTATTGCTTCATGTTTATGAGGGTAGAGAAATAAGCAAAATATTCAAGGTTTAGTGTTAACAGCAAGTGTTAACCAGCCTTACCTGCCTCCTTGACATGTTGCCACAGCCAGAGCGAGCTGCTGTTGTTAATTTGCTATTTTAAAACACTGTATGCACAAATGTTGGGCCTCAAATGTTCAAAAGATCATTTATTGGCTCCACACCCCAGATGAAGATTCCCTCCCTTAGAGCCTTGGTCACCTCCAGCCTTCCAATCTCCTCACGGCAGCACACCACCAGTATTATAGTTATTAACACCCTCAAAATATGGGCTCAATTTCGAAAGAACTTTGGGTTTAAAATCTTCTCCATTTGAGCCCTATTCATAATAATCACCTTTTCCCTCCCGCCAGACTATACTCTGAATTTGCTCTTTGGCAGAGACGAGACATCCACAGTTTTTATGACATGTACAATGACGGTGTCTTGGCAGGTTTTCAGGATTTGTCACAAAAATTTGACCTCCCTCGGCCCAGCTTATTTAGATACTTCCAAGTTCGCCACTTCCTTCAGCAGTATAACCCCAACTTTCCAAATATAACACCATTTCCTGGTGTTGATGATCTGTTGAAACTCACATTTAAGCCTAAAGGTCGTATCTCAAGAATTAGCAATTGTATAGCCTACTTTAAGAATATAACAATGGCAAAGATCAGAGTGGACTGGGAGAAGGAGCTAGGGGTAAACAATAGAGGTGGGAATCACCATACATCCCACGATACGATATTATCACAATACTTAATGCACGATACGATATTATTGCAATTTTTAAAAATATTTTGCGATATTCAGATTCTGTACATAAAGGTAAACTTTATCAATATTGATTTTATCTAATATCAAAGTCTCACACTCAGTCTTTCTCTCATTTCAGTCAGGTTTATTGTTGACAAACTGAACGGTTTGTATTACAGTCTAGTCCAACTGAACTGAATGCAACCATCTGGTACAATTATAGCTATTCTGAACTATGCAATTTATGATAACTATGCAGCCCCTTCAGCAACTGAAGAATTTGAAAGTAAATTAAAATAAAATATAATTTTACATTAAAAAAAGTTTTAAACTTAATTAAAATAAAACATGTCTTTAATTAAAATAAGTAAACTGTCATGTTTATTGCTGACAAAAAACAAGTTAAACACATTTGGACAGTGAAGGAATGTCAGGATTCTTGCTCAGAAAAAGGATCAACATGCTCTGAAGTCAGAGCACAAAAACCTTTTTTGTAACAAAATATCGATTTCTGCTGTCCCTGTATCAATACATTATTAGCAAACAAAATATCACGATACTACACAGTATCGATTTTTTCCCCCACCCCTAGTAAACAACAGCACTTCTTGTGCTAAATTAAACATCATACAGTTCAAGATTCTTCACCGCATTCATTACTTTAAGGCGAGACTGTCCAAAATATTTCCAAAAATAGATGCAAGCTGTGAGAGATGTAGAAATCCTTCTGCAGATTTAACACATATGTTTTGGTCATGTCCAACTTTAAAAGCCTACCAGTCAACAATTTTCAAAACACTGTCTGAAGCATTGAATGTTGATCTTCAACCCAGTGTAGTTATGGGTATATTTGGTGCTACAGACAGAGGACATAGAACATTAAGGAAAAGTTACAAAAACATAATCGCTTTCACTACACTGCTTGCGCGCAGATGGATATTATTGCATTGGAAGTCACAAAAGCCACCCAAAGTGGCTCTGTGGTTCAGTGACCTGACACAATTTATACAGCCAGAAAAAATAAAGTATACTCTCAAGGGGTCGAAGGAGAGATTCTTTGCGGTTTGGGATACACTGCTAAAACATTTAGAGAAAATTAAAACCATTCCCATCTGATACTTGCTTGGCAGCTACCGTATACCCTTATTGTTGTGATGGCGATTAATTTTGTGCAAACTATTGCCTTTTAAGTGCACATCTTTAAATATGGTGAATTTTGATGTACCTCATTTAAATTTATTTTATTCTTTTTTTTTCTTTCTCTCTGGATTGGTGTCCAATATGTTCTTGGGGTGACGTACACATATAAAAAGGAGCATTGTGACTTCGTTACATGTTTATCTTTGTATTACATTCTTAACGCTCAATAAAAAAATATTTTAAAAAAACCCACTGTATGCTAACCAACAGCAGTCATAACTTAATATTGTTATATTAAGTTATGACTGCTGTTGGTTAGCATACAGTGGGTTTTTTTTTTTTTTTTATGGAATAGAATACATATAGTCTTTTCTTCATTGTGGTTCAGCCATCCAGTGATGAATTTCAGATTGGACAGCATGAGACTGAGAGTAAGGAGGATGCACCACTCACTCAGAAAAAAAGAGAATACTTGTTACTTATGGATTAAAACAGCAACAAATGCATAAATGAATCATGTTCAAGCCCTGCATTCGAACCTTTTCTTTTTTCTTTACAACAAAGACCACACCATTGGGAAGCATAATGTTTGGTTTATTAAAAATGAGAAGCGTGTAAAGCTTGATAAACTCAGGGAGATGAATCTCTGGGCCAGAGTGCTGTCTAAATGTGTCTTCAGGCTGAGTCCTCTTGTGGTAGAGAGAGTTTGGAGACAGACCAGAAAATGTTCTACACACCTGTGTAGGCTTGGACAGCTACATGCATTAGGAGATGAGGCTTGTTTTTTTAACACCCAGCTTAATGTATAATTTCACCATCCCACAGAATTTTAAATGAATGAAAATGGTCAAATTGCAAAGGGTTAAATTTAAGACGCCCCAAAAATCAGTGGAAAAAAAAAGATGCAGAAACCCATTTTGCAGAAATTTCACTGTAGCAACTTAAATGGCACTCAGTTGTTTGTATAGCCCCCACGTGCTTGTATGCATGCCTGACAACACTGGGACATGCTCCTGATGAGAAATTGGAGGGTGTACTGGGAGATCTCCTCCCAGACCTGGACCAGATCATCACTCTCATTGTTGCCCCTCTAGTGCACCTTATGTTAATTTGATTAACACACAAACAACTGAAACTGATTAACAACCCCATCCTCCACTTAACTGACCAGATCAATATGTCGCAATTTGAACTGACTTGATTCTATACATATATATGTATATGTGTGTGTGTGTGTTTTTGTACAGTGTTCCTTTGACATTTTTAAGCAGTGTGCATAGAACAGAAACTGAGCAAAGGTTAAATAGGTCCACTTTAAAGAATAAGATTAGTGATTAACTTTTTAGAGCCTCACTGGTATGTCATTGGGAGGTAGGAGAAACACCCTTCAACAATGTTACTGGTGGTGACGTTGTTTAATTTGGCCACTAGGGGGTAATGGCAATTTCCCAGTTGGAGATATGAGTTTGGAAAATCGCTGGTTGATCCGAAGAGATTAGAGCAGAGCATAACCAAGTAAATAAACTACAAATATTATGAAAATCTGTTTATGTTTGGAAATATAAAATGTTGTCTGACAGATTTATTGGAATATTGAATTTTTAAATTACCAAATATTAGTGTATTTGGTGATCACTATCAGTCTTCAAAACTGTATCAGTCAGACTCTAATATTTTTGGTATTGTCAAGCAACTCCATGGAAAAGAACCAATGCAACAATGCACTGGTCCTGCTCTCAGTAGTTTCTGACTTAATTACGCTGTCTGTCCACTAATCCTGTAGAACATAAAAGCTTCAAAAATACATGACAAACTTTAGTTTGAGTAAATCATTTTCATTTCTGAGCAAACAGGACTCAAACAGGAATAAATAGCGCATCCATCAAAGGACTATTTTCAGCTGTGAATTTTGTGTCCCAATAGTATTCACTGCAGCAGGAAGGGGTACTTGCGACTGTGGCAAAATCAGCTACAGTATCCACGCTCATTGCAATAAAGGAATGTTCCATCGAGTGCAACAGTGTGTCCCATTGATGTTTTGCATAACTGTTTGGATAACTGTGGCACAGAGAACAGAACATATCAGGCTACACAATACAATACAGGATTTCATTGCTGGCGTTGGACTTTCATGAAGTTTATTGTTAATAATAAAATAAATAAAGGAAAATCAGTGAATTCAAATGTGCCATTATACAAGTAACTCAAGGTATTGCTGTGCTACTTGCAAACTAGGAGCTAGATAGCTAAAAGTTTGTAAAACATTCAGATCAAATGAGTAAATCCAAATTATTCTTCAGATCTATTAGCAATAAACATTTACTTTAAAATCTGTTTGTTTGTACAGAAGAGGTGGGTAGAGATTTAGTTTTCAGTTCTGTTTCTAGTATCATATACACATTTCTCCAGCCATTTAATATCTTAAAGATATTGTTGTTGAACTGAGATTAGAGTAAAAAAAATCCTTAGTGTAATATAGATTAAAATGTGTTATATGTTGGAGCCAATTATTTGGCTCGAATTTTCAGTGACCTCTTAGAAGTCACGCTCGTTTATTTGTGTACATGTCTGCTGTTTCCTCAGCTGTGTTTAGCTCTGTGCGTGTGTGTGCACCCACATGTGTTTGTGTGTTTCAGGGAGAATTAATTATGTGGAACACTAGAGCATCACTAGCTTTGAAGAGGAGAGAACCAAGAGCTGTACATTATTGATGAGTGACACACATTGGCGACATAATCACAAACACAACACAAGCCTGTTCATGTGCACGCTCACACTCAGGGACCCTCAAATCTGCGAACGCACACACACATATAAATACTGTATAGAACTGGCAGTGATCCTTCCTCCAGCAGTATTTAACAGCAGTTGCTGACATACTTACAGTACCTGCTATACATTAGGCATCCAACAGCGCCTTCTCTGGTCCATATGGGACTGTCATTGGCCCCTTACGCTACATTATTTAGCAGGCGGAATATTTGATCCCACAGCTACAGCTGATGTCAGACCATCATTAATGCTGAATTTGGCTGTAATCACTGTTTTCTTTTATCTATTACTCACACGCACACAAGTAAGCATGTGCACACAGATTATGTCCTTATTACGATCTTCTATGTCAGAGTTCCTGCATTAATCATAGCATGTTTATATCTTCGTCCTAGCTGTGTTGGTTAATCAGAGGCAACAAAACAGATTTTCTTCTCTGCGAAATCTTCACAAATTCAGACCATTGCTTTATTTGTGCTGCACATGAAGTGCCATTTTTGACTTTCTTCCTTGTATGGGGACCAGGTAAGGGCAGCTACAAGCTTCCTGCAACTGACCTCCGCAAATACACGAATGCAGCTGGACATCAAACCCAGCATCTCTGTGTTGAAATCTAAAACATGAAGTGCATGCTGACTGCTTTTGGAAAATGGAATCACTTGTTTAGGGGAAACCTGAACAATCACTTTTTCTTTTCCCTGCCAGCTCCCAAAACACGCCAGCAACCATCTGATGTGTTCGGGTACACACAAAGAATGTAATCAAATAGAAACACAGTGCAGGTGCAATCCTGTGGTGACATCCCGCTACTGTAAAAGTTTGGCTTTTCCTGCTCTACTTTAACAGCAGCCTTTCTTGTGTACTTGCTGTATATGTGTCAGTGCTGCACGCCGCTGTGGAAAACGCACGCACACCTGTGCAGGAGATCATGCACACAGTGAGCTTGAACAGTTTCTTACAATTTTACAGGCTTGGCAGAAATTAAAAAATAACAGCATGTAAACAACGAGATATTTTGACACCCATTGTCACCCAGAACAGCACTCTGGTTGGCATATATTGAAAAAAGTTACTCCTTTTTGTAAGCCTGAGTCAGATTTTCTAAGCAGGATCTGTTTTATATCCATGTAATCAGGTTTTATTTCACATGGGGAAGAGCGGCTGGTAACGAATGAACAAACATACAACGCTCTTTGTCACTCAAAATAACAGATCCACCGAGATTTAAGAAGCCTTTTCTACACTTACTCTCAACTGTAAAGAGCAAGACTAAAAGGAGAGCAAATATTAGACTTAAATTTTTTGAATACATAGACAATTAATTAAATTAAGAGCTGTATGCTAGCACAAACATCTTGTAATGATATTTTGTTAGTGCACTGCTTACATCCTTTTTACTTTCTGGCTAGTGACCAAAGCATCCATTAATAAACAAAGTTATCAGTCCTATAACACGTCCATGGCTAGTTTAAAAACATTTTAAACTTGTGTCAGTGTGATCACCTTTAAATGATTTATCTTTGTTTTTGAGAAATCCCATTTTATTTTGTATTTATTGCAACCTAATATGTCGAATTTGACTGTATCCACTTTCACTTTTGGAGTGAATGTACTCCAAAAACCATGTAGCTCAGTTGTTCTTCACAAGAATCAGTCCCACTCCAAAAATCTGGGCTCTGGGATAATCATTTCACTTTGTATCCCATTGCTCTGAAGCCATTATGTGTTTTTTCTCAACAATGATTTGAAAGAATTTCTTCAAATTTGTTAGGCAAGGCAAGGCAAGGCAAGTTTATTTGTATAGCACAATTCAACAACAAGGTGATTCAGAGTGCTTTACAGAGACATTAGAAACAAGAACAAATAAAAAGCATGATTTAAAATTGATTAAAACAAGCAAATAAACTAACTAACTAATTAACAAACAAACAAACAAACAAACAACAGTATATAAAATCAAAACAGATAAAATCAGAACAATAGATAAAATCAGTAGTTAAATGTAAGTTTTGAAATTTAAGCTTAAAGTGTGGATTTGGTGCTTTATTCAAATGCAGCTGAGAACAGGTGAGTCTTCAACCTGGATTTAAATAAACTGAGTGTTTCAGCTGATCTGAGGCTTTCTGGGAGTTTGTTCCAGATATAAGGAGCATAAAAGCTGAATGCAGCTTCTCCGTGTCTGGTTCTGACTCTGGGAACTGATAAAAGACCGGATCCAGATGACCTGAGGGATCTGGATGTTTCATACTGGGTCAGGAGGTCATTGATGTATTTTGGTCCTAAACCATTCAGAGCTTTATAGACCAGCATCAGAACTTTAAAGTCTATCCTCTGACGGACAGGCAGCCAGTGTAAAGACCTCAGAGCTGGACTGATGTGGTCCACTTTTTTGGTCTTAGTGAGGACTCGAGCAGCAGAGTTCTGAATGAGCTGTAGTTGTCTGACTGATTTTTTAGGTAGACCTGTAAAGATGCTGTTACAGTAATCAAGCCTACTAAAGATGAATGCATGGACTAGTTTTTCCAGGTCCTGTTGAGACATCAGGTCTTTTATCCTAGATATATTCTTGAGGTGATAGTAAGCTGACTTTGTTATTGTCTTAATGTGTTTTTCTAAGTTTAGGTCTGCATCCATCACTACACCCAAATTTCTCGCCTGGTTTGTGGTTTTTAGATGTATAGATTGAAGTTCTCTGGTGACCTGTAATCGTTTTTCTTTGGCGCCAAAGACTATTACCTCAGTTTTGTTTTTGTTTAGCTGGAGAAAATTGTGGCACAACCAGTCATTGATTTCCTCAATGCATTTACCAAGAGCCTGTACAGGGCCTCGGTCTCCTGGTGACATTGTGATATATATTTGTGTGTCATCTGCATAGCTGTGATAGTTTATTTTGTTGTTGTTTATAATCTGTGCCAGTAATGTTAGTAACATTCATTTGGGGATGAAAATGAACTGATTTGATTTTGTTGGGCAAAATTTACAGTTACATCATGCTGGTCTAGTTCTTGTGAACAGAACACCTTGATGGAGTTTAATTACATCTGACTCAAACGTCCACATGGACTCAAGGATGAATTGATTAGAATTTAGTGGTTTCCAACAATGTATAATAGACTAAAATGATGAAGCAATAACATTTTATATCCAAAATGTGAGAGATGAACATCAATTAGAAAAAATGCTCTGCAAAAAGACTTTTGGAGTATTGTTTATTTTCATACATAACTATAAGTATAAATCTTAAAAATCATCTTTATCATGTTGAAGTGATCGCGTTCAATTACTTCAAACAGTTTGAAGCTTCTTATTGGACGTGAAATGAGCTCAGTAGCAGTAAACAGTCACTCTGTGTCATATTGGTCTGGACTGGTGTAGCTTTCCATTCCAGTTCAATAACTGCTCAGCCAGCCAGTTCAAACTGAGGAGCACATTGTTTATTATGAAGCCCTATGATTTTATTGGGGTCTGGGGTAAAGGGTCAAGCATGCATACTCTATGCTCTCACTGCAGATCAATACTGCATAAAAAAAGTCCATGGAGCACAAATATTGATGAATGAACATGTCTAAATGTTGCATCATTAAATCCCTCTTACACACATCCATGTATGCATATAAAAAAAAAAAATCAAACGTATCTATTGTACCACACACAAACTAGAACAGTCAGAATCACTGATGCATGTATGTCTCTGTGTTTGTGTGCGTCCTTGGCTTTGTTATGCACCATTTCCCGTTTCATGTGCAGACAGTTTGAAACCCAAGGGATTGTACTGGTATTGACCTTCTTCCCATGGAAGCCAAAGAACGCTTTACATCAACCCTGCTACTTCAGTACTGACTGTCGTCCTCTTATGAAATGTAAAGATCGCCACCTTAAACCTCCAAAACGCCCTAAGGCAGTTCCACATACATGCTGTTGTTATGATGTGATCTTTAATAGTTAGTACATGAATTTTTTTTGTCCTTAGGCAAATCAGCTTCAGCAGCTAATAAGCGAACCCCCCTCCCACCCCATTATATAACGCAGTGATGAAATGCCCGTACAGAAAGCACAAACACACGATGATTTAAAGGGGGCTTAGATTCGCGTCTTTAAAGATCATTATACCATTAATAGTGATACCCTAGTACATTTACTGTAAACAAACGAGGCCACGGGCTAGATGATTGGTAGGTGTCTCGTTTCATCTTTCAGGGAAACGTAAAGCTGTTGCTCATGTGAACATTTGTTTTGCCACTGGAAAGAAAGTGTGAGGTCTTTTTTACTGTGCGATGCTCCAGTGTTAATGCCAGTACTGGTGTTCCTCAATTATGAATTGAGATGAGCTGATCAAATAATTATTTGATCCCCTGCTGAATTTGTAAGTTTGCTCACTTCCCAAGAAATGAACAGTCTCCAATTTTTATGGTGGTTTGATTTTAATGGAGAGAACCAGAATATTACTAAAATATAAAAGATATAAATTGATTTGCATGTCTATTTGATCTCCTACAACCTAGAAATTCTGATTTTCACAGATTATCTGTGTACCTATGTGGTGCACAGATTGCAATCAACCAACCAACCAGCCAGCCAGCCAGCCAAACAGCCAGCCAGGAAGTATAAAGTATAAGTATAAATGTATAAAGCACACCTGTCCACAGAATCAGTTTCTTTCATTCTAACCTCTCCACTACCATTGACAAGATCAAAGAGCTGTCAAAGAACATCAGGGACAAGATTGCAGACCTGCACAAGGCTGTGCGTGTGAATCTTTAGTACGAAGCTCGGTGACAAGGTGGCAACTGTTTTAGTGATTATTCAGAAATGAAAAATGAAATATAAAATGAACATCAATTGCTTTCGGTCTGAAGTTCCATGTAAGATCCTGCGTCATGGGGGTGAGGATGATCATGGAAAGATGGTGGATCAGTGGAAAGGTAATGATGTGAGAGCAGTTGTGACCACTGTCACCAAGAACACCATTAGTAACACACTTCACTGTAATGGAGTGCTCAAAAAAGCTACAAGTACAGGCTCGTATTAAGTTTGCCAGTGACGTAAAAGATTCAGAGAAGGCTTGGAGGAAAGTGCTGTGGTCAGATGAAACCAAAATTAGCTTTTTGGCATCAACTTAACCCACCGTGTTTCAAAATGAGAAATGATGAGTACGATCCGAAGAACATGGTGGTCAGGTTGTTTTTTTGCTAAGGTTACAAATTCACTGCAATAAGGGGCCAATGGGGCCAATGGATGAAGCCATATACTGCAAAATCTTGTAGAACAGCCAGAACACTGAAGATGGGTCGTGGCTAACCCAAAACAAACCACCAAAGCAATAAAGGAATAGCTAAAGAAGAACATTAAGCTTGTGGAGTGCACTAGCCAACCTCAGACTGTGGAGCTCGCTAGGCTTTCAGTTACCAAGCAGCAAATCCCTCCTGGGATGTGTGCAAACCTGGTGACCAACTGCTCTGCTTAACAACAAGAGTTGCTCCACCAAGTACTACGTCATACTTATGTCATCAAATACTTATTTCACTCAATTATCTGTAAATCAATGTAAAACTATTATCTAATGTGTTTTTTCTGTATTTTTGGTTAATATTCTGTCTCTCTTCATTCAAATAAAACTACAGCAAAATTGGAGACTGTTCTGGGTGGGTGGGCACTGTAGCTTATTGAAGTCGTAAGCTTTACTCCTGTCTAAACACATGGAACGTTGCATTAGCTTTGTCCAGAGATCAAGTTGTACCTTCTCCTATACATCATACAATTCTGACACACTCATCCATCACCAGCTTGGCTTAGGAGTCAACCTCTTATCCTGAAAGTTTTGGTATTTTTGCTAATACAGCTACTGTGTGTTTGTTAAAGAAACCTTCACTGAAGTGCTCTGCTGCATCTCCAATAAAGTGTTGCAGTGTGTTGTCAGTAGTCAGTCAATATCTATGTTCAAGGTTTGGTCAGTCACTTCCTCTACACCACTTTTTCAACAGTGTCCAGCCTGCAATCACAATCACTGGGCAAGCCTTCTTTATTCAGATGCTGCTCCCTCAGCAGCTCCCCTTTTTTTTTACACAGCCCCCTGTGTTCATCTGCTAGTTTGTTGCTGATGCGGATGCCCGGGTACTTCTATTCCACCACATGGAGATTCTGTTATAATAAGAAAGAAAAGAAAAAAAAAGAACAAACCTTAACCTTGGCACTTAGAAGAGCTAGGGCCGAACTTTCTCGGGCCATCAGAGAGGCGAAGCGCGCACACGCCCAGAGAATCCACAACCACTTCAAGGACAGCGGCGACACACGGCGCATGTGGCAGGGCTTACAAGCCATCACTAACTACAGGACGACATCACCTGCCTGTGACAGTGACGGCTCCCTCCCAGATGCGCTGAACAACTTCTACGCTCGGTTCGACAGGCAGAATGACGTGGCGGCGAGGAAGACCACCCCTCCTCCGAACGACCAGGTGTCTCACTACAGCTGAGGTGAGGAAAACTCTACGCAGAGTCAATCCATGTAAAGCTGCTGGACCAGACAACATCCCAGGCAGAGTGCTCAGAGAATGTGCTGATCAGCTGGCAGATGTTCTCACCGACATCTTCAACATCTCTCTGAGCAGTGCCGTCATTCCCACGTGCCTCAAGGCCACCACCATCGTCCCCGTGCCCAAGAAGTCTTCTGTGTCCTGTCTCAACGACTACCGTCCTGTTGCACTTACACCCACCATCATGAAGTGCTTCGAACGGCTCGTCATGAGACACATCAAGACCCTGCTGCCCCCCTCACTGGACCCACTGCAATTTGCATACCGCCATAACCGGATAACTGGATCCTGGACTTTCTGACCGGAAGGCCTCAGTCAGTACGGATCGGGAACTGCACCTCCAGCACCACCACACTGAGCACTGGGACCCCACAAGGCTGTGTGCTCAGTCCTCTGCTGTTCACACTGCTGACTCATGACTGTGTAGCAACACACAGTTCAAATCACATCATTAAGTTCGCTGATGACACGACCGTGGTGGGTCTCATTAGCAAGAACGACGAGTCAGCGTACAGAGAGGAAGTGCAGAGACTAACGGACTGGTGTAAAGACAACAACCTGTCTCTGAATGTTGACAAGACAAAAGAGATGGTTGTTGACTTTAGGAAGACACGAGGCGACCACTCACCGCCGAGCATCAACGGCTCCTCTGTGGAGATTGTCGACAGCACCAAATTCCTGGGCGTCCACCTGGAGAAGGACCTTGGCTGGTCCCTCAACACCAGCTCCCTGCACAAGTAAGCCCAACAGCGTCTCTTCTTTCTGAGAAGACTGAGAAAGGCTCGGCTTCCACCACCGATCCTGACCACCTTCTATAGAGGAACTATCGAGAGCATCCTGAGTGGCTGCATCACTGTCTGGTTTGGGAACTGTGCCATATCAGACCGCAAGACCCTACACTGGATAGTGGGAACAGCAGAGAAGATCATTGGGGTCTCTCTCCCCTCTATTGAGGACATCTACACCACACGATGCATTCGCAAAGCCACCAGCATTGTGGCTGATCGGACACACCCCTCTCACACACTCTTCACACTCCTGCCATCTGGAAAAAGGTACCGAAGCATTCGGGCACACACATCCAGACTGTGCAACAGCTTTTTTCCACAAGCCATCCGTCTCCTCAGCAAAAAGGGACTGACTGATAAACACGCACACACACACATACACACACACTAACATTATCACTCAGCTTAACTCAACTACCTCAAAACATTGAGACTGGACTGACTAATCAACACAAGCGCAAACACACTGACCTACACCACCAAACCATCGTACACACAACCTGTAAATGCTCTTTTGCACAATATTATTACTGGACTTTTTGCACTAACTTCTGCACTTCCTAATTTTTGCTGCTACACTAAGGAATGTTTACTGTTCCTCCACTACCTCAACTCATCATCACAAAACCTTATTATTATGTTACGTTGTGGTTTTTTTTTTTGTCACACTGTCACTTGCTGCTCTTGTTTGCACATTTGCACGTGCACTTTGTTGTCTGCTGTCTGATAACAAAAAAAGTCATCCTTAGATAGTTAGATAGTTTTTTGTTAATTTATGTTGCAATTTATGTTAGGTCAGTCTGTCTTGTCTCTGCTAGCCAGCTAACTAGGCCTCTTAGTTAGCTAGTTTAGAGTTTTTCTGTTAAATTATGTTGTAAATTTATGTTGCATGTAGCACCTTGGTTCTTGGAGGAACGTTGTTTCGCCTCACTGTGTACTGTTAAACTGTATATGGTTGAAGTGACAATAAAGCCAACTTGACTTGACTTGACTTGACAAACAATCAGCACGCATTAGCGGAATGCTAGCATTTTATGGTAAATATTGACTTTGCAGCAAGAAAAACAAAAGCTTTTCGCTCCTCTTTGTCTTCATTGATGACTATTGGAAGCCCCCCACCCAGACTGACTATGATACTGCTTGCTACTTTCATTGCATGCAACAAATTGTTCGCATGGAAACAGGAAAAGTGGGCAAAACGAGAAGCGTGGGACTCAAACCTGCAGAAATCCAGCAGATTTGCAATTAGACTCAACTCCCTACAAGTGAGACAACAGGCTGAAAGCAGCAAGTGTCGAGTGCAGCTGCTATATGGGTTTATACAGGTCTAGCAGCAGACAGAGTGCAAAATGACAGTGTGGAAAATAAATCAGGGTTATGGTGATTAATAAATTTACTTAGCCGGTAGCATCACTTGTCACATCACTCTGAAACAGCTGTGCCAATCACAATGACAGCTGAAGAAAGCAGTCCAACAAATGGAAAGAGGCTTCTCCTCTTTCTCTGTATTGTTGTCTAAATGGTGCAGAGTGGCACAACCTGAATACACAACACCTCCAAGCTGCAACCAGAGCCAGATGGTGGCAGCTTTATTTAACTAATCACCACTGAAATAAATGATATAAAGCGTTGATAAAGCCATTTATATGACTGCATCAATCTGAGCTATTGAGTTTCATTTTCGCTTTATCTCACATAAATTGATGGTCACCTCATACACTACAGTGTGGCAGCAGTTTTTGCATCATAATGCATTTTTAGAATAAAACAAGAGATGCTGCTTTTGCTGAAAAGAACACTGGAAAGGAGGCAATGACACACAGGACTGATGAGCCACTGTAATCTGACTTCTCCCACATAAACTGAACAATACTGAGTCATTAGGGAGAAGTCTGATGTGTGCAGTGTTCAGTGGGGGTTCCTTTGTAGCAGCCTGGTGTCATTTGAATATGATATAATTAAAGGTAACACAGTGGACAGCCGTGTGTAATAGCAATGCACTCTGGAGCGGCACTTCTTAAATCAGAGGGTGCAGATTTATCAACATTTGTGTGCTACTGCTGCAGACGGCTGCAAGGATTTAATGAAGTGAAGGCAAAGCTTTTCACTCAGTACAAAGCAGCTGTGAACAACAGGTAGTGTAGGAATCACTCTAATTAATAGATGCACGGTACTTTAATGCCGTTCTTGCTTCAAACATGGTCTTTACATTCCTTACACAGATTTAAATGGCTGGGGGTGATGAATTAGGTTGTTTTAGTCTTATTATTTGCATTATTCTCTCATTTCTTCATGTAAATAGATTGCTCTGCTGGTAAAAATCACAAAAGTGGCAAAAGAAACTGGTGTGATTCTGATGTCTCTTCTCACTGCAAAGACACGTTTTTTTCTCACCAAAGTAGCAACAACTCACTTTGCACGACTCGCTTTGAATTTTTCCCACCTGTTTGCGCCTCCGTCTTCCATGTGCTCTGCACAAAGTTTAAAAAAAAAAGAAAGGATCCCATAGAGTGACACTGAAAAACTAGCTCATGCATTTATTACTTCAAGGCTGGACTACAGTAATTCATTATTATCAGGTTGTCCTAAGAACTCCCTGAAAAGCTTTCACTTGATCCAAAACACTGCAACAAACATACTAGGAAAGATAGACCGTATTTCTCCCATATTGGCTTCTGTTCTTTGGCTTCCTGTTAAATCCAGATTCAAATTTAACGTCATTCTCCTCTCATTGACATGATAGTCAGCCCCTTATCTTATCTTATCTTATCTTAAAGATCTCATAGTATCATATCACCACTACAGAGCACTTTTGTCTCAGTCTGTTGGTTTACTTGTGGTTCCTAGGATATATCAATGTAGAATGGGAGGAAGTCGTCAGCTTTCAGGCCCCTCCTCTATGGAACCAGTTCCCAGCTCGGATTCAGGAGACAGACACCCTCACAACTTTAAGATAAAGCTTAAAACTTTTCTTTTAGATAACGTTTATAATCAGGTGTGGATCAGGGGACACTGATCCGTTAGCTGCTGCATGCTTTGCATGATGCACAGTGTATTTTTTTGTTCAGTCACTATGTGTTTACACACCACTCTGCATTTAATCATTGCTTATTATTAATCTCTGGCTCTCTTCCACAGTGTGTTTTTGTCCAGTCTCCCTTCCCCCAGATAATTTCCCACCAAAGTCATCTTATTCCTGGGGTTTTCTCTCTATTATTGTAGGGTCTTGCAATATAAAGCACCTCCAGGGTTGGCACTACAGAAATAAAACTGAATTGAATTAAATTGAACTGTGTTTAATTGAACTGAGCTTAACTGAAATGATGCTACCAGCCAGAATTTTACAAAAAAGAAAGTAAAATGGTAATCAACACACATTTCGTTCTGCTATGCAAAGATTAGGATTTAAACACGGTAAGATATGTATTTGATAGCAGTAATTCTTCTCTCTGGTGTCATTTACCTATCATAGAAGAATAGCATAGAAGTTTAATGTAAAAGAGTGCCTCAGATGGAAAATGATATCAGTTAGTCTTTTATTCTTGTTTTTTTAGGAACTTTATACTGTCATTCCTCCAGTGTTTTCCTCTTCTGGTGCTTTGCATCTCTTTGGTGGACACTTACATCACACACCTCTTCCACTTTGTTGCGTTTGTGTTATTGATACACTACCTTTTCCATCTCTGTAATTTTTAGTAGGTTACGATGTAAATGGTCCTAAAACACACGGGCTATAAATATGACACCTAGTCATGGAGGTCAACAGTAAAACAAAATTCCTTATAAGGCCTGACACAGATAACAGCGGGAGATAAAGGAAACTCACTAAGGCTGATATGATCCTTTAATCCTCTACCCTCAGCTGTAGCCTTTGCCCCATAGCAAGGACAAAATCCCATTCCCCTTCTCTGCCTTCCCAGTTTCTATCATCATGATGACATCACCTGTGTGTATAAGCGTGTACTGTATGTGTTTGTTTCACAACCGCACTGCTTCTCTCGACTTACAGATAAAAAGGAGGCTGACTTCTGAGGGTCGTATGGTGCGTGTGAAGTCCTTTAAGCTGCTGACCTCCTCACTTTCAGATGAGACGCCTTTGGATTCTTTCACGCCGTCTTTCTTCTTTTCTTTCTCTTTCGCCTTTTGTTTCGAAAACAAGACTCAGGCCGAGTATTGTGGAGGGTATTAAATGCCCCCTCGCTCTCCGTCTTTGTCTTTTGCTCTTTTTATCGCCTGCCTATCTCTCACTCTCTCTCGCTGTCACCCATCTCACTAAACCAGGGTGACATGACCAGTCCTGGGTTGCTATGGTGACAGTCCCACTGGTACGGTGGCAGTGGCGCTGGCAGTGTGGAATGGGTCTGCGGGCGTGCCTGCAAGTGTGTAGCTCTGCGTTTCTGTTCTCAGAGGTGTGAGTTGTCAAGTGGCAACAGTGTGTGTAGTTATGCATGTTGTCATCAACCACTGAGCGTGTGTATAGCCTCATGTTTGTGTGTAATTTATTTTATTTTTTAATTTTTTTTAGATGTGTGCGCGTGCAGGCGCGTTGCTTTGCGGCCTCCTGCAGATGTTCTCTGGCCCCAGTGCCTCCTGCCAGCTGCTCCGCCCCCCAAGAACACACACATGCACACACACTCCTCTTAATTAAGAGCCCTGTGCCATGGTGGGCGACTCAACGGGGGCATGATGGCGCACACATCACAGACACTCACCAGAAGGGCTCAGCGTAGTGTGTCTATGAGCTGTTTTTTGTGTGGGTCGATGTATGTGTGTGTGTGTGTGTGTGGGTAGATGATCCACCGGTGTTGCCCTTGAAGCCCTGTGGTCGTGATAGCGATGGTGGTGGTGGTAGGTAAACAAGCAACTAATCAGGCCTATGTGTCTAATCCACACACTCCACCAGGCACCACAGGCAGGGATAGTGACACCGAAAGACTTTCTCCTCATGTTCCACATGCAGTTTAGAGGCAGAGGAGGAGGAAACTGGGACAGCAGGAAGAGGAGGAGAAGCAGGGGTCGCAGTCAGGATTTGGCTGGAGATTGGGGCGAGAGCGGAGGTGGAGTAGAAATTTTCAGATAGTTTAGATCAGGAGAGGAGGAGGGAGAGCGGAGAGGCAACAGCGTGTCAGTTGTGGTACTTGTGGCTTGTGGACTTCGGCTGAGATAGTATTTTATGAAATTTAACCAATATAAATCCAATTTAGAGTATTATAAACAACTGCTGCTGTTGGATGAGAAATAATCATTGTTTGTCAAGAATTTTGTTAAACATTAATCAAGCTAATCTAGCATTAGCAGCTGGAATAAACTGACTTTTATATTTAATTATCAGAAAACAATTTAATTCAAGCTGCATGCTACAAGCTTACTGAGCTTCAATAAGAACAGCCAGTGGCTTGGAGAGATCACATTAACCGGAAAACTAAAGTTTTTGAGGTAACGATAATTAGCTGGGTGAAAGAAAATGATGTGAGGCAGCTTCGGATGAGAAACCTGCTAGCAGTTGCTGCTTTTTTTATATTGATCTTTTGCTACTAAAAAAACCCACCAGGGACATAAAGGCCTCTATGTAAGCTTTGTTAGCATCATAGCTAAAATAAAATCCAGGTATTTTGCTGACCCAGAAACCAAAATGGAACCTGGAAGTAGAGTTGTGTGTGCATTGCACTAGTTTAAAGCACTTTTTTACAATTATAATTTATTTATTTCATGACACCTGTGCTGATGCACAAGGTTCCAGCAAAAATAATGCACAAAAAATATAAATAAGTAAATAAACATTTAAGGTTTAGTCTGTGAGTCAGGCTTTCCCAGAACAAAATTAAAAATCACCCTTCAGAGTTGTGAAATCATGCCTCGTGATAATATAAACTGCTGTGGAGTTTTTGGGACTCTAAGAAGTATTAAACATAACAGATCAGCTGCTCAAATGATTTTTGCTTAAGGAATTTCATTTTTCTGGTGGCTGAAAAGAGTTGAGTTTTGAAATATTGCAGAAAAGCTGCAGTCACAGAGAAGTATTGGTCTGTATACTATGTATACAACATTATTGTATGTGTATTGTATGTGTATTGTATGTGTATTCAACATTATGCACTCCACACTGTATATAAATGCCACTTGTTTTGCACATATTCAACTCTGTATATTTTATATATTTTATTATTATTATTATTATTTATTTATTTATTTATTTTTTTTTTTACTATTTAATTTGTAAAAATGTGTATACACACACACACACACACACACACACACACACACACACACACACACACACACACACACACACACGTAGGAAAATATTTAGTATACACATCCAGAAATGCATACACTATTATATATTGTACATATATTTATTAGTTTCAGGTTGGCCATTCTTGTATTTTGCTCATTTGTGTTGTTGTGTTTGCACATCTCTGTTGCTTGTGGGGCTCGCACACAAGAATTTCACTCGCATGTGCTGTGCCAGTGTGCCTGCACATGTGATGTGACAATAAAAGTGATTTGATTTGATTTGATTTGATTTGACCTCTAAACAGAAAACACTGCTTGCGATCTTGCTGTGTTTTTATTGCATCCAAGTCACATATGAAATCCTAAAGTAAGCCTGATTAAAAATGTTACTTTTAATATTTGCACTTGATTTTTTTGTTTCTCATATTGTCCAGACTGCAAATGGCCTGTTTGGATGCCAGGAACAGCCAAATCAGTCCTTTTAAGCACTGCTATATGATAGTGTGACACTTAATTGGTATTTAACTGATATTTCTTGTAGTGGGAGGAGCTACTGATTATATAGATAGCAGTTGCAGTTAGGTATAGGCAAGTGAGGCTTTGTGGAACACTGAAACATTCAACAAGCAGTTGTAATTGTTGAAATTGTATTGCGGTTTTGGAGCAAACAGACATCCATCTCCACGGCCACACATCTATGATGTTATTCTGTGTAACAGTGATACAGACCAATACGTGCAAACGAGGGTTCTTATTATTCCAGGCCATCAATAATTAAGATCAACATATATTTTGGAGAAATCCCCATACAGCAAAGCAAGCTGTGACTGTAATGAGGTGCGTTTCAGCAAATACTAGTTTCCCACTGTTGTGTTAACATACGTGAGGCTGTTTCAGTTGCTTAGTAATTTAGTGCAATGCACAATAAACCAATTTGTGAAATAAAATGTGCCGGGGAGAGGCTGCTGTGTTTATTGTGACAACTATATATTGTAGGTTTTTTGGATTTGTGAATGTTGCCTGCTTTGTAGTCAGGCTAAGTGCAGGTCCCATTAGTTTTTGTGAAAGATGTCTCGTTTGTGGTGGAATTAAGTGCAAATTAATGTGGTTAAATATGCAGTTTTCTTTGGTCTTTCTTTGTGTTTGCTTGTTTGTTTGTTTTTGTTGTTTTTTTGCAAACCTGCCCTGTCTTGTAAAAAAATCCTCAAAGTTTGGATGTATTTGGCGATTTTTACCTCTCAGCAGTAACTGCCCATGGGAAATTCTCATCACAGGCACACGGGTGGGCAGCGTGGACAGTTTGTGAACGCAATTACTGTGGAACTAGTCGATTTACGGGCTTCATATTTATACCGTAGGTGTATCTACTTAAAATCTTGGACAAATTTGAATTTCAGTGACCTTGACCTCAAGGTCAGAAGATTTCTGAAAATACTGTGAATGCAGTAACCTGAGAACAAGGTGACGTAGGATTTTGAAATTGATACCATAGATGTATCTACTAGGAGACTGAGGGGTAATACTGCAGTTGCCAGTGATTTTTAGTTTGTGTGAATTTAGAGAGTCAGCAGGTTTGCTCTACCCACTATCAAACAGCCCTAGAAGCAGCAGGTAAGACAACTTTTGAGGCGCGTAAAGTGCCGTTGGTATTTGAACCATACTTCGGGGAGTATAGCCTTGCAGAACTGTTTTTGTTCTCTACTTTAATTATTGTTCTTAATTTGAGTCTTCTTCAGTTTGTCCAGATAATCTGCACTGCACTAATCCACTGCTGTGAAGAAAACAAGCATAAAAAAGATCAGACCCATTTAAAAGCCTTCTATTTCTGCCTCTACTGCTCAGAGGCTCGCTTTAAAGAGTAAAAGACTTAGTTATGCCAGGGTAGTGCCTCTGTCAGAGCCAAACGGTTTACCAATAATATTTGATGTTTGATCACAGTCAAAGAGGTGAGCAACATGATGTCGTGTCATTTACAGCTGCCACATGTGTGGGTTTTTCATTAAACTTCTCTGTTTATGCTTTAGAATGAAACATGGAAGGTTGGCAACATCAGTTGGTAGTAAAACAGATGCTGAACATCTTTCTATTTTTTCCTACCAATGCCTCTAAGTCCATAAATCAATTAATTTGCTTGAGTCAGACTGGTGGAACCTCACTTGTGTATTTTTTTACTTGCTTTGACTTTGCAGTCAAGTGATGATGTAATTATAATAAAGTGACCAAAAGAATCTTCGTTATTTAATTGATCTGCTACTTGTTCAACTGATGTATGTTTGACACTGTGCCCTCCGTCCTTCCTCTTTAGTGTTTGTCTTAGTTTCATCTAGATTTACCGCTGCTGTAATGCTGCTCCTCATGTTCCTTATTATCGCTGTGATTTTCCCTCTGGTCTCCTTTAACTCATCTCTCTCTCCAGTGTTGCTTTTTTTTTTCTCCCCCCCTCTTCTTTCTCTCCCTCCTCTGCTCTGTCATCTCCTCTCCTCTTCTTCCTAACACACCCGGACACGAAAGAACACCGTGGATAGTTAATAATTCTCTAATTTCCGCTCTTCACGGTGTGTAGAAGGTGTCGCAGATAACCTGATTTATCAGACAGCTATTAGAATGTGAATCGGGGGGTATTAAAGCAATGGACATTAACGTGCACATTGTTTAAACAACGCCACGGGACTAATGGATTTCAAAATGAATTTGTCAACACCGTTCTCTGTGAATATAATTAGTCAAATGAGATCAAAGCGGTGGAGGAGACCAGAGGAGGAGCTGGGAAGCAGTTTAAAGGAAGTCATATATGCAGACGCTGCAGCAGGAAGCTATGGGGAATTCTCTCTCTGTGACTGTGATGTGTGTTGGGTTATGCTCATGGAGTAATGCGATTACCTGTAGATATGTTAAGTATGAGGGGGAAAAAAGCCCATTTTTACCCCGAGGGATCCACTTTATGAAGAATAGGCAACTTATTAGACAATCCAAATATCAAATCAAATATAGATTTAACTGCTGCCATGTCATTACATTCTGGGATTGACAGTCTGTATTGCTGCCAGTGTCTTTAATTCTTCTTTTTAGCATCACATCAAAATGAGTGAATGAATCTGAAGCAGGCAAGATGTTTATACTTGTCAGAAGAAGACAGCAAACAGGAAAAAGTCTGCGTATTAACATAACGTTATAATCACAAGGCATCTTAAACTGTAAGGATGCTGATATTCTTTCATTTTATTTTATTTGTTTTTTTGACTACATTTTGGAAGCCCAATGTACCTTATCTATGTGCTCCATCATCAGCGTGTCACACTTCTGCACTGAGTGGCACATTTCCTGCCTACTCCAAACTATAGTTGATCTGCCCTACACACATAAAACCAAATGCGTATTAATCTAAAGGTTAAGTTTGCATTTTGTGCTCCTGTTTGAGTAACTACAGTACTCTGGCATGTAATAAAAATACTAGAAATTATGTTTTTCTGTGTGTTTTAACATAAACACACTGATAACTGAGCGGATTGTCTTCCACACAAGCTGTTTTAGCTTGCCCAGAGTAGCTGTACATATGCAAGCCGCTTTGCAACCCATATCTGCCCCAGTGCTGTATCCGCAATATCTGTCCTCACTGATGCCTGCATGTTTGTTTTGGGTCTTGCAGTGAGCCGTGCTGTTAAAGAATAGATGGAGCTCGGGAAGGGTTTCAGAGGCAGGAAACAGGAGGACATCATTGCTAGCATATGAAAATAAAATAATTTGCTTCTCTTTTCGAGACTTTGTAGTTGATTTTCCTGCTGTGTTCAAAACATGAAATTTTGCCATGCAGGGGATTGAAACAGCACTGATAACAAACAAACCGCAGCAACAAAAATTTTTATTTTATCTGTGAGGGCAATTTCAAATGAAGATGTGCTTTAATGCAGAGTCACAAGGGGGATTTCATGCCTCAAAATGTAAGCTTCTTGTAAAATTAAATTAGATGCACGCTGGGATAGAGAAAACAGAAACCACTAAGATACTTGTTAACGGGCCACGCAGACTTTGGCACAGAAGTCTCCGGCAGTCACGATACAGCAAGTAAACAGTGGTGATGGCGCTTGAAATATCTGTTTGTTTCAGCATAACTTACGTCGACTCGTTGCCTACAGAATTAAACGTCTTCCTTTTCTAGCTTCGCATTTTCATGTTGCGGCTCCACTGTATGTCTACCCTCTCCTGGATTGCTATCTCTGCATGTAGGCGTGTGGCACCGTTTGGATTTGCACTCGTTTTGAATAACAAGAAATTTCAAGTCCTGCAGTACCCACTGATTGACAGAAATGTTTAACTTGCTAGTAAAAAAAAATTGCTTATGAATTTCAGAAGTAATGTAGGAGCTGAGAGAAAAGCTGGAGCCCACACACCACAGAAAAACAAGGATATTTCTCTAAAGTGGACATCTCCATTGAAGGAAGCGTTTCAGAATTGAACTTAAACCTCTGTGTCTGATTCCACCATGAGGGGAGAGCTGGCCGCTGAGCAGACATGGCGTTGGGTTGAGGTGGAGGTGGGCATGTGTGGAGGGGGTAAATCGGTACTGCTTGAATGCTAATATCCCACTTTAGAAGTCAACCCACCTCTCCATCCCCACATCTCCTTTGCTCTGTCTCTCTCTCTGCATCTTTCCCTCAACTCTGGTTGCTGTCAGTCTTCACTCATCTACCTTCTTTTTTTCCCATCCTTTTTTTGTCACCTCTCCCACTCCTCCCGACAATCTTCTCTCCTACTTCCCCACTCTCCTTCTTCTCTCCCTGCACTAGCCTGCTCCAGGCTTTACATCACCCACGCTCCCTCTCTCCTCTTCCTTCTATCTGACTCTCCATCCTTCTCACTCATCAAACTGCCTTCTCCCCAAGATCTCTCTCGTTGCCACACTTTTAAAACTTTTTTAAACCTCTTTCTCTCTCTCTCTCTCTCTCATACACACACACACACACACACACACACACACACACACACACACGTTTGCGCATTCTTGACAAAGCCAGCTAATTACAGGCAAGTGTCCACTCCAGCCCTTCTTAAATACCGAGCTGATTAATGAGACGGAGGTGGAGGGCCAGGAAGTCTCACCCTTTGTGGGTGGTGGATACACACCCCTGTCTCTAAGCAGTTCTCTCTCTCACACACATGCACACATGCACGTACTGTACACACCTTTCCTTTTTTCTTTCACAGTCACATATGCAAATCATCAGCCATGTGAAGCTTCCTTACAGAAATGTTGATATCAAAATTTTATGGCTTATCTCCTCCCTCGTGTGTTTTAACCTCTCCCCTTCTCCATCTTCATGTCTTTGTGGCAGCCCACTGACTTCTGGTGGATTTTTTTTGTTTGGGGGGGGGGGGGGGTGTAACAACTCCGACAGAGAAGAGCTAAGAAGCGAGAAACAGACAAAGTGTGAAGGGGATGGAGGGGGGGTCAGGTGTAGCTGGGGCCTCCTCTGAAGTCATGTCGGCTCATTTTCTCTGCGGCGGCTCAGGCACGACTCACTGTCGGCTCAAAATGGCCTCCGACACATCTCGATGTCTGATTTGTGTGTGTGTTTGACCCTGAGGACCGTTGTGAATTCTGCAGGAGCAAGGAGATGGAGTGCAGCTGCTGCTGCTGCTGAATGCTGACACACGTGCAGAGCTGAAAAAAAAGCACGCACACATACACACACGCACAGTCACAATCTCGACTGGGTCAGTCAGGTTCAAAGCATTTGTATTCATGGAAGGTTTTGCATTGGCTCCACCACCTACAGTGTTCCATCTAACTGTGGGACGTGGCTTTTTACTTTCACACTCAGAAGACCTTGGACTGTGTTGGAGTGTGTTTATGGCTGTATTTATGGCAGTATGGTGCTACCTGAGTGAATACACCTGGCTGAATGCATTTTTCCACTTGGATCATCCTTGAAAATACTTGAGGGCGTGTGTTTTGACGCTCAAATTGACCCCCCTGACACACCAACTTATGCTGTACGTGTCTCAATCTCTCGCCTAATACACCTCTGTCCCCTGCACAATCAGATACCTCCATGTACATTCACACATGCTTAGCTCTGTTATCTCATACTAAACTGTATAAAATCTAGCATAAAGACAAACTGACTGAACACAAATTACAAGTTGTTAACACTATAATTCTATGTACTAAGCTAAAATTGGTATTTAATTTCACCTGGGCCTTTGTGAAACTTTATAAATTCCCTTGTCCCTAGCAAGTGGGCTGGAGACAGCAAGATCTGATTACCAGTCCTGCTCTGTAAAATCGTTACTAAAATAGGACAGAGGGATGAAGTTGGCTAAAATGTCTCAGCAGTAACACAGTGAGCCAAAAGAAATTTCAGAAGACATCAGGATGAATGTGCTTGAAAAACATCATCCTGTGAAGGCTTACAAAGAAATTTCTAATGCTCCGGGAGTCCTCAGAGCACCCGTGGTGGAGCTTATGTACAAATGGAGAAAACTAGAAGAAATGAAGCGTGATGTGTTCAACCATCCAAAGTAACTCCAAGCAAAATATCCAATGAGCAACACTATCCAAAATAACACAGAAGCACTGTTGAACTGTTGAACTGCAACTGGGTTACAAAGGAAAATAATAAGAGTAAGTTGACCTCTGAATCACTCAAAATGAATACAATTTAAGTTCTGGAATTATTAGTAAAATGTGGACTTGAGCCTTTTTGAGATCCAATTGGTATTTGGTGCTTTTTACTTTACAAACTCGAGTTTGCTTTTCACACAGAATGTCTCTAGTGAAATTATGTTTGATGATGTGGTACAGTGGTGTGTGAGGCAATCATAATTGGAGATTATTCATCCGAATTTCAGGAGCAGGACCACGCCTCCAAACATGCTCCTTCCGGTTGTCATGTATATAGGTTCCCCCAGTTCATTCCCGTTTACGTGCCCCAGCCTCCCTCCCGCCTTGTATTCAAATCTTTAACTTGTTCATTTCTATTTAGTGCATGGGGGATCTGCCAGGCCCGGGAGCCATCGCCAGTCCGCTTCGAGGCATTCCCCAAACCGCAGCTCAGTTCACGTCAAAGCATTCACTTTTACCTACTAAAACGCTGTCAAACCTAAAATGAGGACATGGGTCCACACCGTAAAAAAAAAATCCTAAAAAGTTTGTTGCCCTAATTTTACATGGAATTTTGCCTTTTTCAAGTGCTTTTAAACATTAAATTAGGAACATTTTAATGTGATTAAACAATGAAATTACCTATAAACAAGGTCAATGAATGTGGCAATATGAATAAAAATACTTAAATGTACAGAAATATACAGTTAACAGTTGGTTTAAATAATAATGGATTGCATTCATATAGCGCTTTTTGAGACCCTCAAAGCGTTTTACAATTCCACTTTATAATTCCCCTCTGGCCATCACCAGTAGGTGGTAGGTGAAGTGTCTTGTCCAAGGGCACAATGACCGAGAGTGTCCGAGCCGGGGCTTGAACCGGCAACCTTCTGATCACAAGGCCAACTGCCAACTGCCAAAAGTTTATAAGAATCATTTTATATATTTTTCCATAGCATTACATTTGAATTTAACAGTTCAATCTTTCAAATAACGGACAAATATTTGTGAAATTCTGATACATTTGTGAATGTATTTTAACAATCTAAATGTGCAAATGTACAGACAAATACATTTAAAAAACAAGAAAATTATGTTTTATTACATTTACAGTGATTTTACGTTAATTTACATTTGAAATGTAAAATCACAGTCTATTGATGTAAATTTAATGATATTCTAGAAGAATACACAGTAAAATACTTTTATATTACAATTTTGTTTTTACAGTGCAGTTGGTGAAGTAAAGTCGATTTAGCCCAGATACAGGTTTCCAAGATAACAGTAGTTAGCCAGTTATTTCATGCTACTGTAGCAACAAATGTGTTTAATTGAAGGTCACATTTACTTACAAACTCTCTCTGGCTACCTAGTTAGCATGACAAATAACTGATGTGACTGCTGTGCTGATGTGTGCACGAGCACAAAAGCCTTAGCTGAGAAGTTAGGCAGGAACAGGCGATTCTGCATCTTATTGCACTGATATTAGCCATAAGTTATTATTACAATTATTACAACTTTGTCAATTATTCCAACTTGATGCTAGCAAGAAGCTAACACCACCCGACCTTCTCAACTTGTGAGCTAAACTGGTGCCCTCCAGTCTATATTTTTAATACTATTTTATTTGTAAGCCTCTTCAAACTATCATCTTATATACATGCCTGTTATATGCCAAAACATCCTGTAATTATGATAGTCACACATACTCTAAGGAGTATTTAAGTGGAGATTGTATAGTTCCAGTCATTTTCCCCCTCACCCCCTCCTCCCTTCGTCCTTTCCTCACTTGTTACTTTGTTCCCCCCTGAACAGCTTGACGTTAATTCCCAAAGATATCTCCATCACAAACTTGCTGAAGTGATGGTGTCAGCCTTTAAATGCTGACGTGACTCGATGCGATTGTCTTTTTGCAAGTTCCTGACACGCAGTCAGAACATGCATGAATGCACACCAAGGAGTCTCTCTTATAATTGAGATGAAACAAATATGAACTCTTAATAAAACAAGCTCTGTTGCCTCCTGCAGAAAAGTCATTCTCTTCACTTGTGGTAACAGCAGCTTTGCACTGCTTTTTGAGCTGCATTTCCAAACTGTCCATTCTAATATTTTCACACTCTTGATTCCATGTTGACAGACAAATTTTCCTCCTTCCCCTTCATGTTAAGATCATGGTATACAGTCAGTGGTCACTTTCTAAGTCACATCTTGCTAGTACTAGGCTGAACTCCCTACATTAATTCCTCTGGAAACGTTTAACATAGAAGCCATTTAAGTACAGAGAACTCATTGTCATGTTCGAGAAAGCAGTTGGAGATGATCTGACTTTGTGACATTATCCTGCTGGAAGCAGCGATCAGAAGAAGGGTGCACTGTGGTCATAAAGAGATAGACATGGTCAGCGTCAGCCACAATTCTCAGTTCGGCTGTGGTGTTTAAATGATGCTCAGCCAGTACAATAGGGGCCCAAAGTGTGCCATTACACCACCAGCAGTCTGAACTATTAATGCATGGCAGGATGGATTGATGTTTCTGCTTTCTTTATGCCAAATTCTGACTCTACCATCTGAATGTCAAAGCAGAAGTGACGACTGAGACCAGGCAACATTTTTCCAGTCTTCTATTTTGTTGAGTCCGTGTGAACTACAGCTTCCTATTCTGAGTTGAGCAGATCAACACGTGGTGTTCTCTTCTCTGACCATAGTCATGGTTATATAGATCAGTGCTTTCTGAGTTCTTTCAGCATATTTTGGTGCTTTTTAAATGATCAGTAGCATCTTAAAGCATCAAAGCTCGGAGATTCTGAGCTTTAAAATTGATCAGTTTGAGCAGAAGCTAAGTTAGATTCTCCTGATTTCGCTGGTGATGAAATTTAGGGAATTGAGACAAAAAAAAATAGCACGATGTGGGGTTACTGAGAAAAACAAACTCATAGCTCTTTAATTCTATGTGATGATATTTTATTGGACCATAGTATTACTGAACACACCTTAAACTTTAAATCAGCAATAACCTCCTCAGCATCATCTTTTGGCCTCGTTTTCAGTGTGGAAAGCCAAATTGGCTCAGGCAAGAGGAAAGTCTGCCAGGGAGATCTTTCTCTTGTTCTCATGAGGTTGAAAAAAAAAATCACATATGTTTTATTTATTTATATTTTTCTGTTTTGCGTTTGTTCCGTGTCACCTTGTTCAACAATTCACTAACTGTGGTTAGAAATAGTTTGACAAAACAATCTTAACTCAGGAAAGAATTTTAATAAATGACATTTCTTAGTTTTCCTTTTTTTCTTCACTTTGGTTCAGAAGACTTAGCGCACTGTACCTGGAGTGTATTTTTTAGCCAACAAACAAATAAACACACAATTAAGGTTTTTCTGGGTAAAACCTGAAATGAAACTGGCTCCAAGTTTTGCTTTTGCATGTCATCAGTCTGAAAGTGAAATGCAGTATTTCTGGATTGGCAGTTCTAGTCAAATAAATGGCTCTAGCCCAGTATTTGATTCCTATTGTCTCTGTCTCCTGGCTTTTAGCAAGGTCTTGGTTTGAGGTGAAACTCATTTGTGGCAATTGAAAAGTAGCGCACAGGGGAGAATAAAGAATCAGTGCTTATATATGGGATGTAGCAGGTTGACCTGGCACGGCATAGCTCAGCATGGCACAGTATGGCAGGCTCCAATGAGGCTTCACCCTCCCAAGGCTCCATCCCGCCTGAGCTCAACACAATCAGGCCTCCACAGCGAGACCGACTGCAGGTTACCATGACAACCCGGAGGCACTGCCTGCATGGGACAAAGGCTGGCAGGTCCTGTGTGTGTGTGTGTGTGTGTGCGCGTGTGTGTGTGTGTGTGTGTGCGCGCGCGCGTGTGTGTGTGTGTGTGTGTGCGCGCGTGTGTGTGTGTGTGATTGAGAGACAGAGTGAGTGATGTGTGGCAGAGCAGGCGCGGCCCTCCTGGGGCCCTCATTCGTTTGTCTCTCGCTGAGACCACAGGAGCCCTGATGCTGCAGAGATGGAGGTGGTGGCGGTGGATGGGGTGGGAGAAGAGGAGGGGCGATGGGAGGGGGCAAGCCAGCAAAAAGCAACTGATGTTGAGAGACTATGATGAAAAGATGCAAAGAAAGGTGTAGTGTAAGAGAAAAGAATAAGAAATCAAAAGGACGGCAGTACAAACGGATTTGGTGGATTGGATTGTTCTGCCCCCAGTCACTCGTTCACTCATTCATCAATCATGTGCGAAGCTTCGTCGTACAAAACACGGGTCTTGACAAAAGTTGATTTTAAAAAATGGACTTCACCACTACACTCTGGCAAATTAATTGCACCAATTAGTGGAGCACTCAAAATTCAAAATTTTAATAACCTGTCTACCACACAGCAAGTTGCAATGACTTGAAACAGCACTGCTTTACAGAATGTAATAAAATAAAAAGTGCACTTATCCAATGCACCAGGCATTAAAAATGAGGAAGCGATCTCTTTAAGCATATTGGGGTTGATCATTAATTGTCTCAGTTCCTGACGCACATTTGCTCTCTGCCTTGTATTCATTGAATTTTCCTCTACATTTTGGAATTTGATATTTTCATATAAACACCATTAAGTGGACTTTCACTTGTTAACCTCAGAGGGTCAGAGTAAAATGTGTTCTGTCTATGCAGCTCCGGCATATAGTCTGTGCCCACCACTCTGTATAAGTGAGCTCAGAGACAGGAACTATGTTAACTTTGGAGATGACTCAGTTGATGTCAGTCTGCTTCTTAGAAATGAGTCATCACATGAGTTTGTGTTCTGAACATACAGCTTGTATAGACAAGGAGAAACATCACCTTTGCCTTCTCAGACCTTCACTGAAGTACAGAAAATAAGAAGTGTTAAGAATTACAGGATACAGTCATTGTAATAAGAAAGCGCAACCTCTTTTATTTAAGACACGGCAAAAAATAATCTGGTTCTTGGTAGGTTCTATAATTTTTTTCAATAGAACCTCAGATGAACAACGTTGACATGTTACATGTGATAATTTAACAATAATGGACAACCAGTGTGTGAGTTGACAATTATTTAGTTACATCCAGGTGCTGCCTAATCAAATGCAGTGATTAACTATGTGATCATTTCTGTAAAAGCAGATGTTTTGGCAGTTTGCTGGTCTGAAACATTCAGGTGTGTGTTCACACGATGCCAAGGAGCAGAACTGAAAACAATGATCCCACTCACAGCAGCACATCTACAACAGAATGGTTTTGGGGGGGGAGTAACAAGGTGTTGCAATGGCCCAGTCAAAGTCCAGAGCTCAACCTGATTGAAATGTTGTGGCAGGACCTTAAGAGAGCTTTGTAGAAAAACAAATGCCTGCAAAGCCTTTTGTTAAATAAATAAATGAGAAGATGTGCATCACCACAGATGAACATCGTGTTTACATATGTAAATCCTTAGTATTGACAGAGAGCGCACGTTCTTTTTGACATGACTGTAAGTACCATGATATTGACTGACTGAGAAATTGAGGTCTGTGCTGATCTAATATAAGAAATACACTTTTAACCAGAAAAATTACTTGCAAAACTAAATCCATCATATTCTTTCTGTTTTCTTTTCCAGGTTTAGATCACACAAACAAGGACCTAAAGAAAAACTTTGTGAGTAAACTCAAAATCAATGTGCCTTAAATGAATTTGAGCATTATCTTAGAGGCTTTTCTCTCAGCTAGAGTTGCTTCTCTGTTCGTTAAAAGATGAGACAATAAAAGTTTCATATAGTTATAAAGCTGCGAGGCTGGTGTTACACTGGCTGGCCATAAAGCATATGTGAAGTGGCAGCGTTGTTTGCTCCTGCCTTGTCATTTATAATCCTATAGGCAGTTTGAAGCGTGCAGGCCAACTTGTACTTTGTCACAGCAGATTGTCTGGCATGGATAAGCCTGGCTGCAGAGAGAGAGAGGGAGATACATAATTGCTCTCTTGTACAGTCTGCTGCCAAGACATCCTCCTCCCGTTATGCCTATATACACTGGCAAACAAGTCATTCAAACATGTTCACTTTTATGACACACACACATAAACCACACCGACACGCAGCAGCATCTCCTCAGTGACAGTGATTGCCGTCAGTCAGAAGAAAAATGTTGACAGTCTAATTCAAGTGCCACTATCGAGAGTTTTTTATGGGATTGCTTCATTTCCTGTCATGTCATCCTGATGTTTTGTGTTGAGGGTTATGCTGTCGTACACTACTCCGCATTTGTTTTCTGTCTCGCTTTTCCAGGAGGCCCGTGCCAGTTTTGACCTGCGTGCATCTCACGATCCCATGCCTGTCAGAAATGAGGAGAATAGGTAATGACTCCTGTCCTTTTACTCTTACCTCTAGATATCCGATCCCTATATTTCTCCCTTCCAAAACCAGGAAACTGATCAAACGTCGTGTATAGTGGCCCTAACGTGAGACGCAAACATTCAAGCTAAGCAACCGAGCTAATTCTTGGACCTAAAACTAGCTTAACTGGCTGCAACAAGCGACAGCTGTCCTCTCACAGAGAAAGAATCAGTGGACGTTGGTTAGAATGTGAGAATCTTGAGTTTGCCTGTCTGAAATCAGAGATCTATCATGTTACACTGGAAGTCTGCTGCTGTCATTTCATGAAAAAGCTTAACTGACTAACTGTAGCTCAAGACATGATATCAAGGTCAATTTCTCTTTTTGCTAATTAAAGATTTCAAAACTAAATCGTTGCACGTGTCTGGTGTCAACCTACAACATATTACCTGTTTTTTTCATGCTTTGATTATTGGAGGTGAGACATCCAGTATCTTAGTGTTCTTTTCTGACAATGTGAGCCAATCATATTGAGGAGATGCCATAATTACTGCGTGTGCTCAGGCTAAAACCCCTCCCCAAAAAAGAAAACGCTCATCTCAGCTTATTTAGTCTCTGTATGTGGCTAACATCTTATTCCCCCTCTGTCTCAGTCACGGTACCCATTGTGCAGGGGAAGTTGCCATGGAGGCCAACAACTCCTACTGTGGTGTGGGCATCGCCTTCAATGCCAGGATTGGAGGTGAGGAAAACAATACAGCCTTAAAAAGACCGTAGGAGGCAGTGCATTGTGGGTGTGCTGCACTGGCCAAAACGAGGACATGGCATAAGAAGCAGTTTTTAAAACACTTGTTATACTACATTGGTGCTATATTATTATTATTATTAATAATATTATTCGTTTACTTGATGAAAAATGCATGCTTTGTGACTTTAGGACAGCTGTGCAGCTCTATTGGTAAAGACAGAAGAAAGGGTTTTTTAGTGGTGCTCAGTATACCTTTGGGGATTGACAGTAGGGCCAGCACCTTATCTAACAGAAATCTATTCATTTCTGACCAATTATAAACCACTAGTTTTTACAAAAAAAGAGGAAAGGAAATAATTTTAGCACAATGCTGTGATTTTTCTTTGCCTGTGGTTAAAACCTCTTTGGAGGAAAAACCCTGCATGCATAATACACCTGCTCTAACTTTACAAGGTCTCACTTACTTTATTATGAAATGATAAATAATTCAAACTCACCTTTACTGGCAGAAACTCGAAAGTAACAAATATTCCAAAAACCAAAATATCACATCCACATGCTGAATTACTTTTGAGAGAAAAGAAAAATGCTCGGCATCATTTCCAGATGCAAATGGAAATGATGCTGAGTAAAACGGTTGATTTTATGTTTGGTTTAGGTGAAAATTAAAATGTCGAGCAGAAACACTGTAAAATGTGGCAGAAAATCTCAGGAAATCGTGCCAAATTTTCACAGTGAAGTTTTCCTTGTCGGTATAAATTTTCAACGCCTGTGTATATATTTACAGTGAACATGGCTTTAGGTTTATGCGAATACAGGTCACTACATATTGACTGGGTGCTATTCAGGCATGCTGCCCCTATTTAACAGCTCATTTTTTAGTGTAATGGCTTTTTTAGTGTTGGTAGTAACATCGGAAAAGGATGAATGAACTGAATACATAAGATTGCCCATTTTCCCGTTGTGAAATCAAAGATTTTTACAGGGTTTACCAAGAGTGCTGTAACCCACAAGTTAATGAGGAGTACATAATGTGTTTGAATAAGAACACTTCCTGCAGCTCTCAGATCCTAAATGACTCAAACTGAGTTTAATGCAGCGATGGCATCAGCACGAAATAGAGAAAATGAGAAGAGGAATCCCTCAGTTGAACTCTGGCATTTGAACTCTGCTCTGTGATCTTTAATCTCTGACCCGTCCTCGTTTGTCACAGGCAGATGAGCGTCTCATGCAAAAAAGAGAGCGAAAGAAAAACAGTTTGACGGAGCGAGAGCACGAATTTCTTCCCACAGTTAGATTCGATTTTGCTTTGTTGGTTCCATTTGATTCTGACTCATAAACAGTCTGTATGGCACACAGGAGACGAAGGGGCAAGACCTGCATGAAAGATGCATGTTTTGACTTGAGCTGTCACACAGCTGGCTAAGTGAAGTTCTTTGCCTCTGTTTGTAGTGTTTGTATTGACGATTTGTGTTCTTGTTTTTCATCACAGTCACCACACAAACTTTTCAAAACCTTAGAAAATGTGCATTATTCCATCTGAAAACATGTATTTTTCATCTAAACTGACTGTACATGCAATAATAGATGCTAAGCTGAATACATGTGGTTCTTGGCTATGCCTCTCCAACGACCTAATTCTGAAAAGTTGCTTCGTCAGATATCCCAGCTCTTGAGCATATTAACATCTCAGCACAGAAACTCCATTTCTTAATGTAAAAAAACAACTCTTTAATGCTAGCCAGGTCTAATAAATAAGAAAGAGACTTTTTTTTCCTGTAAACCTTCCTTTACTCCACTGTCTCTAGTCGCTGCCATCTAATGACAGCAGTCTTTTGTTCTATCCACAGTCTCTAATTGGAGTGATGTTGTCAAGCTACAATTACAAAGGACACATCCACTGTTTAGAATTTATGCAACAAGCAGCAGAAACCTAAATGCACATCTGACTTGTGGTTTGGATTAATTACTGTATAGTTTCTACTGCAAATCAAAAAGAAAAAAAAATCACACATTTAATGCAATTAAAAATTTTCTCTATCGGATTCTTTCACAATGTCTGACCCTGTCACTTCAACTGGCCGTATTAGGGATTTGAGTTCTCCAAATTTAATTGCATCACAGGTAGACAGTAGCTGTGACGACCAACACGATAGTAGAGAGATTATTTGAAGTATTATTTCAAACATGACATTTATTTTCAAATCCCCATCCATCCATCCATTAATCTTCTTAACCCATTATCAAATTGTTGAATAAAATGTATACTTATTTTTGAAAGCTGCCATTCTCAGTAAAAAAAAAAAGAGATTAAGTATGTTTTTTTTCACACAAATAGAGATTAGCTGGTGAGCATTTACTTGCTAAAAGTGAGACATGCAGGAACTAAAAAGATGGTGAATACTGGATTTAGATTCAAGATGTATATAAATATTAATGTGAGTCTTTATCTGTTGGATGTGGGAGGGACCACATCAGCTTAAAATGTTATGATACACTATTTAAATGTTAGTTAAAAAATATATCAGTGATTGCAGTCCTAAATGAGACCCACCCCCACATAAATGTACTCCAGTTTTGCGATCAGAAATCTTAAAACAGTTGATAACTTGTGCAGTGCTGACACTCCACACTTTCCAGTAGCAGATTTACCGAATGTTGGGTAAAGTGAAGTAATCCATAGTTTCACCCTGTAGGTTGTATATACTGGGATGTTTTTGGCTGCTTTTCTCAGCTTTGATAGCATGCTAACTTGGGGTGACACCCCCCAGGGTCCCTCGGGGCAAATGGAAGAAAAATCTCACTCTCACTGTAGCTTCTCTGTCCACTGACATTACATTATAATAGTTCATGGCTGCTGCAGACACAGTTGCACTGCAAGTACTGAGCTTCACAAACTCTTATTTCACAGTTAAACTGATGAAGTAACTTCTTTTGAGACATACGTTAATCATTTTATTCAGTTTATAATGGTGGTCAGAAAGTATCAATCAGTAAATGCAGAGGAATGTGAATATATCGACAGTGAGGGGATGAGATATAGCTATAGTTTGTGTTGTTTTCTATTTCCTTTTTTTTTTTCATTTTGCACAAGCCTTCCTCCAAACTCTGATCTCTGTGACCTTTTCGATGTGACCAGGTATCCGCCTGTTGGATGGCTCTGTGACGGATGCCATGGAGGCCACAGCTCTGACCTTCAACATCCACTTCATCGACATCTACGTCTGCAGTTGGGGCCCGAGGGACGACGGGGCCGAGATGGACGGGCCGCAGAGCCTGACAGAGCAAGCCCTCCGGCTAGGAGCTCACAAGGCACAGCTTTCATCTCTAAGTTCACACTGCTGTCTGTCAGATGTAAAGCCGACAGTCACACTGTCAGTGGAGCTGGGATTGGAAGGACAAAATGTCGAGTGTTCAGATTTCCTAGCCAGATTTAAATCCTCATTTCCTTATTTATTTATATCTTACGGAGAGTACGTTCATGACACGTACTGTAACAAAGTCAATCTGCTACTTTTGCCACATAGTCAGACTGCTCCAAAACAGACTATTTGTTTTGTTTTTTAGATGAATATTGTGTGTGTGTGTGTGTGTGTGTGTGTGTGTGTGTGTGTGTGTGTGTGTGTGTGTGTGTGTGTGTGTGTGTGTGTGTGTGTGTGTGTGTGTGTGTTGTAATCCAGGCCTTTCATTTATTTGGTATTCACTTCCAATACATGTGACTATTTTTGTTTGTTCATATAGACAGTAAGAGCATGACCTCCCACACAAAAAATACACTGATCAGCCACGACACTGAAACTAATGACAGATGACTAGAATAACACTAGTCTTCTAGAGACCATGTTCTTCTGGGATATGTTGGGTCCTGGCATTCACAGGGACATCATTTAAACTTAAAGAAAGACGGATATAGCGATCATGGCGTTGCTCGCTGGTTTGTAACATCCAGTTTTGAATCCTTCACATGAGCATTTTCACAGTCACCATCTTGGTATTTTGAAACCAGATGTGACAAGCACGGTGACTGTGAAGCTGCACTCTCATTGGCTAATGACTTGTGACTGACATGTCATACCCTGGACAATTCTCCTTTCTAATATGTAGATAACCCAAATTTAGGAGCCCATAACCCATAAACTAATCAGGAAAGTGTTTATAGAGATCAGGACAGAGAGTTGGTTTTCCATAGATTTCCATGAGACCAAACCACAGGTTTTGCCCCCCTGGTGGCAATGAATAATAATGCAGGGTTAAGATACTTGCCCACTGGCTTCACGTCTTTTTATAGCGCTAGAGGCTACATCTTCTCTTGTCTCAGTCAAACTTCTTCTTGGGTACTTGTAGATTGCACTGCTGTTATTAGATTCTGTGTTTCCTGTTCACATCTTCCATGTGCTCTGGTTTTCTCTGTTTCGCTACTTCTTTACCGCTCTGGAAAAGTAGAAAACTGCTTTTAATTATATTTCCTTTGAAAGTGCCTGTCACCAAGGCAACAACGTCAATGTCCAGTATCACCAATTCATAATTTAGCTGAAATGTTATTCTCTTCAGCGGTAAGTCTAATTTCTAAGCCAGTAAAGGATTTATTTGCACAAGTCTTAGTTTTAAGCTTCAGTAAACAGCACAAGAAATGTTTATACAGCTGCTGCACTACAGTTTTTTTGGTGCCATAAACCAAGATCGAAGAAAAGAATTTAAGCACAACTTCACTCTTGACTCTGGAAACACAGTTCTATGATAAAATGTTCAAAACACGGTTTGCTTACTGATTTTCAAGCATATGTGAGTAACTTTAATCCTGGTTCCTCAATGTTTTGGGTTCTTAAAAAGGATTATCATCCTCTGAAGACAATATTGCAGTAAAAGTGTGCTCTTTTAGCAAACTAAGGGTTAAGGATGATAATGGTAACTTCCTGGTTTGAATCTGGATGAGGCCTTTTGTTTCAAATGTTTCCCCTTTTCCACAAGCTCTTTCTAAAAAAAGAACTAAATTACTAGCTGTCCCTCAGTTTCAGCATTTTTTTCACAAGTTAATGAGCCTGATTTTCAGTGGTGTACTGGCTTTCAAGATCAAGTGGACACCACAGAAAATATATTTCTTAATTTATTCTTCACTGCTTCAGCTTTGAGTTGTTTTGGTCTTAGTGATGCCCTGTGAGAGCTGCTCCTTACACTGTCCTTTGTGAAGGTTCATGTGCTGATGCCTTTGAGGAAAAAATAGTATTTGAGGAAAATTTTAGTCGCCTCATGAGGCATTAAAAATGTTGCATTAAAAAGACCTAAATTTAGCACAGGATGCGACAACACCAAAAAGAAGACATAAAATGTAGCAACTCAAAGGACCATGTGGGTTGGACCATGGACAGTTGGGCAGTAAGCAGCACATAATCTCATTATAATGTGATGGTATTTTCATTACACTGGGTTCTGCTAAGGCCTTTAAACACCAGACACGTAAAGTTTTGTGAGAATATTTTGACTACGTGAGTTTGCTGAATGAATCTGCGGCATTCATTTTTTCAGCCGGAAAAAGTGCACTCATAGCTCAAATTTTGCACCAGTACAGAATATAAAAATGGTAAAATAATATTGTTTTAACTTAGACACACAGCTAGACTAGACACTGGTCTGGGTCATGGCTCTCTGGAATGATTTCTCTGACTCCTCAGATGTTGTCCCAACTCTGGGAACAAGAGCTCAAACGGTCCCAGTTGACATCTTGAAATATGTACGTATGCGATCGGGATACAGCTTCATATTCTGGATCAAACCATGACATTTTCCCTCCTGCTGCATTCTCTTGAGAACTGTAAGAATCTTGGTTTTAGCCTTTTCTTGTTGGAAAACATCAAGACTGAAATTTTTTTTGCATTTTTTGAGAACAACTTTTCACAAAAAGCCAAGCTAGCATAAGCCAGCAATGGACTCCTATGACTTTTGTAGATTGTTGTAGCAATTTATCACATCTGGCTAGTTTCATCATCAGAGTGTGTTGTGAATGCAGTATTCCCTTTACCATGTATATAAAAAAGTGCAAGAAAGACTAGTCTGAATTCAGGGTACATGGGTTTTTATCAGAGGTGGGACCAAGTCATTGTTTTGCAAGTCTCAAGTAAGTCTCAAGTCTTTATCCTCAAGTCTCAAGTCAAGTCTCAAGTAATGTCAGGCAAGTCAGAGTCGAGTCTCAAGTCACTGGTGTAAAAGTCCGAGTCAAGTCACAAGTCTGAAACTTTGAATTTCAAGTCCTTTCGAGTCTTTAAAAAAAAACAAACGAAAAAATAATGTTGCAGTTATGCTAAATGTAAATATTAGACCATGTAATTTTAAAATCTGTGTTTTTCTCAACACATACAAAATAGTGAACTTAGAAAATATACACAAATTGTGAAATTGCACCTCTTTAAAATGCAGCTCAATTAAACTTAGCTCCAAGAATAATTTTCACCGACAGTTCTGAGATAAGCTGCATGTTATTCTTGGATGCGGTTGTAGGACCAGCTTTAAAATCGCATGACAAAAATATCATACACATTAAAAAAAACTGTGTAGTGATGTGCGGATCGATCCTGAAATATCGATTCCTCCGATACCAATCATTTATGTTCTAGAATCGATTCTCACATTAAAATATCGATATTTTAGTAATTTAGAGTAAATTTGTAGTTTATCATTAACAGGAACACAGTGGAAAGAAACTATAACATTCGGATTGCCTACATTCAAAGGAACTACTTCCTCTTCCGCCTTTCATAGTCATGTGCGAAATACGGCTGTATAAATGTCTCGCAGCCCCTTGGCGTGCGCACTCACAACAATGGCTGAGCGTAATTGTGCGGATGTATTTTACCTCCACAAACAGCTGAGCCGTGGTTTGCAATAAATGTGGCAAAAAAGTGAGGTGTTGTGGCCATACTTGCCAACCTTGAGACCTCAGAATTAGGGAGACATTCAAAAGGGCTGTTTGGGCGGATAAATATATTTTACAGGGTTTATTTATCGGATAAAATACGTTAAATGTCACCGTTATTATTGGCCGGCCCGGAAACAGCGGGGGTGTCCAAATTCAGAGGCTGCTTCCACCTGAGGACCGGCCTTCGTGGTCTAAAGAAAGTCGGGTAGTACGTCACGAGCTCCCTCGGTGGAGTGAAACTCTGCCGTCTGCTCCTTGCTGTCTAAAATATAACCGGACACTGACGTAAACTCTTCTGTTTAATCAGTTTTCTGTTTGACGTTTATTCAGCTGTGTGAAAACCCCGGAGGAACCCTCCCGAGGGAATAATAAAGTTTAATTTAATTTAATCTAATCTAATAACTTTAATCTCAGCCAAACCGATTTACTCACGAACAAATAAAACACTGAAAAAGCCAAACAAGAACATTTTTAAGTTATCAAAGTGACTTGTACATCATGTTTAACCCGAGTGGTGAAAGACCGCGGGGGTTTGAAGACGATGTGTCGGTCGGCTCAGATATTTGAAGTTTACACAGCTACATTCTCACCTGAAAATATGTTAAAAGTTTTTTTGCGACCCAGAAAGAGAAATAAGAGTGATATTAAAACTAAGTCGCTGCCGTCATTGCTGGAAACTGGAATTGGCTGGGCCGCGCTATGAATTCTGCGATATGGTTTTTCAACTTTGTTGTCCGGGTGGAAAATCTGGAGAAAGGTGGGATTCTCCCGGAAAAATCGGGAGGGTTGGCATGTATGGTTGTGGCAACATCACTAACCTTGTCAAACACCTCAGAGTAAATCATATCACAAAATATGACGAGCGTATGTTGAGGCGAACTGAAGAGGAGGAGAGGGACAGGTGCTGCTAGGGTGAGAGTCTCTCACGGAGTCCTTTAGTCCTCCAGGCAGGCAAGGTGTTCAAATAGCACACAACTTTAGTTTTTTTATTTCTATATGATGAACTCTGCATTATTAAGTGATAAGAAGAAGGTATTCTGATGTCCTGTAATCATTATGACGCTATAATTTGAGATACAATAAATAAAATCCGTTTTGTACAAAGTATCGGTATCGGATCAGTATTACCACCCTGAATATTACTTGGTATCGGATCGGAAAGGAAATCAGTGGTATCGCACATCACTATGTATCACCAACGTAGCCTGGACAACATTTGCTAGTTAGATGAAGTCAGCTATCTCATCGTAGCATATTTATATGCATATTTATAATCATACGGTTCTTGGAGTGAGTGCACACACTCATGAAGTTTAGTAACTTCAGGTCACTGCAACAAGCCCAGGTACAGTTTACCGACGGATGGGTGCAGGACCTTGAAATGCACCGTGTAGAACGAAAGACCATCGTACGTATCATAAGTTTACCAGTCTCACAAATCGTCTTCATAAATACACATTCGTTAACCGTTTATTAATATAACCTTTGAGCTCAACGGTAATTAATTAGTAGTGGAAATAATTTCTGGTAGCATCACAGAAATGTAGCAGTGACAATAATACTGTATGCTGTAATCGTACTGGGCAATTAGTGATACAAAAAACCTGTTTTATCCTGTGAATAAAAGTATGTGTTTTTGTCAGTGTACCATAATAACAGAAGCGAAACGCAATATTGTGTCAGGACAATTCACTATTTATGCACAATAAATAAAGGAGCATAGCGCGACAATTTCTGTTCAGCGCCAGACTTGCTTGTAACCTATATCACTAATTATGTTATGAAAGTGACGCATTAACTACAACAGCAGACTGACCTTTGTGTAAATGCTTGGAGCAGACTAACCTGTGAGCTGGAGTGTTCTGGGACGTTATATTTGATCTTTGAATGGCTGCAATCCAGGCCATCCGTCGCTTCTTTGTTACTTCGGAAACATGGCTCGAACAATTTCTCTTCAACGACGTAATCCGATAACAACCGATCTCTTTACCCGTCGGCTTCCCGTGGCTGTCATGCGACCGGCTATTGCAGTTAATAATACAACAGCTTCTTGACATTTTTGTGTTTCTTTTTATCGCTGTGTGACTGATTTTAATTGAAAGCCTGCGTGCGCTAGTACCGCTTGCCACGAGTTCCCAGAATCCTTTGCGGTTCTACCCGTGAATGACGTCACATTTTCAATCTCCATATAATATGCATGTTAAATTTTATATTTGGGGTAAAATATCAAGTCTTTTCAAGTAAACCGGTTCAAGTCCAATTCAAGTCCCAAGTCATTGGTGTAAAAGTCCAAGTCAAGTCACAAGTCTTACAACATTTTTTCAAGTCAAGTCTAAAGTCATAAAATTAATGACTCGAGTCTGACTCGAGTCCAAGTCATGTGACTCGAGTCCACACCTCTGGTTTTTATACATATAAAATGATAATACATATTACAGGAACAAACTGTCCATGTTACATTATGATAGGAAAAATAAAAACAGTACTACTACCACATAGCTGGAGTAACAGTATGTTATTGTAAAGCTTGCATTGTGCTTTAGCTTTCAGTGCTAGAATTTAAAGGAAAGTTTGTTGGGATGCAAATGACAAAACCCATCAAAATAGCTACAAAGCAAACAGCTTAAAAGATATTTTATGAAAGACTTACATATGTTGTACACATAAAACAATAACAGCTTTTCCAATAAAACATTTGTTGACAACGTTTGTTTTAGATATAAATACAGTTTTTTGTTAGTATGTGAGATCTTTCTTTTTTTCATTCTCTTTGACATCCCACTGTTTGTTTTCTCAGGGCCGAGGTGGGAAGGGCAGCATCTATGTGTGGGCGGCAGGTAATGGTGGAATGCAGCATGACCACTGCGGTGCAGATGGATATGTTAACTCCATCTACAACATTGCCATCGGCGCCGTCACTCAAACTGGGAAGCCCACCTTCTTTGGAGAGCCCTGCCCTGGAGTGATGGCCGTCACTCTGACAGGGACCAGCGTGGGAAGCTCATTACCTTTGGTTAGTGTGTGTGTACCTCCCAACACATCTAACAACAGTATTTATCATTAATGAATGTATATACAGTATGTGTATGTGTGCACATCAGTGCCAGCAGCCCTGATCTTTGGCTCCTGTGAGCTGTAAGAAGCCTGTTAAAGAGCAGCCACTGGTGTGGTATTTATAGAGACTTGCCAAATGACCTAGGTGACTGCTGGGCACACACATGCAGACACGCAGGAGCCAACGAGTGTTAATTGGAGGTAAAGCGTGGCTGTAGTGGCTGAGAAAGAGAGAGGAAGAAGCAGAGGTGTTGATGGCGGAGGTAACACTGAAAAGCCAGGAACAAATCCAGCGCCAGCTACAGAAACAGAAAGGCCAATTTTATCAGTGTGATATCACCCTCGTCTGCAGGGAGGTCTGCCCTTTACCACCTCACATTAGAAGGTGGTTAGACCAGAATGCAGTTGTTTTGTTACTGTTAAATTGTGTTGACGTGTTCTAATGACAGAAGAACCGCTGTTGACACAGTAGCTGCTATAGTGTGGAACCAGTAATGGCTTAATTAGCTCACGTGCACCTCCCCTTTGCAGCATATATACTGGTACATGTAATATAATATATCATGTAAAATTAGTTCCTTTGTGATTCCTCCAGGTGACTGTGACCAACATTGGTGATGGATGTGTCACACACTTTCCAGGAACATCCAGTGCTGCTCCGATTGCTGCAGCGATTCTGGCTCTTGCCTTAGAAGTAAAGTGAGTTTTTTTTCTTCCTACTTATTCTACAATCAAATAATGATATAAAATTGAATTTCACATCGTGTTCATTTATGTAGGATTAATTTTGTGCTGCCTATATAGTGAATCCTAATAACACCTGCGATCATCAGATCTTTCATTTAGCACCCCCTGCAGGTCACATGTTCACTGCTGATTTGTTCATCAATAGCTCAGGTTAGCAACAGGCAGACCACGGTCCAGACCCAGATGCTCTTATTTACGGATCTAGACATATTACTACATTTTGACAATTTTTTATAATTATTTACGGTATGGTTATTTTAATCTGTGCAAGGGTTAAGTTATTTACACCGACCAATCGTGTACATTCTAACTTATCCCACATGATGCTACTCAGCCAATGAAATCATTTATTCAGAGCATGTGTGAAAACAGAAAACTCTGAGATGCAGAAGTCAGATGAAGTAAGTCAGGAAAACAGATAGGGAGCAAGAAGAGTTTTGTCTAGAAACTAATTGTTCAAAAACTATGTTATTTATTTTTGCTTGTAAACATTATTTTACTCAAAATAGGGAAAGAACATTTTATTATTACTTTAATATTTTATTAATAGCAGCACACATTGACGTATTGTTGAATCCTACTTTATTTATTTTACTTTAAAACCAGTTAAAACCCTGGAAACAGACATTAAACTGTTAGACTACTTTCAAATATATTACACTAAATTATCATGCGCATGGAAATGCATGATATTTCGGACCTTTGTTTGAGGACATTTTCTCTGACTAGGCCTCTTTAAATTTTAACTGAATGCTGATTTACAGAGGCCCAGGCCCAGTCAGAATGTCCTGATGACGTTGTGATCCATTTACCCAACATCTGCATTTGTTCAGTATCGGTAAAGGCATTGCTAACAACCTCTTTTAAAGTTCACTGCCAATTAGCAAATGCTAACATGCTAACACCAGAGGTGTGGACTCGAGTCACATGACTTGGACTCGAGTCAGACTCGAGTCATTAATTTTATGACTTTAGACTTGACTTGAAAAAATGTTCTAAGACTTGTGACTTGACTTGGACTTTTACACCAATGACCTGGGACTTGAATTGGACTTGAACCGGTTTACTTGAAAAGACTTGATATTTTACCCCAAATATAAAATTTAACATGCATATTATATAGAGATTGAAAATGTGATGTCATTCACGGGTAGAACCGCAAAGGATTCTGGGAACTCGTGGCAAGCGGTACTAGCGCACGCAGGCTTTCAATTGAAATCAGTCACACAGCGATAAAAAGAAACACAAAAATGTCAAGAAGCTGTTGTATTATTAACTGCAATAGCCGGTCGCATGACAGCCACGGGAAGCCGACGGGTAAAGAGGTCGGTTGTTATTGGATTACGTCGTTGAAGAGAAATTGTTCGAGCCATGTTTCCAAAGTAACAAAGACGCGACGGATGGCCTGGATTGCAGCCATTCAAAGATCAAATATAACGTCCCAGAACACTCCAGCTCACAGGTTAGTCTGCTCCAAGCATTTACACGAAGGTCAGTGTCTTTTAGTACTTAATACGTCATTTTCATAACATAATTGGTGATATAGGTTACAAGCAAGTCTGGCGCTGAACAGAAATTGTGGCGCTATGCTCCTTTGTTTATTGTGTTTATTGTGCATGAATAGTGAATTGTCCTGACACAATATTGCGTTTCGCCTCTGTTATTATGGTACATTGACAAAAACATATACTTTTATTCACAGGATAAAACAGGTTTTTTGTATCACTAATTGCCCAGTACGATTACAGCATACAGTATTATTGTCACTGCTACATTTCTGTGATGCTACCAGAAATTATTTCCACTACTAATTAATTACCGTTGAGCTCAAAGGTCCTATTAATAAACGGTTAAGGAATGTGTATTTATGACGACAATTTGTGATACTGGTAAACTTATGATACGTACGATGGTCTTTACTTTCTACACGGTGCATTTCAAGGTCCTGCACCCATCCGTCGGTAAACTGTACCTGGGCTTGTTGCAGTGACCGGAAGTTACTAAACTTCATGAGTGTATGCACTCACTCCAAGAACCATATGATTATAAATATGCATATAAATATGCTAAGATGAGATGGCTGACTTCATCTAACTAGCAAATGTTGTCCAGGCTACGTTGGTGATACAGTTTTTTTTAATATGTATGATATTTTTGTCATGCGATTTTAAAGCCGGTCCTACAACCGCATCCAAGAATAACATGCAGCTTATCTCAGAACTGTCGGTGAAAATTATTCTTGGAGCTAAGTTTAATTGAGCTGCATTTTAAAGAGGTGCAATTTCACAATTTGTGTATATTTTCTAAGTTCACTATTTTGTATGTGTTGAGAAAAACACAGATTAAAAAATTACATGGTCTAATATTTACATTTAGCATAACTGCAACATTATTTTTTCGTTGTTTTTTTTTAAAGACTCGAAAGGACTTGAAATTCAAAGTTTCAGACTTGTGACTTTACTTGGACTTTTACACCAGTGACTTGAGACTCGACTCTGACTTGCCTGACATTACTTGAGACTTGACTTGAGACTTGAGGATAAAGACTTGAGACTTACTTGAGACTTGCAAAACAATGACTTGGTCCCACCTCTGGCTAACACTAGGATTTTTTGCTTGTGTAAACATTGCCCTTGCAGATATGCTAGCTGGCTGATGTTAGTATGTGGCAGACGCACTGCTTTACCATTTGGAAATCTCACAAAGCCAATATTGTTGTCTTGACACTTGCTATAGCATAGACAGTCTCTATCTGTATTTGTGCGTCACAAACATTGTGAACACACATTGTGAAACTTTACGGTATTTATGTTTGAAAATAGGCTGGTCCATCTCACAACTGCTGAGTAATGGAGTAAAAATTGTTGTTGGTGTGACGGCCAGATGGTCTCAAGACCTTATGCATAATATTCTAAAATAAAAACACAGGATTAGAGCAGGGCGATATGACCTGATATACATTTGAAAATTTGCGATAATGATATAACTGACGATATAATTGACACTACACAAAATACTTTACAACTCCACAACTTTATTAGTGCAACCCCCCCCCCCCCCCCCCCAAAAAAAAACATCAATCTATTTTCACTTCAACAAGCAGCTGTTTTTTATGTGCATTGAAGTTACATAAAAATTTAACAGTGCAAATTCCTTGCTGACAGTTTAACCAAAAGGCATTTTCAGTGCAGATTGGCCGACATATCCTCAGCATAACTATGTATGATATCCACAAAACTTAAAAAGAGGTTATACACACACAATACGGTAATATTATGTTGAAGCACAGTACGTATCACTCCGCGAGGCTCCTGACTATGGTAGCCGTAATGCTCCGACAATCCATCAAGCGTTTGCGGCTTCGTAGCTTTGCAAAGCCGTACTAAAACATTTGACAGATTTTCGAGCGCCGTGTTCCACATAAAATCGTTTCGAGGTCAGTAAACACAACCAGAATCCATACATAAGGCACTGTCGATTATTAGAAAAATCAAAGGATTGATTTTAAGTGTGCCGTATTTTCCAAACAACACGGTAATAACGACAGCCCGCTAGCATGCTCTACCAAAAATAGTGCTTTGTTGTGTATCTGACGGACGAAAACTAAACCAGTTCCACACCACTGAAGTTGCAGCAGTTTTACAAACCAATTCTGGTTCATCCGTTTCATTCAACGATCCACTTTCGCCCTTCTCATTCTCCGCCATGCTTTTTCCGCCATCTGTGTATGAAAACAAAGGCATTGCGCATGCGCGTTTTACCCATATTCTGTCGCGATATTTCATTTTCTTATCGTTGCCCAACATTATACCGGTATTACTGTGAATGGTATGATATGGCCCAGCCCTACATAGGATCATTATTGCTAAAGTTTGGTGCAGTTAGGTGAAACTTTTAGCTTTATGTCAAACAAGCAGTTTTTTTTCTTCTTTTCATTTATTTTGTTAGTCATTATTTCTATTATAATAGAATCAGTTTTGTATAAAATATGATACAGTTTGTCTCACAATGCCTGTTTGCACTGTTTAAACGTTCAAAACAAAGCTGGGGTTATTTATTTACTTTATATTAATGATTTTAACAATTCACAGAGTCATTTAGTGGATGATTTTACGACTAAAAGGAACACATAAACAGATATAAACAGTGTTCTGTTTTGTTTTTCTACATTAAAATTCTACACCTCTGATCCTTTCCTACCTTTTTCCCCCCTTACTCTCTTCCTTTTCCTCTATTTGTTATTTTGGTCCCTCCTTTGATGTAGATCATTATTTTCTCCTACGCATTTGTTTTTTGCCTTTGTCTGAATCTGCAAATTTATCTCCTCACTCTTTTTTCTTCTTCTCACTCCTTTGTCTTGCCTGCCACTTCGTACAATTTCCCAAGCCCCCTTATTCTTCATCCCTCCTAACTCGCCAGCTGTCGGTGTGGCCTCGAGCCTGGTGTTTTGTGGTGGTATCGGGTGCGTCTACGCCTCCTTCATGTTATAGATGGTACTAGAGGCCGGCTTTACTGCTCCAGCTGTCATGCTGCAGCGTTCTCAGTCTCAGTCGCTTGGCTGTAAAATGGAGCGCGGGTCCCCTGGGCGAGACGACTCCCAGGACATTACTGTTAAAGGCTTTGTCGTGACCCGCTGCTACTGACTAAACTATATATCACCTCTCTTGCTCAGACCAACTGCATTCTGCTCACGTCTTTATGGAACTGGGTCCTCTCTCTCACTCTCTCTGTATATCTTTCTTGCTCTCTTTCTCACATTTGCTCTTTCTGTGTCTCACTCTTTCTCCCCTCAGACGCACAAATCCATATATTCTACTATGCTCACTTTTGCACATTCAAGAGTATTTTTATTTTATCTTCATTAATCAGATACAACCTGTCTAATGTATAGCATCCACAACTTCCTGTGCCTTAGTATATGCAGACAATTTGTATGTAATGTGTATTTACACTGTATTGCCATCACATCCCATTCTTCATCCATAGGATGTTGACCAACCCTTTTTAACTACTTCAACTCTCTGGGAAGGCTTTCCGCAAGGTTTCGGAGTGTGTTTATGGGAATTTTGACCACTTTCCCAGAAGCACATTTGTGAGGTCAAACACTGATGTTTCATGAGAATGCCCAAAGGCATTTTGATGTCAGGACTCTGTGCAATCCAGTCAGTTCTTCCACACTACATTTGCTCCTCCTTGTCTTTATGGACCTTGCTTTGTACACTGGTGCGCAGTCATAAGGGGCCATCCCCAAACAAAGTTGTGAGCAAGAAATATCAAAATTGTCTTGATATGCCAAAGCATTAGGAGTTCATTCCACTAAGGGGTTTAACCAAGCTCCTGAAAAACAACCCCACACCATAATCCCCCCTCCACCAAACTCTGGACTTGATACAATGCGGTCACACAAGTAATGTTTTCCTGGCAAACACCAAACCCAGAAAAGTGTGAATCCTCACTTCAGAGCCCACATCTCCACTGCCCTAGAGTCCAGTGGCGGCGTCCTTTACACACTGCATCTGATGCTTTGCATCGTGCTCGGTGATGTTAGGCTTGGATGCAGCTGCTCAGCTATGGCAACACCTTCAATGAACCTGTCTACGAACCTGTTCTTGAGCTAATCTAAAGGACACGTGAAGTTTGGAGGTCTGCAACGATCGACTATGCAGAAAGACGGCAAGCTCTACAAACTATGCGTCTCGGCATCCGAGCGATGCTGGCCACGTGACTGTTGATTAAAAGTGTTTAGCCTGTTGGTACACCACTGTGCTTCTGAAATATCGCAACTAGTGCTGAAGAGATTCCTATGAAATCTGGTACAGACATGCATAGTTCATAGAGTATGAAGGAGGCTCTAACATAAGCTGGCTAACACCACTATATGTATAAGTTAGCAAAGTATTTATTACAATGCACAGAGCTGCTTGTGTCAAGTTGCAGTCAGTCTTTATAATATGAGGCAAATCCTTGATTCAACTGTCACCTCCACTATTAACACACATACCATCAGTTTAAACCTTTTTTTGCAGATTGGCTCATTGTGAACATATACGCAGGGTTATTGATACAAAATCTACCCATTACTGCTGCCTAATAATGATTCTATGCCTCTGTCAATCACTCTGTTATCTCCAGCTATAATTGTCTTGAAACTGCACTCCTCATGATTGATTAATTGTTTTCCTGGAGTCGTGATCTTTTTTTTTCAAAAAAGAGATCATGACTGTCAAAAAAAACAAGACTGGCAATACAGAAGATTTTCTGCTGGCATTGCGGTCATGCACTCTCTTAAGTACTGATATAAAGAAGCTTCTATGGATTGCTTTCTGTGCTTTCAGAATAGCCTTCAACTTGTTCCTGTGTCAAGGTGTCAGTGTCTATGTTGGCCTGTCTGCCTGTTTTGCCATCCGTCTCCCTCCATCCATTTTGACGGCTGTCCAATGAACCATGAGACCAAATCAATTCTTCACTCATCCTGTTTGTCAGTCTTTCTGTCTGTGTTTGTTCACTTTATCACCGTGTCTGTCACTTTATCTCTGTTTCTCTCAGTCCATTTATCAATCTGTCTATCCATTTGCTCACGAGGAGATGGACATTGGGCTTTGCTGTGATTCCACCTCCTAGTTTGGACATGCAGTTGTCCACCTTTCTGTCCATCCATTTCAAGTTGACTATTTTGGCTGTCTAGAAAGATGGATTGCCTCCTCTTTAACCCGAGTCATACCTGTTCTGAGATCAGATCAGATCAATTTTATCATTTAGCTCCCTTTGCTCAAGTAAGAACTTATAAAATCTCTTAAGCACTTTTGTCTCTTTGGGCAGTTTAGCCATCAATGCATTGCAGCTCTAGGTGCTTTATGGCAAATTCATGCCATATGTTGAATTTTGATAATAGCATCCGTCTGGAATATAACGGCATTCGATCAGCTGTTTTATTAGTGTATTTTCTTTGGATAATAATATTTTTGAAAAGCTGGCTTTTTATAAATGTTGCTTAGACAGAAGAAAATCATTGTTCTTATGGTAAAGACCACAAATAAATGATTATTATGTGTCTAATCAGCTGCAATATAACAGTTTCACTTTGGACATGAAAATCATGTTCATCATTTTCTAGAATACTTTATTATCTTCCCTTTTCCAGTATTCTCTCTTTCTGTCTGTATCCTTTGAATTGAAAAGACAAATATTACATAAAACCTTCTCTCTGGGGGGTTAAGGGGTAATCAGCCTGTATTCTTATTGGTGCACATAAAAATAGTGAATCCACTCACTCTAATTGGTCTTTACTTAACCAGTGTGCCACATGCACAGACAGACAGACACACACACACACATACACAAATCGTCAGCAATGATATCGCCGATATTAATGCCTACCAGCGAAGGTTAGTGTCATCTATGCCCTCTTACAAATACATACACAGCAAGAGGGGATTTTTTTAATGACCTACATGTGACGATACTGCTATTATACATATTGTAAGATACGTGTGGGATTAACATGCTTATAAAACTCATTGGTCTTATAGACGATACCTTAGATAGCCTGGCTGTTTAACATGCGAGTCACATTCATTCTTAGCTTTATTTCATTCATACATCACTGACAGGTTTTGCAACAGAGAGGATTTAATCTGTTTTCTGGGCTGCCATGCTTTTTGCGATCATGCAGTGCTCTAGTCTGTTCAGTCTGAGTGGAACATGAATGTGAGTACCACGCTTTATGTATCGCTTTGAATACTGTTTGCTCAGACACAAAAATGTCGTCATGGTGTGACTAAAGGAAAAAGCTGGCTGATGACTATATAAAAAACATTTTATATTTTTCCAAATAGTTCCTTTCATATTTCAGTCTGAACCAGCCAACTGAGTAACTAACTGAGAGACCAACATTGCCACCTCTACATGACTAAAAATAATGACCAGTGTACTAACTTTAATCAAGTTACATTACTGTGAAATGAGAAAACAAAATTAACTATTAACACCTTTAAAACAACAACAACATACTTCATATATTTTCCCACAATTTAAAGAGTTGGTCATTAGAAAATATGCATGCATACATCGCACATACAATATTCAAAGCTGGGAGCATATACATATTGACTATACACTAGAAAAGGAAGCAATGAATACAGAGACAGAGATATCTTTGATACAATTTTATACGTAAAAGGATTTTATTTATGTGCAAACACACATTGAACAGTATAATTCCCCAACTTGTTATGCAAAGATCCAAATATGCATGTTAAGCATATTAGCCGCTCATCTGTTTATGTGGCGTAAACACTCGCGCGCACACACAGAGAAGTATAAATCACACAAATGCAGACATACATACGCACTGGTCATGGTTCTTGCAATCATACAAGCACACACGTGTACACATGTACCCATTAACCACAGAACTCAGGGCGACATTAGTGGAGTGTGTTTAAAGGAGATTGCGGGCATGCAGTTATTGGACTTTGCCTAATTGATAAACCCATTAGTAACACTTGTTCAGATAACATGGGAGGAATCTCAGTCTGCTCACAGTCACTCCAAATGGGTTCACTTAGGCTTAGAGTGCAGCACATTAAGAGAAGATTACAGAGCGACGTGGAGCTTCTTGCCAGTCCACGCCTCGCTACTGTGAGATTAATAGAGATGAGCTAAAGACAGTGGCAGGGGTAATATTGGACTCTGACACTCCACAGGGTGGAGACAGTGTATATATATGTGTGTAACTGTTCAGCAGTTGATGTGCTGTATCTACGTTTATACGTTTCTCTGTATGTTTATACATCTGCGTATGTTTTTGGGTCATTGAGATAGACTGTGTTTCTTATATTGTGTGAAATGTGTCTGTATTAATGTGTGTGTGTGTGTGTGTGTGTGTGTGTGTGTGTGTGTGTGTGTGTGTGTGTGTGTGTGTGTGTGTGTGTGTGTGTGTGTGTGTGCACTTTGCTCCTGTTATGTGCATTTGCTTGTTTATGTGGGCAGCTCTGTGCTTCTCTGCAAATCTATATCTGCATGTGTGTTAGTTTCTCTGCTTTTCAACTAGAGCTGTGATGTAGCTCTGCAGATCTTAATGCGAAGTGTCCAAGCAGAAGATGTGCCGCCTGGGATGAGACAGTGAGGTTTAAACTGCTGCTCGTCTTGTACCAGCACATTACACCCTGCTGGCTAACAAGCTCCACTGTTAGTGATTTCTCCTTCAGTTACTGCTAACATAAAAAGAAAAGAACAGGAAAATCGCACATGCAGAGCTTCTGTAAAGCGAGCATCAGGGTGCATGCAAATGCTTCAGTCTCTTTCAGCTGCAAATACGTCTAGGATGCATGATGGAGTGGAACCTATTACTTTAGAGATGGAGGTGATAATGGTTAATGTTTGGCTACTCGCCATGTTTTCAATTTGAGGTTTATATTGAGAAATAGCCCAACCACCAATGAGTGGATAGCCATGTAATGTCTTACACTGAGCACCATTTTTCAGATTGACTTTTGTGGTTTAGGATAGATGAATTACTACCTAAATATACTGACAGATTTGATGCACACATTTGTGAACCCATTAGTTTTCATCAGAGGTCAAAATGAGGCCAAAATTTGAATGTGTCTCAACTATAATTCTTCCACCAAGGCATAAACAGAGGTGGAGATCGTGATAATTGCCATTTCTTTGACTGACTGTTTGTCAGCAGGATCACACAAAAACTTACAAGCCAATTTAATTGGAGAGAAAGAAGCCATTTTAGTATAAGACATTCAGTAGTGATTGGTGTAGTTCATTTAAATTGGTTGATTTCCTGTCGTGGTCCACGCATGCATGCTCCACAAACTTTCAATAGGGTTGAAGTTGGGTTTTGAGAAGGCCAGAAGTTCAAGGTTGGCCTGCTTTATCCATCCTAAAACCAGGTTTGATGTCTGCCAGCGATCATTGTCCTTTTGGAACACTTTATTGTGTTTAAGTTTTAACCGTCTAGCTCACAGATGTCGAACTCCAGGCCTCTAGGGCGGGTGTCCTGCAGGTTTTAGATGTGTCCTTGATAGAGATGGCACGATACCACTTTTTTATGTCCGATACCGATACCGATATCATAAATTTGGATATCTGCCGATACCGATATGAATCCGATATAGTGTTTTTTAATCAACAAAACTGTTTTTTTTTAAATATCTTGCTGCATTTTGTATAAGTTCATACTCAAGTTTAAAACAACTACACTAAAGCTATTCTGTTATACCTATATGCAAAAAAAAAAAATATTTCATAGTTCAGCAATACTGATCAATCTAATAAACTTAAACCTACACCATCCTCCCTATTCTGGTATTTTAAAGAGTACTTAGCGTAAATATTAAGCAACCTAACTAATAGGGTTCCAACTCCCAGCAACAACAAAAATAAATAAATAAAAAATAGGGAACCACCCCTCACACTCCACCTCATGATGCTTAATCAACGTAATCAACCTTAATTTGATGCAGTGTGAAAAAAAATGCACAGAAATCAATTATTTTTCAAGAAATATTAAATAGATTCAACATCTTTCTTCAACAAAATTGCAGACTGCACAGATGGTACCTTCTCAAAGGAAAAAGTACTATAGCTTACTAGGGTATATATATTAGACTTAATAGTCACTATATACAGTAATTGACTTCTATTCATTTTACATCAAATTAAAACTTTGGGTGTAAGATTCGGATAATTATTTATTAAAAGCTCGACATTTTAAATGAGAATAAGAAAGAAAAGTATGTCTTTGTGCCCCCTTTTCCCTGTTAATGCCCTATCGGCCCCCCTGGCTAAACTTTGCTAGATCCGCCCCTGCACAGTTACCAGCCGTCAGCTACGTAGAAAAAGATCCTCGAGTAGAAAGTAATAATAAATAAATTCTAACAACAGCTGATCAAGCTTAAATGTGCTGCTGTTGTTCAGCCGCTGGTTTCCTCTTTCTGGTGCAAAGTGGGCCAAAAACAAACCAGAGACACTCGCGACAGAAAAGCCGATCAGCTGATCATTAAGCAGTTTCATGATTGAAGTAGCAGCCGGAGAGCGAGAGGCAGTCGCTTGTTAAGCTTAACGCAGGAATGCTTTACAAACATTCAGAGATGGACTTACACACTTGCTTTACTTCTCTCGGGGATAACTTTGTCGGAGATGAAATGCCGGGTTGCTAGCGAAGCTCCACATGCTATCCAGACCGCTGACAGGTCCCGCATGCCACAGCCGCTCTATCACGTGATGCATACTGCTCTGACGTGCTAACGTTCTGAGGTGAGTTACGGCGTGTTGCAAGTTTTGTGAGGTGCTTTCGTGATATTTAATGGATTGGATTACATTTTTTATTTTTCTCCGATATCCGATCCAGTAATTTAGGTCAGTATCGGACCGATACCGATACGTAATATCGGATCGGTCCATCTCTAGTCCTTGATACATCATAGCTGATTTATATGGCTAAATTACCTCCTCAACATGTCTTGAAATTTTCCAGAGGCCTGAACTAATCATTTGATTCAGGTGTGTTGACCCAGGGTTTCATCTAAAACAGGGGTGTCAAACTCAAATACACAGTGGGCCAAAATTCAAAACTGGAACAAGGTCGCGGGCTAACGTTAATATTTATTGAAAAAAAATCTCTTCTTATGGACTCAAACACATTTTGCTGAAAAACTGAATATAGAACAAGCAAAGCTTAATACTAAACAATATATATATTGGCTGTATAATACCAGTAGGCCAGCTCTAATAATAATTTGGTATGGCTTCGCGGGCCAAATGTAATTAGGCTGCGGGCCAAATTTGGACACCGGCCCTCGATGCCTTGAATTCGACATCCCTGGTCTAGCTGTTGATTTGAGGTGAAGTTGAGGACTTCAGACGTAGTCCTCCTCCTTTATTATTCCACACATTTTGTCCTGTGTACTGAAAGCAAACTAGCGCCTGAGCATGATGCTACCACCACCATGGTTGATAGTTGGTACAGTGGTCTCAGGTTCGAAAGCCTCACGTTTACTCCCCCAAACTTGTCTTGTCCCTGTGGTCAAACTGCTCAATCTTTGTCTCAGCTGATCATATAATTTTCTCCAGAAGGCTTTTGGCTTGTCCGTGTAGGGAGCTGCAAATTTCACTTCAGCTTGAAGATGTCGGTGTTGGACCAGGGGCTTCTTTCGTGGTTGGTATCTTCTCAGTCTATGGCGATGCAAAACTCACACACGGGATGCAAAGCTGCTCCAACAGCTTCCAGTTCATGGCAGGCTTGAGCGTCGGTGGTTCCAAAGTCATTCCTTAACATCCTAATTCATTTCCTCTCATCAAAGGGTGACAGTTTAGGTCTTCTTCTAGATCCTCTTTGGGGAAAAGTGGTAACAAATCAGAATAATTTCTACTTGTTTGATATTGGAATTAGCTGTTGTTTAGAAATGGCTCCATAAGACCACTCCATCTATAATTCTCCTTGTGTGTTTGGATATATTTGACTATGTATGCATAAATTTGACCCTGCTTGGATTCAAGAAGATCCCAAATGATTTTCCAACCCAGTTATTAATTTTTAAATCCATAAAGATTTGTACTGTACAGTAATTCTGTCTTTGAAAAAAGAACAGTTAGAAAAGTAATAAAGGCCCAAATTTACCATGACATTCGTGTTTATGATAAGGGTGAGGAGTATAAAAAACATCATTACAAGTTACAATGTGTTAAGCTAAATTTGTAAAATTGTGTAAATCATAACCCAGATGGGAGTTGTAAAAATATTATTGATTGATCATGCAAAAAAAATATATAGTCAAATCAACAAGACTTTCCTTTATATTGTGGGAACATGAAAGTGACAGATTTTTGGAAAACTGACAGTAAAATAATGGCTCTATTTATCTTTTCTTCTCTCTTTCCAGCTTACAGCATTTGAAAGTATGGTTAAAAGAATTACATAGCTTGTGCTCCCTACAGTATTTCATTTTCAATGCTTGTTTACTGGAAGAAAAAAAAATAGTGGAGAGTAATGCTTCTAAATGATCGAGAGCTGACATTGTTTTCCTCTGGGTCTTGCTCTCTCTTGCTTTCTTCACCCCTCCATCTTTCTGTCTCCTCGATTGCCCATATTTGCCGTTCTCTCTCCGGGCTGGACACTTTGTCCTCACGCTCCCTGTCTCCTTCTCCTCATGCCAGTCCTTCTCCTCCTCCTCCTCCTCTCTGCCTGGGCCCAGTGTGAGTGATAAATTATTCGTGGGCATGCTCGGAGGGCCCAGGGCTTCTCATTCCTGCACACAGAGGACTAGCATTGATCCAGCCTGTGGTTCAACTTAATTGGAAACCCAGTTATACCAGCTACAGACACACTTGCGCACAAAAACACAGCGCGCACACGCATGAACATGCACTCCCAGACACTCCACGTACAGTAAAGCCACATTCAGACACACATATGGACTGTTGTATGGTAGAGTATTACACCTGTGTGTAGATGCATGTTTGTTATACATGTTTAGTGTCAATGTTATTACACAAAACACACAAATGTGTCTCGTTTCTTCCCTTAATGCTTTGAAATGCGGCACAATTAACATTTTTAACTGTTTCACATCAGCTGTGTTTTACAGCAAAAATACTAAAAAACTCAAAATTTCATACAAGTGCGTATTGTATCTAAAATACAAGAATAAGTAGGTAAGCATACACACAGACACACGCACAAGCACACACTTTTTATAGCCACTAAGCCTGCATTCTAAGCAGCACTAAAGAGGAGTAACAGTCCACAGTGGAGCAATATGGAGGCCCAGGTTTATCGATTGGACTGAGACACTGACTATCATACAGCTAATAGATTACATCAGACACATCGAAGCGGCCCAGTCAATGAGGCCTGATCCTATTAACTGGGGATTTGTAAACAGTTGTGTGCTCACTGTGATGGCTGCTGTGCTGCTTTGTGAGCCTTGGCGAGGAGATGACGGCTGTTAGGGTTTGAGGGGCTGCTCGTATACAGCCGAACTCTGCCCCAGCAGACCAGCGATCACTCGGCTCCTCTATTCCGAATGTCGCAGTTTAGCTCACAGAAGACGACGCTGTCAGCAATTATAATTTCACACTAGTGAAAACAGCTTCGACAGAGTAAGATAATCCATGACAGGAAACATGAGTTCGTCCACGTATTTTCTTAGTTTGTTGTGTACGAGTTGTCATATGTTTGTCCTATGTGCAGCAGAAGTAATCCCAGCATTCTTTTCGAAACATTTCAGCTTAAAGGCTTAAAGTCAGAGCGGCATTTAAAAAGAAAAAAAAAGTTGGGATTAGTTCATTTCAGTAGAATCAGGTAAGTGCTGGTGTTGTGTGCATGCAGTCATTGTGACGGAGTTAAAGTTACAAATACAATCTTTAGGAAAGTATGTTAACTGGAGAGCTTTGGTATCTGCCTAGCAAACAACAGTCAATCAGTTCTCAGTCCCAAATCAGGACACTCTGTTGCTTGGTCAGGGTCAGCATCATGTTCTAACACAGCTGGTGTTTCCGAAGTGTAATATAAACTCTATAGTCAGACAGAGTTCAATAGGAGTCCCTCTATATCTGAAATGGACACCATGAGGCTCCAAGGAAAAAGTGCCCTGCTGGTGTTTTTACTGATGTGGAACATTTAACTGTGACAACAAAACTTGCAGATTGGAGATGTTTTCTTATAATAAGCAGTTAATGCTGTGAAAGAGAGCTTTGTTTTTTAAACTTAATAATGAAATGTGGTATCTTCACTCCCCAAATAGTGACTGAAAATTCAAGTTATAAACAAAAGTAAAATTTCAGTTTATAATCATGTCCCAGACAGGACGCCCGTCTTCTGGCTGATTTTCATGTAATCACCTGCTTTCTGTATGGTAAAATGGTAAACAGTGCCGTGCATGCTGGAAATAATGATAAAGGTACATCAAAAAGAATGGGATGCTATCATGGTACCTGTTGCATTAAAGTATGACCAGAAAGGCTTCTAGGCAGGAACAGTATGTGATGAGTCCAGAGATGAAACAGCATATTGCTGCTACCTTGACAGCTATTGTATTTCACCACCTAGTCCTTCACTATAAACATCTACTGCAGCCTGTTTTGCAAGCTAGCACGAGTAACAGTTTTATCTGTGCTTTTTTGATTTCGTATATGACATTTGTAGATAATAGCTGATCGCATTTCTGGTGGGGATGCACCAAAATGTACATTGGTAATAGCGCTGTTAATTGGCATCAAACCAGATATGACATTTACTCACTGCAGTAGCAGTCAGTCTGCAGTTAAATGCTTTTCTAAGCGCACTAAAAATACAAAATAGTAACAGCTTCAAAAAGAATCCCCCTTAGACTTTACCATGTTGCTGCTACTTGATGCATTTCAACTTTAGACAATGTTTTCCCACAAATGTTTTTGGTTAAACTCTACGTGTGAGACTGGCTGCATCCATCCATCCCTTTTCTCCCACTTATTCAGTTCAGTGTCACGAGGAGGCTGGAGCTGCTATAGGGTGATAGGGGACAACTTAGACAGGTTGCCAACACAGAGAGGCACCAATAATCACATTCACACCTATGGCCCATTTAGAATCACCAGTTGAACCTAACACCACTAACTGTGGACTGTGGGATTAAGCCAGAGTACCCAGGAAGAATCTACACAGACTCTGGGAAAAAATGCAAACTCTACACATAAAGGCTGTGGATGGTGGATTTGAACCCAGGACCTTTTGCTAGGCAACAGTGCTACCCACTACTCCACTGTTCCACCATACAATAGGTGGTCAAAAATATAAATACATCTAGGATGTCATAAATAATTAGTGGATTTACTAGAGATGTTGGCAAAACTTAGTTTAGAAACCATAATTAACTTGTATTGTTCTACTTTAATAGTGCTTTGAACTTGTGGCAACTAAACTAAAAGCAGTGGAAAGAAAGAAACGCACATCTAGCATTCCTACAAAGAGCTCCTGCAGCGAAAAAAACCCAGCCACCTCTGTCTGAAATAAACCTCACAAGTTAACAGCTCAGTTCATCTTAAGTCCATTACAGCATAAGCAATAGTTCTGTTTAACCAGCACTATGGCGGATGCTGGTCGTGGGGTTTTCATATTAATTTCGTGGCCTAAACCTATTCACACGTCCCTTCAGGGGCTGTGCTGCAAAGAGGAGTGAAAACACTGCGAAAGAGAGAGAGAGCAGGAGAGAAAGAGAGGGAGATAGCAGCACTGCGCTCTCAGCCAACAGTGTGTTTTTAAGAGCAAAACGACTTTTCCAAAATAAATAGATCTGTGTCGCTGACTGCTAGGAGAGAGAAAAGCCCTCGGTTCAATAATTAATTCCCGAGTCGAGAGTTTTGGAGAGCCGCTGATTGGGCTGATTTTTTTCTTTTTTTTATTCTGTTATGATACAAAGGAGGCCGTTTGAAGTAATTTGTCCCAGAGAGAGCAGCTTGGAATACCATACATGCTTTGATTTAGCAAAGCAAATTTAATTTTGTTTGCTTTATGCAAACCAGCCGGGGCCGCGGGGCTTTCTCTGATTCCACCAGAGGGGTGATGGTGGTGGTGGTGGTGCTGATGATAGAGGTGGGGGAGTGCACACATCGGAATCACGCTGCTGCCGCTAATATATAATACAGACCGCACACTCGCGCACAGACACACACGCATGCACGCGGTGAGCAGCAACAGTTCAAAAGTACAAAGCTTACACACCACCCCACGCACACACGTGCACAGTCCAATCCCTTTGAAATCAAAGCTTAAAATAATTGTTTGTGCGTTGTGTTTTGTTTCATTCTATCCGTCTATTATTAGTGTTACTGGTATTATTCCTATCATGTTGTTTTAGCTGCTTGTTCGTGCTGCTTGCCAGGGTTTTGTTTTATGCTGCTAATGAAAGCTTCTCTCCCCGCTTTTGTTCTGCTTTATTTTTTTCAAATACGTGAATGGAATACATCTGTTTACATCTGCGCCTGATATTTCCCAAGATGTCTAACACCCAGCCGCACAATAATGAAGAGGCTACTTGTGGGTTTCTTCCCCCTTTTACTTTCCAAAGGCCTTTTTTTTTTTTTTTTTTTTTTAAATCTCCACGTCTTAGTGCAGATTTCGCCGTTGACTGAGACGTTACACCTTAGCGCGGAGCCGGATGCATGCATGATGTGTTGCAGTTTTATCATTAATGATGGGAGAAATTAGCTGTGTAGTATACCTTTAATTACCTTCCTTCTATCCTTCTGTACTGGAGAAATGAGTGCCTGTGTACAGATGTTGAGGCACACAGCAGAAGCGTTTCTCCTCAGGAACAGGAAAAAAAAAGAAAAGGTGTTCAGAATGGGTAGCCAAGCGGTTTTCTTATGCTCCATTCAAGTCATTTTCTTAGGGAACAATAATGAGTGGATAAAGCAGAAAAACCCAATTTCCTTTATGCTTTTTATATCCTGAAAAAGCCCTCATTGACGACCCTTTGGTCTTTTGTTATAGAAAACTGAGCTAATATCCTCCAGCTCTCTGCACAGTTTAAAGGTCTTAATTGGATTCCATTAGTATATTGCTTGACATGACACTTGAGTCCGCTCCATTAGAATTCCCCTGCCCGGGATTAAAAAGAAGATTTTTTCTACATTCGACTCTCTTGGCTCTTTTGTTAAAGTCTCATATATTCTTTGTTGGATTCACAGTTTTTAGTGACACCATTATTAAAAATGTAAGCTTGACTTTAAGTAGGTGCTTTTATGTCTAGAGGACCTGCTATTAAAGGTATGGCAGCGTCTCATCGCGGCAGTTTATGTATCAATAAACCTTTGCATTAATACAGTGCAAGCTTTACATGTGGGCCTGATAAAGTGTGTTGTACACCCCATAAAACCGTCCTCCAGCTTTTTTCTGCACAAGACTGGAGCGCTGAGCTCCCTGCAGGTCTCTTTTCAGAGTATCACGCAGAGTTGAAGTGTTTCCTCTGTGGTTTCAGTCGGTGTAGAACACAGGCCGAAAGGAAAGATGCGTTTGATGATATTCTGTTTTATGTCTCTTGCCCTAGTCCTGAGCTGACGTGGAGGGATGTTCAGCATCTGATCGCCAAGACAGCAAAGATCCCCGACCCTAAAGAGCCTGGCTGGAACATCAATGTAGCAGGATACCATGTTCACCATAGGTACCGTAAAACATGCATGCAACACAAACATGTGGCGTTACCACTGGGATTAGTCCCAGCAGTCTGCCAGCATCTCGCCTACTTAGCTTACTTGTAAACTAATTCATGTATTAATCAGTCGCATTAATCATTAGGTCTATAGATTTTTATGAGTACATAGCTGAAACACTTATTTTTTCTTACCCCAAGGTTGTGCAGACAGCACAGACTTTATAAAATCATTTCTCCAGTCCAAGAAAAATTGCAAAAATATAACCCCCATGGGCGTCGTAAGGACCTTGAAATATTTGGTGGTGGGTGGGGATGGCTCTGCCCAGCCCTGAAATTTTTTAGATTTTCACCCAATAAATTTTTGAGCGTATATATGAGTACAATGAATGTAGTAAAGGTTCCTAAGATGGTTCCCTAGCATAAAGTGTAAAAAACAAAACAAGTGCAGTCTAACTTCCCTTTCATCTTCATTGTCATGTTTATTTCCAACAGTAAGAGGAGAACAGAAGAATTATAGCCGTGATGTAAATAAAGCAGTCATAGGCTTGACTGTACGTTGCCAATACTTCAAAATAAAATCGACCAATCCGGATCTCCCGAGCTTCTGTTTCTCTTGTGCGACAACGGCCCTGTTTGAGCTGTGACGAAAATGAACTGTGACAAACTGCGTTAACTCTGTGTGTTATCTATCTGATACCCTCCTCTTCTTCACCTCTCCAGGAGCTCTTTTTGGTGTCTCATCTCTCTGTGACACTCCTTATCTGCTCTGCTGTCTCCTCCTCTTCTCTTCGCCTCCTGATTAGATTATAAAATGTTTCTTAGTCAGTTTATTTTATATGTAGATAGACAAAAGGCAAATGTTGTCTTTTTCTTCTGTATAATCATATGGAAAAGGTTTCCCTTCATGATGTTTATATAATACAAAACCACTTCAGAACCTCTGAGCTCGATTGGCTAGCACAAGTGCTCTCTTGTTCATGAACCTCAGCTTGTAGATGACTCATCTGCTGCAACAGCAACAGGAGACAACGCCTCCCTCACCTCCTCTGACCTCACTTGCACCTCATTGCCTTATACCTCCTTTTATGTTTTTTATTTTTAAAAAAGGGTTATTATAACTGTTGACATCAGCTGCCAACAATGACTCACTCAGCTCTCTCACTGTTTTCAGGTTGTTTGTCCCATTCTCGTGAACACAATATCTCGAATTTAGCATCAACAATAATTTGTATTCAATGATTAACTAATTACATTCTGCTTGCCAGCATCACTATAAATATTTCTGGCAATAGCCCATAATTACCAAACTTCAAATAAATATCCAATAGGAAAAACAGATGACATCATATATCCACTGAATGATTTAAATAGTTTTGTGCATCTCCTGTGGCAGATGAATTGTACAGTCGCTTTATCTGTAAATATTCTCACTCTCCAATATTTGCCTATGTAACAAATATTTTATTTAACTAAAATGTGAAAAGTCATCTGGCCAAATAATTTCATTAAATTCATTTCAAATCAATTCAGTTCTGTTTATATAGCACCAAATCCCAGTAACAGTTGCCTCAAGGCACTTTACATTGTAAGATGAAAACCCTACAGTAATACAGAGAAACCCCAAACAATCAGAAGGGCCCCTTTGAATAAGCACTTGGTGAAAGCAGGAAGGAAAATCTGCCTTTTAACAGGAAGAAACCTCAGGGAGGTTTTCAATTTGATACCATAAGTGCATCTCCTAAAAATGACCTTGACCTCAAGGTTAGAGGTCAAGTTTTCTGAAAATCTTCTGAACATGATAACTCCAAAGAGATGTCATCTGGGCTCTCCAAATTTATACCATTCGTACATCTACTAGGAGACTGAGGGGTAGCACTGGCAGTATCAGTATTTTGGAATTTGTAGTGTGAACGATTAGTGACGTAGTTTCAGTTACTAAAAGTTGATATCAAATTACTGCGGGCAACGTTGTATAATGAGAAGTTGTAGCTGCTGTCAAAGGTACTAAAAACGTCACAATTTCGACTTAAAAGTTTGTGCTGCTGTTGTGTAACAGTCATATTTGAAACTTTCTGACCTTTTTCTGCATATTTGTGAATTCAGAAATTCAGCAGTATTCCTTCATTTCTAAATACTTGTTTTTACTGCTGAAAAGCAAAGTGTTTCAAAATCATTATCTCCTACTGCCTGGGATTGAATAATTTTAATTAATTACAGTTATTACTGGTGACTTTTTGCCTCAATTGTAAATAACAGATAAAAAATGCAGATGAACCATCAGCTGCTGCTTTGTAGGATATATGTTGCTTGTGCCGATAATAAAGATAATCTTTCAATTACGTTACACCTGTGCTGTATGCTTCATGGCATCTTGTAGGCGTAAAATATAATACAGCAAGATAAAATATTTAGAGCATAAAGGAAGTTTTATGGGCAGATTTATAAAAAGTAGGATTCCATTAATTATACCTATGAACTATAATTTTTTCTTAACCATTGAAAACATCACTAAAACTTTGAAACTGCTATATTTAGAAGGGCACATCCTGCAAATTTGTCAGTCTCTATTTAGTCTGGGGCGTTATACTTATGTTGGCCACTGAATCTATTGAGCTATATTAGAGAAATGAATTAATCTATTTAGTGGTTAGGCTCCGATGACCCATCGTGGCAGAACAGAACCCCAATGGTGATAGGGTTTAGGAAATGACTCCCCTGAAAGCTAGATGTTGGTGGTGGTGGCGGCTTGGATGGAGCTTTGAGATACTCGAGTAAGGCAGAAATGAGGAGGAGGTGGGTTGCACAGGTGATATTCTGAAAGGGAGAATGTTGGAAGAGCGCTGAGATTTAAAGCACATAGAGTGGAGGCTCATTGGCTCAATGAAGGTGGGCAAGAAGATGATTGGACTAGTGTAATGATGTCAGCATTGAGTTTGATAGTGTGGGAATGTGGAGGTGATGCAAAGAACAGTCTAACAGCTGAACATCTGGGAAAGCAGTCAGGTGAGTGATTACAGATCTTCTTTTAAGCTCCTTTTGATTCTTTGAGTATTGATAGTCTTGTCAATAGTTTTACTAGCATGTCTTTTATGTTTGTGCTCTTTGGGGAATATACTTAACCAACCACTGGGGATTTTTTTTTTTTGTACTGCAACAGCACAAGTGACCTCTTGGAAACACTGACAAGAAGGTTGAGTAGCAGCATCATGTCCAGCTTGTCAAGCTGGGCAAAAGATCCACACCAAAGGGGGAAAACAAACCTGATTTAAACACCACTGGTGTAAAAACATCTCAACCTATTCTGAACCAAAGTAGTCACCCCTATGCAGTCCCCTGTTGGCTTCACTTGCAATGCCCGGGAGCAGTGTCCATCTTTTATGTACAGTTTATATCTGAGAGTTAACCTCTAGCAGTGACCTGATGTGTGACACTGCAAACAAGGCAGGCTGAAGCCTTCACTGTGGACTGGGAGCAATAACCACATATAGCCTCTGGCTTGATAAAAAAATATAAGTAAGAGAAAATCTCCAAACACATTAACACATATTAACATTTTATCTGTTTAACCTTAGTACTCAGGTGTTAACATAACAACCAGACTTCTACTACCTATCCACTGATGCTGTTTCCACATGCGCGCACACACACACATACACACCACTTTTGTCTGTGCTCACACCTCCACACTCTCCTCATATATAAAGTGCTTCAACCACAAAAAGCAGCAGTCTGTTTTATGACAGTTGAGACAGGTGATCTTGTCCGGGGAGGAGTGTCATTGTAATCCTCTAATGTTATTATCACACCCACAGCGTGTCTGAGTGTCCGTACCTGCAGTGATTTACAGACACAGGCTGGAGGGACTGGAGCTTCTCTGTCTCTCTCTCAGTGTAGAACCAGAGCGAGCGAGCGAGAGAGAAACCCATGCTCTTCTAGACATCCCATAAACGGTTTTACAATGCTTTCACAGTGTCTGCCAGGCGATGACATACCGGTAATCAGTCATAGTGTTAGTGATGCTTTTCCCTCCTCACCGTCTCACTCACCTTAAACTTGCTTCTCTTCATCTTTGCTGTAACTAACACTCCTCGCCTCTCTTTGTAGTTTTTTTTCCTCAACATTCCTCTCCTCTCCTTTTCCCTTTTTGCTCGCTGTTATTCTCGCTCACTCCTTTCTTATTTCTCTCTTCCATCCCCTCTTTCGCAGCATGCCATGTCATAAAATAGATTGTAATTACTGTGTTGCTGTGAGAAGAATGGATTAATTAAAATATAATGATGCCGATCACACCAGCGGGCATCTGTTGAAATCTGCCCATTTAGGGGCTATGGCAGAGAACTTGTAATGCCCTGATCATACTGCAGCGGCCACACTAATTATAAAGAATGGTTTATTACATGCGTCAGGACGGGTGGACCAGGCAGTGCCACAAGCACAGGGTCACTTACCATCAATAAGGTTGTTGCAATACATTAAAGATTAGATGTGATATCTGTAACGAGAGGATCCAGGTTTAAGAAAATTAAAGACAGTCCTGAAGCGCGTCGCTGTATGAGGTTAGACAAGAGATGCTTTCATTAGTACTTGAGGTCCTGAGAAGAAGATGGCTTAAATAAAATCAAGAAGAAAATGATAAAGAGCAGAGTGTGTTTTCGTTATTAATAATATTATTACCATAAAATAGTCCAACTGTACAGAATTATGTTTCTAAAAGTAGACTTTGGACAGACATAAAGTAGATCTGTTATACTAATTTCAACTTTAAATCTTTTTGGACTCAACTAGTGGAACTTGCATGATTCTTAGTGTAAATAATCCTTATTTATTCTTATGTATAATCTTTGTACTCGTCCTTGTTTCGTTTAGTTCATCCACTGTCTGAAACAAGCTTTGTCTCATTGGCTCACCTTCATAAATAGCAGGTCTGAAGAGCAGTTGTATGTATAAGGAGACCAAATTAAGGGTATCTGCTGTCACTGACACCATAGAGTGTAGAAAAAACTGTCTGAAACTGAGTGTTTAGAGCAATCTGAAGCCAGAGCTTATGGTTCACAGGGACTACATTCGAATCTGCTGGCCCAATTATTTAAAGCTTTGATCATATTTACAATGACCAGCCCCTAGACATGCATAGGACAGACATAAGAAAAAAGTATAGGGCCACTTTAGGAGTAAGCAACAATACTATGTTGTAGAAATTCAATTCACTGTTAGTTATATGGCACCAACTCAAAAAACAGTAGCCCCAAGGCACTTGATATTAAGATAAAGGTAAGGTAAGACCTTACCTTAAGGTATTATAAGGTAAGACCCAATCCCAACAGTTACACAGCTCCCTTTAGCAGAAGTGTCACTGAGTGGAAGGCTTTGGAACATGTGAAAAGGGCATAGATTTGGGAAAACTGTTTTCTTAAGTTTTCCTCCATGGCCATTCACACTACAACAAAATAACTAAGTAATAGATAAATAACTGTAATCTACTAATAGAAATTACATTTTTTTACACATCGCTTCCTTATAATTTAGTCCCAAAATGTTGTCCTGGCAAAAAATGAGTACTTAGCGACAGCGGGAAGGAAAAACTCACTTTTAACTGGAAGTCAGCAGAACCAGGCTCAGGTAGGGGCAGCCATCTGCCACGGCAAGTTAGGGTTGAGGGGAAAGAGAAACTGAAACTGCACAGTATTCATGCAGATCCGCGTCTTTCAGCTGATGCCTGTTCCTCTAAAATCAAGAAATATTTTTCTTATTGTCCAAAAGTTTCATTTTGTTACCGAAATCAGCATGTTAGTCCTCTAAATAATGACTGACTTTGCCGTGCTGTCAGCGCCAATCTGTCGCAAACTCGAGTTTCTTGTGAAGATTCAAATAACAGCTTTGAAGTGCAGTTTTTAGCAAACATTAATCAAACAGCATCAATAGTTAGAGGCTGTACAGCAGAGGATTACTGATCCGTCAGAGCGAGACGGTGTTCGCAGGATGGACACAAAACGCAAACAACAGAGCAGAACATTATTTCTTCTTTCAAAAAGTTAGCTTTCGCTTTAATTGAGGAAAATCAGAGTTGCTGGATGTAACCTCTTTAAAAGTTTTGTTGGGAGCATGTGCGGATTGGGGACAGATGGCTGCAGAGAAAGCATCGACTGCATGGCTTTGTTAAAGCTGCAGGAAAAATAGCTTCCTTATAGATGTTGGGTGAGTTGGCATTGATGTGTGTGTGTTGGGGGATTTGGTGGGGCGTTGGGTGGGTGGAATGGGTCGCACGCATCCTAGAGTTCCCATCTGTTTGACCTCCATATAGACTGGGAGCTTTTGTAAAAAGCAACAAAAAAAACAACTCTGATGTTGGGGAGCGACCCACCACCCTCCGCCTCTCCACCCTCTGCTCCCACTGCCATGACGACAATAAACATGTCAGCCGCCACACGCCACAGCAATCTGCAATCAGATTTACTGTGCATGAAATATGGTGGTGCTTTTATTGGTCCAAAGACTTGTCACTCATAATTTATAGGTTGTTGCCGGGCCGGCTGTGATGTCAGCCGGCTCCCAGCACCCTCAGGAGAATCAGAAGAGAGAGTGGGGGGGGGGGGGGGGGGTGTTGGGGGGGAATAGAGATATAAAAGGACAAAAAAAAACTGTGTGTATGAGTCTGAGAGGGGAGAGGGAAAGAAAGGTGATGGAAATGGGTGAAAAGACGAAAAAGGAATAACACGCATCCATCCTGTCTCTCTCCGTGCTGAGTTTATCAGACTGAGGGAGTGAATTTGTCAGGGGTTTTTTCTAGGAACTCTACAAATGGATCTCCCTCTTCTCTCCTTTCCTTTCCTCTCCTCTGGCGTTGCTCTGTAGTCTTTGAACATTGACACCTATTGATCACATGGTCTGCGAAGGGAAGAAAAAAAACACAGCAACAAATCTGCGTTTCACATCTCCACTCGAAGCCTCTCTAACCTAGAAATAGAAGGAGGAGAGTCTGCAGCAGAGGGATGACGTACGGAGAACAAGCAGAGCGTCCAGACGGGCTTAATTTCATTTAATCTCTTCTGATACCATAGGTGCAACTACAGTAATTATCCTGTGGGAGATTGAGATAGAAAATAACAGTGGTGGAATAGATCAAAGAAACGCTGCCCCGGTTGCAAAAAAACCCAAAGTGAATATCAAGGAGAATGCATGAGAGGTGAAATGGTGTCTTTAAAAAAAACGAGGGGAAAAAACTGTGGCATTAAAAAATGAGATAAGATTCAATCCCTCTTTTGAAAAATGATACTCTGTTCATGGAGAACTATTAGAATGTTTACATTTGCGGCATTTTGTTCCATATCAAAATAATTAATTGCCTCCATTTTCAAATTAAAAGTACATTACAACACAATTAAGGATGCAAATGAGTCTGGGCCTGTCGCGAGGAGCCAGAAAAAGTGAAAGAGTGACTGCGTTGATGTATGAGGCCTCGCGTGCCTTTTTGTGTATTAGGTGTGTCGCAATGGATCATTGTGCAGGGCTGTGTGTGTTTGCGTAATCAAATACAGAAAGAATGTGTCGTTATTGACGAGGAAGACTCAGTGTTGAAATTCCATCAGCCCGGGGACATAAATCAGAGCTCTGCAGTAATAAACAACAGAGTAATTAGGTCACTCTTCCCTCAGCAACTGGAAGAGCTATTCTTTTTGTTTTTAAGGCCTCTGCCGTGGTTTTGAAAATCACCCGACATGAACAGTACGCACACTTTTACATGCATACACATACATATTTCTCTGTCTGTCCTCCCTTCTAAAGGCTCTGACCTCCAACGAGCCTGTTTCATGAAAGATTTCTACATCGTGGTCGGATCCAGGAACAGTAAAACATAATTTTATCATAACCTTCCCTCTTCGGAGGGAAAACAGATATAAAAGTATATAGCCTGTGGTTTACTGCAAGTCCCCCTCACCCAACCTGGCTGCACGCAGGGGTTGATGGATGCTGGGCGTCGGCCGCCTTTTAATTGCTCGTAAATTTTTGATCCAGGGGAAAAAACGCGACATTCTCCTTGTCCCCCGGCGACATGGGTGACAGAGCTGCTCAGGAGGGAATAAAAGAACCTCGGCGAGCAACAGCGGGAGGATGGGAGGTAGAGGAAAAGGATACACACAGGCACAATGACACAGTTTCAGATATAAAGACACGCAGGTGCAGGAAGCATACTAAGTAGAAGGCCTTGTGAGCACACGAAGGACCTTTAAAAGCTATCGCTATGATGAATTTTTATACGGTAAAATCTTTTATACTGTCCACATCGACAAAAAGCAGTAACAGTTGTTTTCTGTTTATAAATGATGATGATACCAAATGCCATCCCTGGCTTCTAGAAATGATGTCTGTAGATATTTTTGATTAACATATCAAGTCATAAAGTCCCCACTGTCTAAAATATCCTGGTAGAATTCAGTAAACAAATGGACAACCACAGGTTTTGTGTAAATTCTTGTAAGCACACTGACAAGAAGAGAGCCAGTGAAAACTTGTAACTGCTGTGGTGTTAAATCATTTTGAGTGCAGATTTCAAAGGTGATCGCAGTATTGTAACACAAATGGGGTGAAGCCTGCAAGCTTAAAAGACAACTTGAGCTGTGCTGCATCATACACATGTAACATGCCTCATCCCCACCACGTGATAGACCAAACACACGCTCACAATTAAGTTGCAATTTCTTTTTTTTTACCTCTGCTGTGTTTGTGTAAATAACACTTACATAGATAGCATTTTAATTTTTAAATAACAGGAAGTTTTATCAAAGAAAAACACTTGTTAGTCTTGTTCCATTACCTCTGTGGGAAAACATGACAGAAATTGTCCACGTCGAGCACTCACTGCGTCTTGTGGATCTATGAAAGGAAACAGGGCAAAGAACTGAGGTGTAGTAGCCTGCACAATGCACACGCAGATCTTTTTTCTTCTTTTACTGTGGAAGTGTCCTTTAAGCGCCTGCACGACGCTCACAGTAATGAAGACGAAATTGAAAAATGGGCTTTAAAATCCATTTCTGCAGACTTGCGACTGTTGCCAAGCCTAACAGATGCTCATCTGATCGATTTCCTACCCCGTTTGTCTTCTTCCCGAGATGAAAGTATAAGAAGATAAATACAGGTTTATCCCACCATTTGCTTGTTCATTGCGGTAAGGTCCGACAACCTGCCGGGGATTTTGATTATTTCCTTCTTCCATGTCAAACTCAGCCTAGCATCAGATCCTATCACAATTTTTTTTCCATTTTTTTTCTATCCTCTTTCCTTCCCTCCTCCTCACCCCTGCTGTTCATGTTGTTCCAGTCTCATTTGGTGGTTCTCAGCTCACCAGGTTTGGCCTGTTGTGATCTCTTCCCTCTCTCCATCGATTTTGCCTCCTCTACCTACACCGCCACTCCCCCGGGGCTGGCCAAATCAAGACACACGGTGATAATCCAGAGGTCACAATCTGGACCCGAGTTCAGAGGTTGAAGGGTGCTGGTCAGGAGCCTGCTGAGCTCTGTGTGCGTGTGTGTGCATGTGTGTGTGTGTGTGTGTGTGTGTCTGATAGTAGGGATGAGAATGGCGATTAAGCTTCTAATCAGAATTATACTCAGACATATATAGATTGACATAAAAACCTGCAACATATTTGTTATCAAATATAATTTAACATTTTATTTAAATTCTGTTTCTTGATGATTTAAGTGAACTAAGATGTTACTTTGTCACCCTTAAAAACAGTGACAGTATCCACTGTTGTGCTATAAATACAGTGGTTTGGTTGGTTTGAATGTGCATTCTGAGCAACTCAATTTTTTTTAATAGAAAATGGAATTATGGCTGAGGTTCCAGAGTTTTCGTTTCTCCTTTATGATCGCTAAATTACAAGGTCTGATGACATAATTTGACTATTAATAGATGTCCTCATAGAAACATACAGAATCTGTAGGTAAGGGACGAGACTTTTGGTACAAGAAGAATTCAGGTTTCTGTTAGTAGTCCACTCGTAATCTAAACACGCTCACGTCATTAGCCATTCCAAACCCTTCTTCTTCTTCTCAAACACTGTGGCATGACTGACAGTTTAAAACACTCCAAATTCTTTCATCTTAAATGAAACGTTCAGTTTTCTCCAAAATGTTACAATAAAGTATAACATCCAGACATCCATGAAAAGGAGTATTTACAAAGTTGAACAGAGTTAGTTAACAGTTAGCTCGCTAGTTTGTTTGTCACAATAAAATTTTGAAGCCACCGTCTTTTCTCTGGTGACAGTTTTGCTTTTAATTAACATTTTCAAAATGTGTATTTGTAGAAAAAAAAAATTCCAGCAAGTCTTGGTCCTGATATACACCGGCTACAACAGCCAGAGTTTTGCCCATTGTCATCAAACATAGCCAGTGGGTTGCCAGATTTCATGGTAGTGATAAATAGACTTTTTCAGCATCTGGCTCTCCTCCCACTCCATGCACAGAGGTTTTTTTTTTGTTTTTGTTACAGATACCTTGCTCATTTAATTAAGATTATAATATTTTCATATCCTCCTATTATAAATACAACCGGTCATTTTAAAAGCTATATTTAGTAGAGTGATGTAATTTTTACTGACCGTACAGATATAGCTTTTGAACTGCTTTGCAACATCTTCTTTTCAAGTATGTAGTATATGAACACCACCTCCATTGGTAGACACAGATAGCCACAGGGTCTTCTTAGCGACAAAGCACCTTTTACAAAAACAAAAACTTAATCAGGAGAAAGTCTTATGTATAAAATCATCTCTGGCAAACGAAGAGTGAGAACATCTTAGCAAAAAAGGAAATATGCTGAGAATAAAGAAGAATGTTTAACAAAGATATCGACAATGCATGTCTTTTTGGAGCAAGAAAAGGTTTCATTTTAATAGAATGAAAATAGTTATCCAGATTCTCTGATATCGCTGTTACAGTTTTTCAGAGGCTAACCACCTTAGCTGCAGTCGTGCTGCCGGCTGACCGCCTCGCAGACCCACAGCTCTCTTCCACCGGCCACAAAGGGAAAGAGAGATGGGTGAGCCTGATCAACCCCAGTAGTGTCAACCCAATTACTCATTCTCTTAAAGGGCTATTAAAACATAATTGCCCAGCGATTTACATCCAAGTTAACGTGGCCCCGAGATAATTTATTATTTTCCATAAGCCCTATCTTTTGTGTGCCGACTGAAAGAGTGTGTGGGGGAGAAAGAGAGGGAGACTGTAATTTCCTGAGTCATGAAGAAAGGCATGTTGGCAGCCCAGTGTAATTGTTTAAACCCCACTCTCAGACACCTTCCAGTCACCCCCTTTTAATCCTCGTTATCGCTCTCATTAGCCTGGGGTCAGGGGTCAGCCAGCTCCCTCTAGAAACACAAACACGGCACTGGGAAGAGGAAGTCATGGATGGTGGGCTGGAGGAAGGACTCGGTGAATGGGATGGAGATTTTCTTTTTTTTTTTTTTTTTTTTTTTGGATGGAGATTTTCACTTCAGTTCTGAGCATATTGTCTTTGCTTTATCCGTCTTTTTATTTGTATATTAGAGTTAATATTGTTTAACATTGTTTTAGGGTGTAAGAGAAATGCAACAGTTATGAAGGAGAGTTTAGATGCTGTACCAAAGCATGTAAATGCCATAGCAATTAGAAATGTAATTGAAATGTATGAAGTTATTAGAGAAGTTAAGCTTTCAGAAGGTCATTTTTGTTTTGTAAAAGCTGCATTTAATCTATATTCATTGCATCAAAATCCATTAATTTTGTGATCCAAACCTGAATGTGATCCAGTCAACTCCATTAGAATCAGGCTCAAGAATGGGAGAATATTATGTGTATTCAAAGTAGGGATTTAATTCCACGCAGACAGACCAACAGATGTTGTTTCCAGCTAGACAGACAGACTAGCTCGACTAGCATTGCAAGCTAACACATTAAGACTTCTGGTCTTGACACAAATATTGGAGACGAAAGACGATGAGTGTATTTACATAACTGTTTTCCCAGAAGCCACGTGCTGTCCTTTCCCCCTCCTACTCTGTTTTTATGACCAGGAGGAGTTATTCTTGTCTCGTAGTTGTAAACATTAGCACACGCTTTGACCATAGACAGTATTTAAGATGGACATAGCTTGGTCTGGAAAGCAAAGCCACTATTGACGTGTCTGGCTGCATTCATTGTAATGGCCCCCAAAGGGGGGCAAGGACCTGCGGTTACAAAAAGTCTTCCTATAAAAGTCTTGTGTAAACAATTACCTGACAAAAAAATTAGTTCGGTTTAGTAAATTCTGGTCATTCAGAAAGCAGCATTATCTGGGTATGCTCAGTCACGATTTGTTAGCCAGTGAGCTTGCTGTTTCCAAGTTACCTCAAGCTACCTACATTTGCAAAACGCCAAGATGGCAACAGCGCAAAACCTCTTCTCGAGAGTTTAGAATCAGACTTGATAAACCTGTGGGTGACATTATGCTAGCTTTGTGCATCTTATATAACTGTCTATGACTTTGATGCAAGGGAGCTGGAGCTCTGACATAATTACCAAAGCCCTTTGTTACTGGCTCAGTGAACCTTATAGGGCTGCCAGACTCTAGTCAGCTGTCACATATGGGAAGCAAAATGCAGCTCTGTTAAATTAAAAGCAAAAATGGTAATTTTCCCTAAACTAACAAAAAGTAGATTTACTTTCCAAATGTGATATAAGAAAATCATGAGAAATGTGTAATTTGCTCTTGGAAGTTAGTTTTTAAAGTGTTTATGAAAGAAAGTAAAAACTACTAGACCAGTGTTAAGACTTTTGTTCTCTTCCGTACTTACACAATCAGATTTTAAAATGCAGAAATTTATCCAGGCATATGTTTTACACAGTCCTCCGAAAGATTGCAGGAACACTTTTTAATTAGAGTACAGCATCACATCAGTTAAACTTGTGGGACATTGATCTGGTCAGGCATGTACCACAGTGGGTTTAAAACCAGTTTGTTGTTTTGGTGTTAATGAATTTAACAACAGGTGCACTAGATGGGCAACAATGAGAAAACCCCCAAAACAGGAATAGTTTTACATGTTGAGGCCACTCTTACCTTATCTGACTGTTTTTTCACTAGTTTTGCATTTGGCTAGGGCCAGGGTCACTACTGGTACATGGACCCTGCAGAGATTGCACAGTTAGTCGAACTCCTCCAGGATGGCACATCAATACATAGCAATAAACTAAAGCCCACGTCTACTTTATTAGGCTGTAGTGTAGAGTGACAGAACTGAACACAATGAGTAACCTTTCATTTTCAAGTGCATGCAATTTAAAGTTTCAGAGCTCTAATGTGCAGCTGTCATGTTTGGTAAATGGTAAATGTATTAACAGGTATATTTAGGCCTTTTTTACTGCTTTGTGTGATTCTAATAATCAAATCTGCAGAATAATTTTCTGGAGCATTACTTGTGTTGCATTTTAGTGTTATATTTTTTAGGCTCTTTGTATATCTGTCGCTCAGTCCTCTGATAATGTCCCTGATTGGAGTAGGCGGTGCTCAATTGATCCATTTTGTGCAGAAGTTAAATGACGCATGAAATGTTCCTTTTCTTTCTGTGAATTGGCCCAGAGCCTGAGGCAGAAAGCTTGGTTAACAGAGAAATTTGATAGCCGCCATCTTGAAAACCATTTTAAATTTTGTCAAACCAGCTAATCCAAAGATAGCATGCCGGTTTTGAACTGGAACTTCACTTTGCTGATTGTTTTCTGTGTTGACACCTTGCTTGAGAACTGTGTGACAGCTTCAGTCGGGTGCTTTTAAAAAACATGTTTCTGTTATTTCGTTGGTTTGTGATCACTCGAAGCCAAGCGTCAGGAAGAAGTTGCTACAGTTCTTCTGTCTCTTGTTGTAGCCCAGACTCACTGTGTCTTTTAAAGGTCAGGGCACTGTGGACAGCTTCGTCTTGTTCCTCAGATGTTACTATGTGATGGATGAAGCACCTAAAACGTTTGCATGTACAATAATTCGCCTTCACCTCCTCACATTCTTTCTCCCCCATTGGTTTGAATACATAGTCTCACTCTAGTAATATATTCCCTGTGATAAATGAAGTTCAAGTTATAGTATGTTCTGAAATTAATTCTCAGGCAGCTGCTTAAGGTGTTAGAGAATATAATTTACACCTAGCAGCACAGTGTAACATGCTAATGTCACTCCCTATGCCATACAGTATGACAAGGTTTCAGCTCGATAGGTCATCAAAACATAATCCCACTATTATGCCTTTTGCTTTTACATCAGCTGTAAATTTATTTCCAGCATAGTTCTCAGAAACTGTCTCCCACTGTTGCTGTGATCCTGCTCACCTCCACTGAGCCGTCTGCAGGAATCACAACCTTGTTTCCTCCCCAGTGTCCCTTTCTAATTGAAGCTAATAAAGATCAATTAAAGTCATTAAGGGCTTTTCTTAAACGAGGCCTGGCTACTAAATGCATTAGCAGGCTCTCTGTCTTCCTCACTATATACTACATGTCTCTCTCTTCCCTAATTGTGTATGCACTGAGGTGTGTTAGGATCTGTGGAGGCCGAGGTATTTCCAGGGACACATCATTGAACAGTAATGCTAGCTTCTCTAAGAGCTGTCAACCACTGCACCTGAGGAGAGCATTGGGTTTGCATTATTTCTGCCACATAGATAATGCTGAGATTCGGTCTGCTTTATGTAATTATCAGAGTTTTACAGGGAAAGTATCATTTTAATGATTGTGATTGCCCATGGAACTTCATAGTACTCAAGAAATATGTTCCATATATTTTTAATTAACAGTTACTGGTTACCTGTCTGGCAAGTTTTACCATTTACTTTTGATTCCTGTACTCTTCTAATAGCAGTGCTTTATCCAGTGATTGACCCTCTATATCAGGATCCTAAAAAACACAAAACGCTACTTGAATCGTATACAAAAAGAGGCAACAGATGTCTACAAAATTAATGCAGCTCCTCCAGTCAATACAAAAGCCTTAGATAGATCCACAAAGACATGCACATTTCAGCCATTATACCTGCCCCCCCCCCCCCCCCCCCCCCCATTAAATTCACACGTACATGTGGGTACAGTATGTTTGGTTACACTAAGACACTGAGATTCCTGTGTCTGTAAAGTTCGGGTCAGAGCGATACTGCATTATCCAGCTACTGTAGCGCTCGAGCTCTATTCTTACCACAGATTCAACAGAAAACAAGTGATGTGACAGAGCGATAAGAGAGATGAAGAAGAAGGAGAATTGACCCATTCACAGGACAGCAGGGTGCCTGATGGTGCTACCGTGAGCTGACAGGACTGTCAACACACTTCACACAGAGGACTGTGTGTGTGTGTGTGTGTGTGTGTGCACGTGTGCATCTACATGCACGCGTGAGTGTTTGTATCTGAGAAAATACATGTGAGTTTCCCTGTGTGTGCTTGCATGTCCTCTGCGTGTGAGATTACAGTGTGTATGTAACTGAGAGCGCGTACAGTATGTGTGAGACCGTGCAGATTGTGCTCACATTACTGCAAGTGAGAGAGAGAGCTTATGTATCTGCTAGCATTTTAAGACTAAGCCTTAGCCGATACCGCATCTCGCTTCTGTGCGTGCTCAGTTTGAGGTGTGTGTGCGTGTTTGTGCGTCTTCATGTGCCTGTCCTGCAGCTTGAGTACAGTATAGCAGCCATTCTGGTACAGAGACAAGGCGGAAAGCTCCCGATCACTCAGCCTGGGCTCTGCCTCCCTCTCCATATGGCCACGGAAAGCCTCGGCTGCCTCCCCGGGCCTCTGCCACTGCGAAAAAGCAATTGTGTGTAATGTGTAGGAATTAAGTATCCCATCATTCAGCGCAGACATGCAATTAAAAGAGCTGCAGCCGTCACTCGCAGTAGACATTGTGTGAGTCATGTCACTATAACTCAGCGAGGCTGATGGCTGCCATTTTTTTGTTCTTAAGAGAGAGCGGAGTAAACACAGAGACACACACTTCCTGTCTCTTGTTTGCTGAACACAGATATTTGCATAGATATTCAGAAGCATAAATATTTCTTTTTTTTATGTCTGTCTAATGAAACAAAGTTAAGTAGTTATTGGTTTCCACAATCATTTTTCATGTCCAAACTGGCCTTCATTTCATCTCTTTCTTGAGAAGTCTGTGATCAGATGTATTCTCAGTCACATTTTGGTCGTATAGTTTAAGCAGCACCGTTTCAGTATGAATTCAACTTTTAGCTCCTGTTTTATGTGGGTTAAACAACTGTTTCTGTCACATTTACCTGAACAGCAAAGTGCAGCATTATAAGAATCTTTCAGGATGAGAGTTTATTCATGTTGTTAACCTCTTAAGCCCCAACGCCCCCTGATACAGGAGCAAAAGGCAGGAGATCAGTTAGGCTTGGGGCTTAAGAGGTTAAACAATATGAATTTCTGTGATTGCTGCTTTTTCACTTCACCTACGAGTGTTGCTAGATATAACAGAACTATGAATGCACATTTTGTACAATCTTACTGCTCTTGTCTTATGTGTCAATGTGCGCAAAGCAAGCACATTGCAAAGGCATGGGAGTCAGTGATCTGAGCTGCAGTCAGTAACTCACTTCATCCCCTTAAAGGCTGTAAATGACCTTTGTTTGGCATTAATAATGTTCAGTTGTATCTGTTATTCTTTACAGCCATTTCTTGGAGCACTTTGGGGAAAAATTTGGAAGATTGAGACTGCAGATTTGGTCCCTCGTGTCTAACGCTGCAATCAAATTCTAAAGAGTTCCCTTATGGAAAAAGAAGGAAAAATAGGGATGAGAATGCCATGTTCACGTATAAGATAATGCACTTTGAAAATCCAGTTTGAAAACAAACTTTGAAAATCCATCCACCCATTCTCTTCCTCTTATCCAGTTTAGGGTCGTAGGAGTGCTGAAGTCGATCCCAGCTGCCATACGGTGAAAGGTCACCAGTTCGTTGCAGGGCTAACACAGAAAGACAGACAGCCATTCGCACTCATTCACATCTATGGGTAATTTAGTACCACCAGTTATCCTAGCCCATTAACTGGGGTTGGATTGGGGGTTAGGTCAAACTTTAAAAACATACTTTAAAACATCTTCACAATAACAGGTGATAAACTTCTGACTAGCCGCGTTGGTAAGTTATATATTGCATTTGGGAATATAATGAAAGTGTTGCATTTTCCTATGTGCCCCGCATTGGAAGAGAAAAACACACATTTTAACTTTTATAATTTCACCAAGTAGCTCCACTGAGGTTAAGAGTCATTTTTGTCAAGTGGCCAAAAGAGAAACATTACAGATGCCGTAAAAAACATTTAATGACTGAACCCAAAACAATATACTAAATGAGCTCTTATTTGGACTGCGAAAGACCACATATGTGAAACAGAGTGAGCCTCCAAAGTCAAACTGCACCGCTCCACACTGAGCAGTTTTCCTTCAGCGTTCTAAAAAGCACGTTTTATTGCCACACCTACTCTGTGTACACACTGGTGTAGTGCTTGTCTCTGTAGTATTTCCTCTTGCTTGCTTCTATCTCTTCTGATAGCTCATAGCAGTCTGTTCACAGAGCTAAGCTTGAGTGGGCTACAGTGTAAATATCCCAGACCTATTATTACTCCAGCAAAATGTTCCTAGCCGTTGTCAAGCCACTAAGTACAAAATGGTGAATTGCAGACACGAAGAGAGATAATTGCCACTCACACTGTAAATTTGGCAAGCGTCTTCCCCGCGAGACCCGGATGAAATGGTGCTTCAACCCCCGAAACTGTCATTCTTAATGAAATGGTAATTACAAACCCAGCGGAACAGCTGAGGGGCCTGCCGAGGCCCACGGAGCCCAACTACCAGAATAAACCTGCTACAACAACCTGCAGAGAGGAGGGAGAGAGGCAGGGAGGAAGGAAGGAGGAGGATGCGGGAGGGGGGTGGGAGAGGGGGGGCAGCAAGACTACATAAAGCAGCAGAGACGTTCAGGTAGGCACTACTGTAACACCAGGAATCTGAGATTTATTTCAATTGTGAAATGTAATACACACTCCAGGTTGGAGTGTGCAGTATGCTGGGACCCTCATCAATAATGCCGGCTGTGTGGAAGGCAGGAGGGGAGGTTGGTTAAAAGCGCCCACACAGCCTGGGTAATTGATTGCTTTGTAAGTGAACGTGTCTTTAACCTTTGGGAGGTCAGGCCCAGTCGGACACCATCAGTCCTGCCTGGGGTTGAACCGCTTCCAGCCGTTTGTCTTCCGCTGCTCCCCCGTCTCAGGGCCGATTTGTCAAGCATGAGATGTTTTGGGTGTTTAGATTACAGGCGAGATGGGAAAACAAAGGCAAAATGCCACCCCAAACAAAAGGCCTGAGCCTGGATCTCCCACTGATCTGCAGGCCGGGCAGGAGGCCAGCTACCTGGGGTGCTGAAACTGAAAATGGGGAGGGAGGTGGTGGAGGGGTGGCTTTGCTGAAACAGAGCCACAATGAAGCCCCCTGAAAAACAGCCACTGTGGAGCTTGAAACTGAGCCAGAATGGAGGCTGAACCGGAGCCAACGTGAGAATTGAATGGCAGCCAGGACGGTGACATGAGATAGAGCCGGAATAGCGCCTTGAGACGGAGCCAAAATGGCAGCCAGAAACTCTGGGAAATATGAGGGAGCTCGGGGCAGCTAACTGTTTTCTTCACGGTGATACCCCCTCATCACTGGAGATTTTAAAGTGTCCCTTTGCCACCCTCCCAGGTACTTAGGGCTGTCTGTCTGTCAGGCTGTTAGAGAGTGACTAAAGATGATTTATCTCCTAGATTATCAGGGCCAGTGGCAAAGCCATTGCTCATGTGCTGCCCCACAGGGACATAGCAGAAACAGACAGCACCTTCTCGGACCAACATCCTGACACGTCTCCTTTTCTTATACGAATCTTATTCCAGCTGACCTGCGCTTTTTAGCACTTTTGGCAGGAGAAAGTCAAACTCCTAGCTTGTTAAGCGCGTGTGTGGATTAAGGCTGTGTATTTATTTTCAGCTGTGATATTTTAGCACTGTGAGGTAAAAGCAGCTTATTTTTGCATGTTTGTGTCAGTGTGTTTTTGTAACATTTGAATAAGTGCGCTCGCATGCAAGAGCATGTGTGTGCATGTCTCAAAGCACAAGGAGCTGTGTGTGCCTGCCAGTTCCATCTGCTGTTCTATTACCATAGACGTGATGTACCTGCCACTTCCCTCCTCAGCTGAGGTGTGTGTGTGTGTGTGGTGTGTGTGTTTTATTCTCCCATCCTGTTGTTAGATCTGACAACCACTAACACAGGCTTGTGGTGGAAAAAAAAAAGAGGGGGAAAATACTCTCAAGTTCCAGATCCCACCCCGAGTCTGAGAGACAAACTGTCTATGGTTGTGGAAAAGCTGCGCTCCACTCTTGCCTTCCACTCCTCACCTCAACTCCTCTGCCAAGATTTAAATAACCAAAAATTCTATTTGACGTTGTTTCCCAATCTACTCAATGCAATATGGTGTTCCTGTGCTTCTACAGATGGTATTTACTATCAGAATAACGTGCTTCAACGTTTGCTCCACAGTGACGTTGTTCTTTGTGCTGCGAGCACTGCTTGAGTTTTGACATCTTCAGGCATACTCCTCCCTTCTCCTTGCGCAGTGGAAGCAGGTGAAAATGTGCAAGAGGTCTCTTTACTGTTTCCACAGCTTACATTCAGCACTTGTATCACCAGTTTGTATGGATAGCAGGTCTTTCTGTACCAATTTCATGAAAAAAGAAAAACACCTTTTTTTATCTGATTGTTCCAGGAGCTAATTATCCATACACCAGGAACTAAACTCCCTGTTGTGCACCCCACATTTAAATAAAATATTACTTACTTATCTTGTACTAGGCCTGCTGGGTCAGCCCCTTAGCTCATCCTTTCTCTCAAACAAGCTTTTCTAACTCCTCTTCCTAAAACACCACCCTTCTTCTGATTGGCTTCCATTTGCAAACACAAGGTTTAAACATCAGGTTGTGAGCATGAACATAATTAGGGTTATCGACTAAAGAGTAAAAAAAACTGTTTGAAACTGAGTGTTTTGCTCAAATGTGAAGTCTGAACTTTGACACTCACAGATATTGAACGGATTGGATCAATATATATGATGTAAACATACATCTGATTGTTGGGGTTGTATTAATGTAGGGCCGTTGCCTTACAATATAAAGCAACTTGAGATGACTGCACTATATAAATAAAACTCAGTTGAAGAGAATGTAAAATATAAATCACAATAAATATAGAAAAGTACAATAGGTCCATGTTAGGAGGCAATTTTCCAAAATGCACCACATGAAGGTGGAAGGAAAATCCAAGTGATACACACTTCACTTTGATGGTTCCTGAGCTGTGAAAAGCTAAAAAGACACTGCATCTTAAAACAAGAACATTTGACTTCTAGTCAACAGGTAGGTTTCCTACCTGACATAAGATGATTTCTTTGACCCAAGGAAACATCCTGTGCTAAAAGCAAGGAGTGAACATCGGTTAATGTCTGCATGTCCTTTTAACATTCCTGTGAACCTGTAAAAAAATACGACAGAAAAAGTGGGACGTGGGAAGGAGAAGTGCCAAAATATTTGCATGCATTTCCCTAACTACATTTACTGTATCTCTGTAAATAAAAGCAATGCAATCTTGAGTCTGAACAAGACCAGTCTGATTTGTTCTTATTTGGTCTGTCTGCAGAATTGACCGGAGATCAATAGTCTCACAACTCTGTTAGGTCTGTAAATCCACATCCAGAGCGTGTTAGTGCAGCACACAGTTGAGAGTTCACATACCTGCATGTTTTGCAGTGTTTTTGTGATATGAGAGCCCCGCGCATGTACTTGTATGTTTGTGTGAGAAGGTGCATACACACCTAACGCATTGTGGCGAGCCATTTCCGTTTCGTCATGGTCATAGATCGTACGAGGGCAGCGGGTCTTTCTCTGGCTCCCTGGTGGGGTTGGAAAACTGGCCTCGCGTCTCTGCCCCAGCCAGATAGATTAATTAATTATCCAGAGCTGCTCTTTTTTTCATTGCTGAGCCAATTACTCTGTGACTGAGCCTGTGGTCTATATGTACGCCACTATTTAGAAGAGAGAGCGAGAGAACGTGTGTGCATGTGCAGGGTAATTAAAGAAATAGCTCATCCGCAGACTAACAGTCCCCACTATCACTTCATTTCGGAGTAGCTCTGCAATGATATTGTTTCCTATGAAGGAGAGTAGATCTATGTGTAGGTAATTGTTGGATAATTGAGAGGAAGTGCAGGTTCTTTATGTAGGTGGGAGCGTGGGTGGGCAGGAGAAACAAAGCCCTTGTGTTAATTTGAATTTGGCAGAATCAGAAAGAAGAAGACGGGCAGTCTGGATAAGCCGCGGACCCCCGACCTGAAATTATGATTGGTTATTTAGACGTACAAGTTTTGTTCAATTGCATAAATGATCGTACTTCTCAAGTTTTTGCTTTAACGTCGTCTCTTTAAACTTTTTTTTTAAAAACAAATTTCCACACATTTCTAAAGTGTCCCTGTATTTGTGAGCCTGAAGTGTTGGAATAATAACTCTACTTCTACGCAGAGACGCACAATGTTGATGGTAATTGTGTGTGTGTGTGTGTGTGTGTGTGTGTGTGTGTGTGTGTGTGTGTGTGTGTGTGTGGATGTGCATTTGATGGATGGGTCAGCAGATAAACTGGGCTGAATATGCCGAGCGTGTGTTTATGTATGTTTCTGCGTGCCCTGGGGGACAGGGGGAAGCGGAGCGCTGCACCTCCTGCAGGGGGTGCCGTGTCTCCCTGCAGGGGGGTGCAGCAGGCAAACAGAGGGGTGCCAGTACACCCCACCACCCAAACCCCTACACACGCACACACAAACACACACACGCAAACACAGACATATCACCCCACTCCACCCTACTGCGCTACAAGAGGGGGTGGGTGAAGGGACCCTGCACTCTTCTAAACCTCAACTGATGCATAATTCATGTACAAGTAGCAATTCTCATATTTTGCTGGTGGGGTGGGGGGAGGGTTCAGAAAAAATAAAGTTCCATTATAGTCCGCACACTCATCTTTAATCCACTTTTTTTCCAAGTGAAATTGTTTTGCTGTGGCTGTAGACTAATGGCCAGAACCAAGCTGAACTTCTTAGAACAAGTAGCATTAAAATATTTATAAAACTATGGATTAATGATCTTAGGTATTAACTACTGACCACAAATATGCTGTATCCTTCATTGTTAGGTTTGCACTAAAGTCAGCACTGTTTCCATATTGACTTCTTTGTTGTTTCTTTCCAAATTATGCATATTTGCTAGATGATTTTTATGATTTGTTCCATGTGCAACAGTAATGATATGTGCACCCAAACTGACCCATAACCCAAGCCTGTCATCAAATTATATTCTCTAATCCTGCATGTGGTGTACAGAATCTTTAAAGTCCACGTGGCTCCCGTGATGAAATCATGTAGCAGATGTCACCAACGTACAAAAACAGACTTTTTTAATCATTACATGTGCGTTTGCTCTGTCACGTTTTAGTGATGTGGCATCTAAATCTCCATTCCTTTGAAAAGACAAACAAAGGCTCCTGGTTCGGTGTTTGCTTTGTCCGGACTAAAAGAAAAACGCTTGGGACCCGGGTGGGAATCTTTTGCCAAGCTTGTAGTGCAGGGGCTACTCAATCTCTCTCTCTCGCACTCCGTCTTTCCTTCCACACAAGGGCAGAGACATCCAAAAGGACTGTACCTTGGTGCGCGTCCAACAAAAGCTCTCTGCCGAATTTCATCCTCTTTTGAATTTGTGTTTGAATAACACTCGAGCTACAAATCAAAATATGTTGGACACTGAGAGTGAGGTCATGGGGTATAGATCATCATGGCTTCCAGAGAAGTCTCCTTGTGTAAAAGACGGGAACGGGTGGCTGCTGCTTTGACTGATGGCTATAGAAAACTGAGAGGGCTGTTCGGGGCCCATTCTCCCGAGACTAAGTCCCATGCCCGTGCCAAACCCCTCATTTTCCTCCCCGCAATATATTTCATTAAACTTTTAACTCTTCACAAGGTAATTCACTTGGCATTTTGAGACTGTGCTGTTGAAGGCTGCTGAGTGTTTCTCTCTCTGTAATTTAACATCATGCAGATATTTGTCTAATACAGCACTAAAAGTATATTTCAAAATCTATTTTTTTTTCTTTGTAAAAAAAATAAATGAAAAAACAAAAAAACCCAACACACATTCAGAACAGTTTAATGGATGAAACTGTGTAACATCCACACCAACAAAGCTGAGCTGCGCGGCACAGCATTTCATGATTACAGCCGTGCAGGTCCCAGTGGCGCAGATATAATTAAGACCTCTTCTTAATTACTTAATAAGCCTAATTAGTAACATTTCTGAGCAGCAGATTTGGCTGCAAGAGCGATGGAAATCAGAAGAATGTTAAGTCTATTTGTTATTTCATTTAAATCCTAATGTTAATGAAATTAGTGCATTATGATATAACCGAAACCAACCACGCTGGGATTGACCAAAGGGCTAATGCAGTTGTTTTATGCTCCTGATAAACATTCAATTAAGAGCAACAAAAGGAGGGCAAGAAAACCAAACCAAAAACAAAAAACCCACACAAAAGAAAATCTAGTTTTTCTTAGGTTTCTACAGTCACATCACTTTCACCAAGCGATCTTGTTTTCTCTCATCGATCATTTTTCATTAGTGGGTGCCCAGATGTGATGGAGAGGGTAACTAAGGCAAGTCCACCAATCATGTGTTGGAGCTGCTGCAGCATTCCTGGCCACTTAATTAGAAGTTGTTGGTACCACAGAAGGTGTCACCAACCTTTTCAGGCGCTGAACAGATGGTGTCCCCCTTTTTTGAGGTCCTGCCAATGCCCACTCTGTGGCTCCTGGGAAAATGACCTAACTCACAGGCAGCTGCTTAGTGCGGCTTGAGTGATTCTTTACAGCCACTTCTATTGGGGGGGACTTAGCAGGACGTACCACTGCAAACAAGGGTTGAGACCGCCGTAGCTGGGTCCCCTGGTAGCTGCAGAAATCTGTTTTGGTTACAGGATAGAGGTTGTTAAAGCTGTGTTTTCAGCGCCATGTGCAAAAAGACGAAGGGAAGACCTTAAGACCTTAAGACCCCCAAAGATCTCTATGTCTAAGTGCGAGTTGGGTTTGTGTGCACCTTCCTCTGCTTTTGGCAGATGGTGTGAATATCAACAGAGAAAGGACCTGGGAAACCCCACAGAACAAAAAGTGAAAAGGGTTCCTCGACAGTTACAAAGAGGCCCCATGGAGCGGTGTGTGTGTGTGTGTGTGTGTGTGTGTGTGTGTGTGTGTGTGTGTGTGTGTGTTGGGTTGGGGGGTGGGGGGGAGTGGCCTTCATGTTAATAGATAAAAAGAAAGAGGGAGTAAGAGATTGGAAGGGCATTTGCCATCGAGGAGTGAAAGTGGATAGAGAAAATGTGAGGACCGTGGGTTCCATATGTGAGGAGGCGGGGGGTCGGAGGGGGTTTAACATGCTTCGTGCTGCGTGGACAGAAGATCGGCTGTCATTCTGTAATCGGCTTGGCTCAGCCTCCTTCCGACCACGCAGGAGGTGGAGAAGGAACAAGTTGAAAATTGGATGACTGTGTTTTTCTGACTAATTACTTGATATGCTTTACACTATGTGGGTTTTATCCTAAAGACATTTGCAGGATTCCAAAAAAATGAAAGAAAATAAAAATCTCAATCACATGCAATCCTGATATCAAACTACTCACAAATTCCTTCCAGAAATCACAATGCTATTTAGAAGGTGCACGACTCTCTCCAGTCCTTGCTCTTGATGATGAGACGTCTGAAAAGGCTGGGGAGTCTACTTGAAAAGTGCCCCGGCTCAGTAGTGCTCTTTCACTGACATGGCAGGGGACATAAAATCTGTCATTTTCATCATGTTCTTTCGTGGGGGAACTTGTTTCCTGCAGCTTTCTCTATCAGATACACTGTATGCCGGTTTGGGTTTATGGCTGTGGAGCTGGGGCAAGCCCGATCGATCTGTGGGAGCCATACGATTTAATAGGTGCACAACTCTTGCTAAGGGGCGCTGGGTAGGAGGGATACATTTAATCACTAAGAGGGAGCATGGTGGCAAGGCCTGGTCACCAACAGTTTGTTTTATGAGAAGTCAAGGTATCAATTTTCCTCCACACTGTGAAATATCTTGGGTAATCTATTTTTAGTGCTAGTGTTTCCGTTGTGTTTTCCCATTTCCAACTATTCCCCTATCTGGCTAATTTATTTTGGTAACTTTCGGAATTTCAAGTATTGATAGCTGCTCCTTGAAGTGCTCTATGGCTGCTGCTTAGATAGTGTTTGTGGCTTGTAAGCTCCTGTCTCAGAGCATTACAAACTGCTATGTAGTGTTGACATTTAATGTTTAACATGACATTTAATAAGCTGTCCAAAGTTCTTCACGAAACAACTGTCAGCAATCAGCAGTTATTTCAATGCCCCTGTGTGCATGACTAGAAAGAGAACTGTAACTTTAATTTCACTGGTCACACTGAAACTTAACAAGTTCATTATTAAATCTGAAAATTAAAAAAAAACATTTTGCCCAAAATAAGGTTTAAAAAAGCTAAAAGTCAGACTTACTACTTGGCGAGTCTGACATAACATGAGCACAGAAGCGAGTTTGGGGTGTTAACTTGGCCTCCAAATTCCCCAGATCACAATCCAATTCAGTAGAATGTGCTGGATAAACATTTCCAATCTAATGACGCCTTGCCTCACAACTTACAGGACTTAAAGGATCTGGCGCAGATACCAAAACACACCTTCAGGGGTCTAGGAGTCCATGCCTCGAGAGGTCAGGGCAGTAAAAGGGAGACCAACGCCAACCAACACAATATTAGGCAGATGATCATAATATTATGCCTGATTGGTTTATCTGTCCATTACCAAATAGTTGAAGCTGCTGCGAACCTCAAATGTGCATCAGTGCAACAGCTATCTTGTTGCTACTTAAATACTATGCATTTTCAATTCAATTCAATTTTTCTTATACAGCACCAACAACACAACAACAGTTGCCTCAAAGCCCTTTATATTGTAAGGGAGACCCTACAATAATGCATACGAGAATAACACAACAATCATATGACTTCTTGTGAGCAAGCATTTTGGCAACAGTGGGAAGGAAAAACTCTTTTTGCACCATTTTCAGCAAAAAGGTGTAGATTTCACATGTAGATTTTGTTTTCAATCAAACAGTCTATCTAAAATATTCAAGAGTAAATTACAAAGAGTTCAGAGACATTGTACTTTAGTTTTTGGTGCACTGACAACACAAAAAAACATTAAGCAATAACAGCAATCCATCTTTAAATATGTATTAGGGCAAATTCAGGGCCACAGCTCCTAGTCATCAGTTCAGTTTTGGTGACTTCTAAACACACATTGATCAATAAATAAAGACATTGTCATCTTCATTTATATACAATGAGCACATTTAGAACTCATTAGGATAAAGGGGGTAAGACGAGGAATCACTTCTCTGCACTGAGCTGTTGTCGGCTGTGTTTTGCTCAAGCTCTTCACAGCTTTCACAAAACCTCTGAATAACCTTGAACTTCTGTAGTGCACCTCAACCCCAAACAGCCGTCTGCTTAATGCTGTTATGCCGGGCCCTACATGCTAAAAGTCACTGGTGGTGATAGTGGCTGATTAGATTGTGTCCATTGATTGCACTGCGTGCTGTTAGGACGAGCATGATGCGGGCTGCAGATCCTGCGTCTCCTCCTCCGAAACACTGACAGTCTGAGACAGAGGAGATGGAGCCCCATGCAGGGCAGCAGATTGAGTTATTGATCAGCTCTCTCCTTTCTCCTGTCTCCGTCTCTCGCTCTGCTGCTCCGAGAGACCCCGTCATCAGGATAATGAATTTCACTTATTGCAGATTAACGTCATAAGGTCTGTATGGTAATAATGGCAGGAATTAGCTCTTTGTCACCCCCTCTGAATTTCCAAGAAGGAGGGGCGATGAAGGTTGTTATTGCTCCGTTACTCAGTCTGAGGAGCGCGATTTGAACAAAAGGGAACGGTGAGCGGAGAAGTGCATGAAAATGAAAGATTTGAGGGAGAATTAAAGAGAGACTTACGAAGACTGTGATTTCAGCATCACTGAGGCGGCTGCGAAGAGTTCTGATGCAAGAAATTTGTGTTTGATGAAGGAGGGTGAAGGAGAATTTAGAGAGGAAACCAAGACTGAATAGCAGGCTGCTCTGTGAAAAAGAGAGGCCAAAGAGGAAAGATGAGAGGGGAAGATTCAAAAGGGATGAGTAGTAAAGTGGAGAAGAGAGCATGATAAGCAGTGGTCATACAGTCACCAGGCAGCAACGCCGCTTAAGGGTCGGCCATTGTGTCTCCAGCACCAAGATTGGGGTAGTAACGAATGAATAATGAGGCTTGATTACAGTCCGTGAGATGGCACATTGTTCAGAATCAATCCTCCAGGCAATTACAGGCGCACAAACAGCAGCCCTCAGCCTCAGCACGGACAGAGCGGGAAGCGATTGTGTCAGAGGACAACATCATCTTCGTCAATGACTTGTTGCCTCCTCGTGTCGGAGCCATTAGCACTTACTCTGCTCCTGCAGCCACATTCAGCCACCCACATAAAAAGCCTCCAATTTCACGTTTGTGAGGATAAAAACGCAACACCATGCTCCTGCTCATCATATTCACAAATACACATAATGGACTGCTTCTTCCTTCCTTGTTGCAGGTACGGCTTTGGACTGTTGGATGCAGGGCTGATGGTGCAGCAGGCCGCACACTTCCACAGTGTTCCTTCACAGAAGAAGTGCACACAAGAAGTCACGCTTGATCCTGCCAGGTAAAATACAAAGATTTTTTTTCAAAAAAAACTTTATTGACTCTATCTGCTAAGGATTTTCAGATTAGCCCCCAAGAAACTGGTTTTGATATCAGCATCCATGATCTTTAACTCAACTTCATCTGTCCTGTCACTGCTTTATGCATACATATGAAAGTGAAATGAGCATGTGAGAAGAGGCTTTTGAGGCTTTCGACTTACAGAGGTAATGACTTTGTATTGGCTAGAATCTTTTATCCAGGGCAAGGAGTCAATGTGAACATCCAATCAGAAGCCTGTCGAGGAAGGGCTAATGAGATCAACACTCTTGAGCATGTCCAGGTGGGTAATTTTTTATTTTTTTGATTAAATACATGACATTTTACAACATTTTTTGGCATTAATTTGTTTTTGGTAAATGTAATTATTCACCTACTTGCAAAGAAATATTACTCTCCACTCACTGAGAAGTTTTCTCCAGATTAAGCATACACAGAAAACTGAAAACAGTGAATTAGTGAATTTCAGAGGAGCTAGCAGGTGGACTTCAGCAAAACAGAAGCAGGCTACTTGTCTCCTTTCCATTTTTTAAAGGCTTTATAAAGACTTTACCTTCTCCTTTGTCTTTGTGTGCATGATATGAGCCATAACATATCAATCTATAAAAAAATTACAGCAAGAAAGTGAACAGGCTTGTTTTCAAAAATGTTAAACTATAACAGAAAAATTCAAAGAAAGATTCCAAAAGTGAGTTTTTTTCAATAGCATAGGCATATACATTTACACTCCATGTTAGGTACGCCTTGCTAGTTTAGGGTTGGACTCTTTTTTTGCTCTCAGCACTACATTAATTCTTTATGGTACAGATTCAACAAGGTGCCGGAAATATTTCGCAGAGTTTTTGATCCATATTCACATGATAGCATCATACAGTTGCTGCAGATTTCTTGGCTGCACATCCTTGATACAAATCTTCCGTTCCACTACGCGCCAAAGGTGCTCTATGGAATTGAGATCTGGTGACTGTAGAAATCATTTGAGTACATTGAACTTGTTTTCACATTCAAGAAACCAGTCTGAAAAGATATGAGCTTTGTGGCATGCTTTGTTACCCTGCTAAAGGCATGGACATAGTCAGCAACAATACTCAGGTAGACTTTGGTGTTTAAACAGTATTAAAGGGCCCAGAGTTTGCCAGGAAGATATCCCTCACACCAATACACCACCGTCAAGTCAAGTCAAGTCAAGTCAAGTGGTTTTATTGTCATTTCAATCATGTACATATAACAGACAATCAACACAGGACTACATAAAGTGCAAGTGTGCAAAAATTGCAAAAAACAGTGCAACACCAGACAGAACAGAACAATGCAGACACAACAGTGCAATAGAAAAGTGCAACAGTGACAGTGGGTTGTGCAAAAGACTGAGCATTGTGCAAAAAGTAACTTGATGTATTAATGTGTGTGTGTGTGTCTGCGTGACATTGTACAGATAGGTGCTTGAGGTAGTGAAGTGTGTGAAGGTATGTGTGTGTGTGTGTGTGTGTCAGTCCAGTCACTGAGTGTCACCAGAAGCCTGAACTGCTGATGCAAGGCAGGATGGATCTATGCTTTTCTGGTGTTTATGAAAAATTCCAACCATATCATCCGAGTGTTGGAGCAGAAATTAGGTCATTAATCAGGTGAAAACTGTAGCCTCAGTTTGCTGTTCTTAGCTGACAGGACCAGTGTGGTCTTCTTCTGAAGAAACGTGCATTCAGAGATGCTCTTCTGCATACCTTGGTTGTAACAAGTGGTTATTCGAGTTACTGTTGCCTTCCTATCAGCCTAACATAGTCGGGCCATTCTCCTCTGACTTCTGGCATCAACAAGGCATTTTTTTTCCCAGGGAACTGCTGCTCACTGGATCGTTTTTTTTTTCACACCATTGCTTTTAAACCCTAGAGATGATTGTGTGGGAAAATCACTGCATCGTCTGAAATACCCAGAACAGTCTTTCTTGCACCAACAACCATGCTACATTTAAAGTCACTTTAGTAACATTTCTTCCCCATTCTGATGCTCCATTTCAGCAAGTTGTCTACATGCTTAAATGCTTTGAGCTGCTGCCATATAACTGGCTGATTAGATACTTTCGTTAACATGCTACACATACAGGTGTACTAATAAAGTGACTGATGAAGATGCTTTTTAAAATATTTAAGTGTGATGTAAATCTGCTCCTATAGTCTTTCAATGTTCCTGTTGCCCTTGACAGGACAGAAATCAAGCACAAGTGCATTCAAAAGTTAACTTCTGCCTACAGTCAAGGGAGCTTGAAGATGCCATATAAATTGTTTTGGGGTTTCAGTGTCATGTGCTTTATCTGAGAATAGAGGAGATAAAAAAAACCATCATACTGTGATGTGCAATGTGTTGGCAGTGTAATTTGCAGAAAATGGCAAAACTGAGTTTTCTTGAGCACAGGCACATACATGCAAATGTGTTTATGTTTGATTGTGTCAGCAGGCATACGTACTGTACGTGTCTGTGCGCGGCTCAGTTTGTGCGAGTATTCTGTGTTTGTGAATGTGTGTACTTGTGAAATGGCAAGGAGAGAGAAGGAGAGCGAGCGAGAGTGTGTCAGCATGCAAATTGAAAAGGCTTCATCTTTGCGGCTCTGCTCCCTGGCAGAAAGCGTGGGTCAGGCCATCGCTGCGAGGTGTGATTGATGGATGTGTTGCCGTGGTAACACGCCGTAAACAGGAGCGGGCTGTCAGTCTTTTTGCAGCTTGGCGGCTCTCTCTGCGATGTGCCATTGTCACACCAGATGTGCTGCTTGTGATGAACAGGGACAGGGAGGGTGTTTACTGGGTGCTACTGGTGGTGGCAGGGGATATGGGCTTATTTAAATCATTTAGCTAATATCCTGCACAATCGTGTTCCATTTATTATACTTTCTTCACCTGCTTCCCTTTGTCTTTGCCTGGCTATGGACATATTTTTGGCTTGTCCATCTATGTGCCACATTATCTCAGACAATACTTATTGGATTTAGATTTAGATTTAAGCAATACAGCACTCTCTGTTCTATTTTCATAATTAGTCAGCGGACCTTATCAGGGAGGGAAGTACATTGTTCCTTCATCACATGTCTTATCTAGGATGTCAAAGATTAAAACAGCAAATTGATTAAGAAGGCACATTCAAAGAAAGTGCTAGAAAAATGTGCCATTTTTGGAGGGAGTCAGATGAAAGCATGGATGCCAGTTGTCTCATATATATTAAGCTACAGTGTAGATATGGTTAAATCTGCATGACTAAAACTGGGGGAAAAAATGGAAACAACGGAAATTAGTTAATATTGACTTGGTGCAAGGTTAGCAGAATCTGTCAGCAAAAACTCGCCAATTGCTATGTTGTCTCTTTTTTGTTTAAACTGCACAAAAATATTTAAAACAGTATAAAACAGCAATCTGCAGTTTAATAGGACATTATAAATGGAACTATCTTTTACCCCAGCACAGTAATTTCCTCTCATCAATATGATGTTGTAAATCTTCTGGTAGAAACTCTCAGTTAACACAAAAAATACAAGTTTTTTACCCGAGCAGATTAAACAAACTGATATAAAAGCTGAATATGATACATGTAAAACAGTCAGGCTAATTAAGAGAATCAGATCGACAGTTTCCCTTTATGTTAAAGGGAGCTAAGTGGCTGCTAGCAGCTTTTTCATGTTTTAGCTCACCCAACAGTTGTATCGAGCTTATTATAGGAAGAAGATGAGAAAGTGAATATCCTATAATGTGGAACTATTCCTTCATGGAGCTTGCCATCTGTCTCTCAACAGGTGAGAGTGAGTATCAACGCAGCGTGCCGTGGTGACCTATCCATAAGCCTGGTGTCTCCTGGTGGCACAGTGTCGGTGCTGTTGGATACGAGGCCTTATGATGCCTCCACCGCTGGACTGAAGAACTGGACTCTCATGACTGTGCACTGCTGGGGTGAGCAGCCACGAGGCCGCTGGAGCCTCCAGGTGAGAAAGAAAAGCTGCTCCTATCAGTGTTTAACTGTTAGCCCTGGTTGCTATTTAGCAAATGATAGCAAGTAATGGTGCATTCCTGAATAAGTGTGCTGCAGTGGTGTTTTTAAGTGCAAATAAAAGTATTATACTGCATTGCTCACGATACCTGAATGATTCTGCCTTGCTAAGAATCAAAACAAATCCTGTTTTTCCTTGCTGTAACGTGCTAACTCTGGCATTCCAACATCCAAGTTTGAGGTATGAAGACAAGCCATTAAACATCACTACATCTGTTTTGTTATTGTCCCCATGACCACTAATGACAATTGATGTTAGCATTTAGCAAAGCTAACATTGTTAGTGGTTCTTAATAACATGTTCATGTGTTTTATACAGCATGTTAAAACATTTGGCTAGCTTTGAACTATAAAAAGTAGTAATTACACTAAAAGCCTTTTGTCTGTCTCTTAATAACTGATATGACTTGGAAACTAGTAAAGAAGTGACAAGAAAGAGTAGCCAAAATCTTTGTGACATAGTTTATATATTAATTTTGCTCTCCTGGAGGCCTTGTTTCGCATACCTTCCCTCATGATATAGAAATAATTTGCTCCGCTTCACATTGTCCTCTTCCAGTAGCTGTGTTGTATAGAAGTTTAAAAATAGCCCAGCCCGGCACAGCTCAGCTCAGCTTGGTTCAGTTCATTTTGCAATAGCAATGTGAATCATCCTCTACTTTCATCTCCAAGATTCAGCCAAGCATGGCAATCTTCATTTTCCTCCCCACACTCTTTCTTTTTTTTCTCTCATAGATGTGCTGATGTTTGATATGGAGGAAGGAGCTAAAATGGAAGGGAAATTAAGACTGGAAGGTTAAGTAACCTTGGCCGGGTTTGACAGGCACAATACTGCCGACATCTGATTAGAATCCATACTCTCAGACAGTAGCGCGCTGAGGTCATTTACTGTATATATGTGTGGGTGGTAGCAGTTGGGGGGGGGGGGACGACTCGCTATGTAGAAATGTGTGTGTGTCTGTATTTGTGTGTGTGCAAATAGGCGTCAGTCCTTGTAAACAGTTGGAGGTTTATAAAGAAAAAGCTGTGAAGATGAAAGACACCCCCCCTCCGTCCTCGTCACCTACCTCCTCCTGCAAATTCGCACACATGCAAACACACACACATACACACTCTTTCTTTTCTCTGGCTCCATGTCTCTGTGTCTCTCCCACGTCCTCGTACAGATTTACTGTCCCCTCTGTGACCAATTACCAGGGCCCAGTGTGTCGCAGAGATGGGGAAGAAGCACCGTGAAGCCGAGCCACATAACGGTGCCGTTGCTCATTACCGGAGGGCCGAGACAAGTCGCCGCGATGCTCGCAACACGAATTAACGCTCGCATCTGACGTGCCGCATGCCTTAGCACGCCACTAATCAGCCCATACACACACCCACACACTGATTGGTTTCATGCTGGATGTCAGCTCTGCCGTAGATTGGAGAGCAACATGTACACACTCTCACAAATACGGGGTGCTTGAAAAGGAGACAGTGCGTTAGCATGGTGGGGTGGGGAGGGGGATACCAAGGACTTACATGGCTAAAGTTGAACAACAATGTCCAACTATATGAATCAAAATCTCTCTTTTCCGAAAGTGTATAGATATTGATTGCTAAATAACACAAATTGTCATTTTTAATGGTTTTTGACATTTGGCAGGCTGCTACAAAAAGCCTCTGACAAGCAGCTACGCCAATTAAATCTGACACTGATACATGGAGAGAACCAGAGGACATACAGGACTAAGAAAAAAGAGGAGTTTTAGAGAGAGGCAAGGGTAACCTATAACATGGAGCCCTGGGAAGGGACTTTACCTGGACTATGTTTTGGATCTGTGTTTAAAAACTCAAGGGCGGCAGAGAACGAGGGCTGAGGGACACGGGGTCTGTGGAGAAGTCCGTATTGATTCGTCATGATGACAATTGTCAAAGAGCGCTGTGGTTCTACTAGGAATAAAAGTGGGACTGAAGTGAAAAGGGAGCGAGTGTTATGGCTCGAGGCTCAGCTGACCTTCTAGCGTTGTGAAGGAGACGGGAATGCGGGGCTGGAAATACATACTCTCTCTCGCTCTTGTCATAACTGCGCTCCCTTGTGCTCACTCTACCGCCATCTGTGGTGCCTCAGCTCACCTCCCTGCTTTTACTGTTGACCAGAGACAGTATTGCACAATATGGAAATCCCACCGCCATCCTTAATGACAGCGTGCAGTTTACAATATGCACGCTGTCATTAAGGATGGCCCATAAGAAGATAAAATGGTAATTTCACCCAAATGTAGACATTTTTTCCTCTCTGTGGTGAATGTCGTCACCAGTGGTTTTAGTGTTATTTAACCAGATTCATCTCCACCGCAATCAGTGTCCCCACTTTCCTTGATAATCAACAGACCTCGATGTGGACTATGCACATTTTCTTTTTAACAATCTGAACACTTTAAGTTAAAATTTTGTTGAGGTTAAAGACTTTTAAGCTTCAAACTTCCTAGCAGGAGCTGTAAAAGGAGTGAGATTTATGTGAGCTGCAAAATACAAGTTAAACAAGGATAAATGTTTTCTAAATAACTAGTTTATTTATAGTCAGGGAGCTTCATATCTCAGGCCAGTTATGACTCATATTGAAACAGAATCTGGAAGCATCATGTCTTGCTGTTAAAAGAGCATGTGTCACATGTATATGAATCGGGGGCTCATTAAGTTAAATTGTAGATGATGTCATCAATTTTTAGTTTGTGCTTATTCTAATATTGCTACACTAAATCAACGTTTGAAATGAACTCAATTATGATTAGGTTTATATCATCAATAGTCCCAGCCCTAGACGGACGAATGATATCTTAAAACCTGAGAATATTAAAAAAACCTAACTACACTGTGACTGACCATGAAAGGTATGAGGGAAGTATCCCTCTTTGTAATTTCACTGTACTGTAAGTCTTTTACTGTGTGCGTGTGTGGTACAGTAACAACTCTTCTAATTGGTAACTATGACTGACAGCAGTTTTTTTCTATTCCTTCTGCTGCCTGATACAATGAGTTTTCAAAGAATATTATAGAAGGGTGTCATTACTGTGCTCCACTTTCACTGAGACCTTATACACACAAACACACAAGCAGAAAAAAACACGGCAAAAATATAAACACACATACGTTGCTCTCCCACCCCACCTGCCATGCCCACAGGGTAGGTTTGTGTGTGTGTGTGTGTGTGTGTGTGTGTGTGTGTGTGTGTGTGTGTGTGTGTGTGTGTGTGTGTGTGTGTGTGTGTGTGTGTGTGTGTGTTTATAGCAGTGTGGCAGCAGTCTTTGAGCAGCGACATCTCTGATTCCCAGAGGACTTTGAGACTCGAGCTGACTGTGACTAGAGCGGCTGTAGGAATATAATAGCACTATTTAGCCTGCAGCACTGTGGTCACACACACACACACACACGCTCAGACACACAAACAGCCACCCTTGCTGTCTGTGATAGACAGATCATATATTTACCATCTTCATCCCTTGTGCTCCTTCAGGAGTCTTTCCCCTCTTGTCTCCCCAACAGATTACACAAACCAAACACAGACACACACACACACATACACCGTGACTAAGTGATAATAGAAAAACCTGAAGATAAAGTATTAACTACGCAGTTTCTGCCACTGTCTTCCACCTTGAGTTGATGAATATGGTACAGTTTGTGTTGTTCATTCTCGCTGGGTAAATGATAAACCCTTCTGGGGTAAGATGGTGTTCGTTAAAAACACCAGACCGTTACGATAAGGTTGTTTTATTTGCTTCATCATCATATTTGGTATTAAATACAAGTGTGTGCTATTAGCTGCAGTGCTCTGATATTTACTTTTTAGACGTTGCATTTTGAAAAAGTATTACACTAACTGGATTTTATGTTTTTAGTCTAACTGTACAGGCCCGATGAATGTTGTGTCCTGTCTTCCTCCCCTCATCCTCAGGCTTGGCAGGTGGCCGCCTCTCTCTGAGCCTGGTTCTCCTGGAGGTTTCTTCCTGTTAAAAGGGAGTTTTTCTTTCCTACTGTCGCCAAGTACGTGCTCATAGGGGGTCATCTGATTGTTTCTCTGTATCATTGTAGGGTCTTTACCTTGCAATATAAAGCACCTTGAGGCGACTGTTGTTGTGATTTGGCGCTGTATAAATAAAATCGAACTGAATGTGGTTTGACTATAGTAACTAATTGGAAAGCTGGATTTAACTTGTCGAAGGAGAAAATGTGTATCTGGGGCTTTTATGAACTCTACACTGAAAAATAATTCAGAAATGAGAAAAACATACTCGCTGCAGTCTCATATTCTTAGAGGTGATGTTAGGTCCCATTTTTAAAAGGCAGATTTTTTTCGGACTTTAAAAAGTTATCCTACAATGTTATGTACTACCTGTACAGGGGAGAAGTACTGCTGACCTCTGGTAAAACCAGTGTAAGAACATCTTCTGTCGTTACTGTAACAGCAACGTACTTGCACACAGTATCAAGTTTGGCAGAAACACTGTCAAAGCCTGAAGTAGAAACACAATCACACGCAAACAAACATGCATTTTCATTCACACACACTCACTCACTTTGGCCCAAGGTGGATTTCTAGAGGTGCATATATTTACATATATTTGCATGTTTAATGAGTTTTGGGAGATCAAGCGATCCAAGCGGCCCTTTGTGGGTATTTCTTTCTTTCTTTCTTTCTTTCTTTCTTTCTTTCTTTCTTTCTTTCTTTCTTCCCTTCCCTTCGATTTTTTTTTTTTTTAATTTGTGTGTGTGTGTGATTGTGGTAGGAAGGGGAGTAGTGGAGGGGGGTCTCCATGTAAATATCACCCACTGTGTGTTGGCACCCGTCGCAGATGGTCGGGGGCGAGGGCACCCTGTGGGCACAGGATACCTATTTCTGTTTATCTGTTTTGTGTGAGACTGGGAGGCACAGAGAGTGTGACTCTAGTTTGTGTGTGTGTCTGTGTGAATTCATTGCACTCTAGGTGTTTGTATGTGTGTGCTTTTGCAGCATATTATTCTGTATATTCGTGTGTCTCTTCTGTTGAGAAGCTGGCCGTGTGCGAGGGTGCAGTACATGCGCGTGTTTGCAATTCACTGAATATTTGTTTACTCTATGTGTGTGTGCGCAGTTTTATGTCTGTGTTGATGGAAGCAGTGTTTGTGTGTTTGTGCAGACATTTGCATGTAAGCTTGCTGCAGTGTGTGTGTGTCTGTGCATGTGTGTCTCCCAGCATGCAGCGTGGCTATGATGGCCCTGTTTTGGATGATTGATGTGTTGGAGGGAGCAGTGAGGAGCCCAGGTTGGGCCAGAGCCTCAGTCTGACACACTGCTGCTTCCCTGCTGCTTTACATATGTAGACGCAGCAAGACTCCTCCTCCCCTCCCATCTGACACTGCTTCACTCTCTAACACTGCCAACAATCGCAGGTTTCTTTTTTTGGAGGTTTTATTTTGAAGCTTCTGTTAGTAGACTGAGCCCTGTGTGCCGTTGTCTAGCAACTTCCTGTTGCACATTTTACACCTGTTAGTACAACTGCAGACTGAACTGTTGGGTGGGAAACCTTATTATTTAATATTCTGTTATCTGTGAAAAGAAAATAACATTTAACAGACAATGCAGCAGTTTTGTTTTTTAAATTACAGATTTAATTTTTCTGTTATATAAAATTATATGAAGTTAGACTTGATAAGTCTTTTAAAATGGGACCTCATTTCTCGCTTGATAGTTTTTATTCTTAGAGTCTACTACGGTAGCTTTGCATAAATCAAAGCTTAGAATAATCTTCATTGTTCTTGTACTGGGCACTGGCCCCTCAGTTTATACGTCTGTCAATTTAGCTTGTCAGTCTTCAAGCCAACTTTTTCTTGATTGGCTTCCCCTCCTAAAGTGAGTGAGTGAGTTAATATGTTAATGTACTTATTATGATCACATACTATTTTAACAGTAAATATACAGTGGTGGAAATAAACCATTTCTCGTTTTTATGCTAGTATCATTTTAATTGTGAGAGACAGAATATTAAACAGAAATCCAGAAAAAAAACACATTACATAAAAGTCATAAAGTGATTTGCATTACATTGAGTGCAATAAGTATTTGATCTCCTACAACCCATCTCCAATTCTGATTCCCACAGATTGACTGTGTGCCCATGTGATACACAGATTACATCAATCAGTTGCTTAATTTCAGATACTCCTGATTAGGGCTGTTCGATATAACGATGATATAAAAGCCATTTATCGTTTCATCGCTATCGTTTGTTTCGTGGTGTCGCAAAATAAACTGTTTATGGCAATATTTTTTCATCATTTTGATGGTCACTGTAGTGGCTATATTTATTTCTTAAAGTTCTCTCTTTCTCTTATATTCAATATAACCACACTACAGACCGACATGCGCCTGTTTTCATGCGTTGTCGTTAGCAACAACGACGATAAAACCATGGCGTGTCCGCTTGTTTATTTTCCACATACGCCTTTCACAATAAAGCTCAAGATCCTGTTGAGACTTTTCAAAATAAACGGAATCACGTGAAATAGTATGAAGAGTGTTTACGGATGAGAAGCAAAAAAGAGCCGTTATGTGCTAAAAAATAAACCTTAGATGCAAACGTTGGAACGGGCTTTCCCCCGCAGCACACCGTGTAATAAATACAACGAAAACTGCGGCCGTTACAACTTACGTAGAAAAATATATAGTTTCATGGATTGGGTCAAACACTCGACTCCGGGTACATGACGCCCAGCTGGAAACACTTCACGCAAGTCGAGCTGCCCGAGATTCACAGAATTTACAGAAAATGTTCAATTTTTGTGATTTATATCGTTATAAATAAGACGATAGATGTCTTATATCCTGATCTCAACTCGTTACGTGAATAAAATGCTAGCCTGTCCACAGAATCTGCTTCTTCCACCACCATGGTCAAGACCTGGTCAAGACAAGATTGTACACCTGCAGAAGGCTGGAATGTGAAGTCCATCAGCAAGAAGTTTGGTGAGAAGGTAGCAACTGTTTTAGTTGCCACCTTCTGCTAAAGAAGAACCACATTAAGGTCATGGAGTGGTCTAGCCAGTCTCCAGACCTCAGTCTTATAGAAAATCTGTGGAGGGAGCTGAAGCTTGTGAAGCAGCAGCCAAGAAACCTAAAATATTTAGAGTTTCTGTAAAGAGGAGTGAAAAAATTCCTCCTGAGATGTGCAAACCTGGTGACTAACCACAAGAAACGTGTTACTAGTGTACTTGCCAACAAGGGTTTCTCCACCAAATACCAAGTCAAGTTTTTTGTGGGGGATCAACTACTTTTTTCATAATAATACTAATAAATAAAATAATACTATTTTCACTCAGTGACATGCAAATCAATTTATAACTTCAGATTTTTGGTTGATATCCTGTCTCTCTCTCCACTAAAATAAAACTAGCACAAAATTACAGACTGTTCATTTCTTTGGTAGTGAGCAAACTTACAAAATTAGCAGGCGATTAAATCGTTATTACAAGTATTTCCCCCACTGCATGAGAGAAAAAAGAGTGAAGGCATAATTGGTTCAGATTAAAGTGAATCTATATTTAAAAAATGTGGAAACACATCTCAGGAAAGTATTTTATATCATCACAAACTGACCATTTCTTGGCAGAATTAACAAAGCCATTTATTTAGAATTAACACCCATAGTAACAGTGACTAAACAAACATCTGCCACCTGCAAAACAATCAGTACGTATTTGTAAAAAGGTGTCAACTTTTAAGAAGGAGAGGATGGTGTAGAAATGGTTGGAGAAATGACACAGCAGTGATGCCTAATGTAGCTGCTAGCGAGCTTTGCTTTGATTCAGAAATTTAACACGGTGCAAAGTCACGTCCTTTCTCAGAGGAGCTGTACTTTTAAGAATTATGGACTTGTGGTGAAAGTATCTTCCAGGTGTATGATTGTATAAATGTGGAGCGGGGTGTCCTGGAAAGGAGTCTATACTTCCTCTGGGAAGAAGCACTGAAAACATCATAAAGTACAGTTTTCTTGTCTTTTCTTTGCATGTCTCCATTTAATTGTCTTTCTCAGTGATGCTCTCCGCTAAATGCATAATTTGTCCTCTGTTTTTGTTCTTTTCATCTCATTTTGTCTATCATCCTCCCACTCTCACCATCTCTCACTGTTCCTATGTTGTTTTTTTTCACAATTCCACTACCTGTGTATCAGCATCTCTTTCTGAACTCCTTCCTCATCATTCCCAGTCACCGGGTCTCGCTCCCATCACCCTGACACTCACCCGTTTCGATATCCTGCCATCTCTGGCCCATCACTAATCCCCCTCTCCAACTTCTTTTTGTCTCTGTAGTTTCACTCTCTCTCTCTGGCTTTTGAAATCCTTCCACTTTCCCCTCTGTTCCTCTACTTCTGCTAATCCTTTCATGTTCTTTGTCTCCCTTTTGTCTAAAAGTCAGTTTAACATCTTTCTATCCTCTATGCCCCGATTTTGTCTCCACATGTAGTTCTCACATTTTTTATAACATTGTAGTTAAATATCATTTTCATCACGCCTTCAGTGTAATAGCTGGATGACTGCTTCTTAATTTTTGCCTTATCTTCAGTTATAATGAAGATAAGGTGCACTTATAGTTGACACCAAATATGTGCTTTACAAAATGATTACAAAGTTATGGAACTCACAAGCATATTTTATGAATTCAGGAACATAACTTTATGTGTAAAACGAACTTCAGCTCAATTAGAAACAATCTGGAATTTGAAATATTTGACTCGTGAGGTTTCCCGGTGACAGCAGGGTTGCAGCTCTTCAGAGAGCCATGTCAACCTAGTAGAAAGTCCTGCTGGGAGGCGGGGAGGCGTGCAAGGCATATCGATCCACCTGTAGCATCCAGCTGTTTGTTTACCAACAACAAATCAATGCAGCACTCAGCTGGGGGCTGCCATGCCTGGCCTCCGATCTGCTCTGAGCACTCTCTCACACACACACACACACACACAAACACTGCGTAGAATATACACACACACAGGCAGAGAGGCAGACTGGACAGTTGATGTAGCAGATTTATGGTATAAAGCCATCTTTGAACAATGCTTGACTAAAAGGGGATTTTGTGGGTTTTCATAACAGTCAGGTAATTTAGATATGTTTCTTTTAATTATCTGTGGGCTGAGCTACAGAAAAGATTTCGTTTTTCCATTTTTTATCCAAATACTGTCCTGATTTATGAATAAAATAATGATTTGATGTAATTGAAAGTGGAAGTCAGAGAACTGACATGACAGAGTGAAAAAGATAGTTTTCACCACCCTTTGTAGCCATAACTTGAAGTCATAGTTTTCCGTATGACTTTATCAGTCTCTCACATTGTTGTTGAAGACTTCACTCTTCTTTGCAGCATTGCTTCAGTTCATTGAATTTTGCAGGCATTCGTTTATGCACAGATCTGTTAAGGTCCTGCCAGGCATTTTAGTCGGGTTGAGGCTGGACTTTGACTGCGCCATTGCAACTCTGTTGCTGTTGTAGATTTGCCGGTGCACTTGTGATCCTTGTCCGGTTACTTGACCACATATGGGACAAGCTTTAGCTGTCAGACAGATGGCCTCATGATTAAATCTAGATCTAGGTCTGTATGGCAGTAGTCGACAGTTGGTTGACCAAATGACTGCAAGGTATCCAGGTCCTGTGACTGAAAACGAGACCCAATCATCACACCTCCACCACCATGCTTGACAGTTGGACAAAACATCACATCAAACATCTCCATTTTGGTCTCGTCTGTCCAAAGGACATAGTTCCAAAAGTCTTGCGGTTTGTTCAGATTCAATTTTAAAAACTTAAGATGCGCTGCCATGTTTTGTTTTGCTTTTTAATAGAAAGAAGAAGCTCTTTCCTGGCAACCCTTTCAAACAGGCTATATTTGTTCAGCCTTTTTCTAATTGCAAGTCATGATTAGCATTTAACATGCTAAGTGAGCTCTGTAGAGTATGAGATGTAGCTTTTGGATCTTTTTGGACTTTCTCTGCGCATTGCACGGACTGATGCTGAGGTGAATTTCACTGACAGCTGTCTAGAATGTTTTCCACTAATGAATACTGTTTCTGTTTTTGGAATGGTGACTTCAGATTGTTAAAGAAAATGTTCTTATACCACTTGCCATATTGACAGGCAGCAACAGTTGCTTCTCTAAGATCACTGTTGAATGCTCTTGACCAGCTCTTGTAGGGATGAAGTTAATTTTTGCCTTGAAAATTACGGAATGATTCATCTTGTACCTTTGGAGATTACAGACCTCAACTTGCACTTTTGCTGCAACACGCTGCATTTGCTGCTGTGACAGTCAAAGGCTTTTCGTTGTAAATTAAAGGTCACAAGTCTTTTGTGTTGTTGTGTACAAGTTTTAAGTACTAAGTCATCAGATTGAGCTGTCACATGATCTCACCCCCACCCACCTCTAGCCAAAAACATCCCTCAAAACAGCTGAACAGTTGGCATGTCGATACTCTTTGTGGTTGTTTAGAGTAAATGAATAACTTCTGTCCTTCACTTAAACTCTTAAACTCAATTAAAAAATAATAAATAAATAAACTAAAAACTGTGGATGTGAAATTCTGGGCTGAGACTGATGCTTACAGTAACAGTATTCCTTATTCCTTCTTTCCAGAAGATATCTTCATTATAAAAAACACATTACTGAATATCCATCCACATTATACACTCAAGGTTGCCATCGAGTTTATTTTTGTATTGTTGTATGAAGACTTTATGATTTTGTAATCTACACTTTGGTTTTAACACATAAGCTCTTCCTGCCTTAAAAATGTGGGTTGATTAAACAAAGTAAGAAGCGTTAGTTCACAGTTTTTATGCTTTAATAAATGTAAAAGTAACGGACAGAGACTCTGGGGAGTTTTATCTCTATAACAATGCATGCTGGGAAGTCTGCTACTATGTTTATTCTCTTTCTTAACCTCTTGAGACCAGAGCTTCTGTTGGGACGCATGTGCAAAATCCGATGTAAGCATCTGGGATTAATTCAGCTGATATGAACTAAAGTTAGATATTTAAATTATGCCAGAATGGATCGGTGTATTCCACTAAATTCCTGCATGATAATTTACAATCAAAATCCATTTCATGTTTATGTATACCATTACTTCATCACCTTTTTATAAGAGAAGTCTGGCGCTTTCCTAAAAAAAACTTTTTCCATCATGAAAAGGTTCATCCAATAGTTTACTGTAAGATAAATTCTCAGTTTAACGATTACATGCTTTATTCACATACTGCCAGATCTTCTCATTCTTTGCCTTTGGTTTTAGTATTGCTGTGTTTGGACATTTTCACATAAAATATTGATTGACTTGTTGATCGATTGATCGGTTTTTTGGTGAAATGGTGTCTTTGTCATGGTGATTGTTTCCAGGTGACTGACCGCAAGGGCACAGTGAGGAGCTGCGCGAGGCCAAGTGAAGAGGAGGCAGCCGGAGCTCTACACAGCGTTACACTCATCCTCTATGGCACCTACCACCCACACAGGACCACGCACGGTATGTGAAAACGGCAACCGGTACACTCTGAGGTGGGCACGGAGGCTGAGTTACTGTAGAGGTGTGACATGTGTGCTGGACGTACTGCAAACGATGCACAGAGTTAATATAAAAAACAGGACAAGGAAAAAATAATACACGAGCTAATTAAACAATAGAAATCTGAAAATAGATATAACATGTGCTATCCTTATTATTCCAAGTTTCCTACAACCATCCACTCCCACCACCACCTGCCATCCCTGCTCGTGTGGCTGAGGCACCGCAGTCAGAGGAAGTCAGTGGACTGACCACAGGGACTATGATGTGTAATTACAGCGTGACCCCTGGCTGCCCCTTCTCAATCCCACCCGTTCCTCCACAGTGTGTGTCAGCTTCCCTGTTGCACACAACTTACACACACACACACACACACACACACACACACACACACACACACACACACACACACACACACACATCTTGTTAGCCACACACAGCATAAAGCCACAGCGCCTTCCTCTGTGTCCCTGTCGGGGGTTTCAGGTTTGTTAGACTCACCGAGGCATGCTGGGAGAGAGAGACGTACCCAGACTTTCTTGTTGATCTCTGTCAACAGGGGTTCACACTGGTCATGGAGGTCCTGGAATATCACTTTTTACTGATAGTCAGGCAAAGTCAGGAACCTTAACCAAAGTGCTGTCAAAGTTTAGATTTATTTTAGATTTATTTTTTTCCTCGCATTACATCCCTGTTTCAGCCCAAATTAGGAAGAAGGTGTGTTTTTAGGACATAAAAGTACTCAAGCTCAGTTATGGAAAAGTCATGGAATTTCACCCGAGGGCCGCAGTGGGTATCTCCTCTCTTTTTCTGTGTGTGTGTGTCTTGCTCCGTTGCTCACTCGTCTCTTTCTGTCAAGATGCTGATCTCTCTGTTGAGAAATCAATGGCTCCCCCCCTCTTCCCTCCTCCCTCTCTCTTCATCCATCCATGTATCCCTCCCCATGCTCCTGGATCTAACCCAAGTTCAAGCTGTTAGTCAATCTGCTGTCCACACACACTCACTTCATTCACAGGTTCTTACAGTGTTGCTATTCCTCAGTCGTATCCCCAGTGACATCATTCTGTAGTGGGCCAGTTAGCCACACTGTGCCCTGAGCATCACCCTCAGTCATGACTTTGGATGATTCTAATTTCCAGACTAGCTTGTATTACGCTGTGTGCAGAATAGATTAGAGTGCGTTTTCATATTTTTTATAAATAGCTTTCCAAATCTGTCTGCTAAATATGAAGTTTGTCATAGAAACAGTAAACTTAAACTTAGTAAGATATGAATTTGTATGTTTCAGACTTGATTGTACTTAATATGTGTACTTTTTAAAGTAATTAATGAGTTCCCTGTAGAAAGTGATATGTTACACTATTACATCATCACAATACTGACTGCAAAGTTGATGAAAACGAGCTGCACAAGAAAATTATCATTGAAACAGCACTTCAACTGTAGATTTGTCCCAAAAATGTCTCTCCTCTGCGTGATCCTATAAGCCTGTTGATCTCTGCTTTTTGTTACCTTTTAAAAATTAATCTTTGGCAGATGGCATCAGCATCACCCTGGGTCATGTGGTCTTTAGCTGCTATGTTTGTGTTAGTGTATAACAGACTTCTGCAGATTTTGAATGCCTTTAAGTCAGCGTCACTACTCCCTAGGCTTGTTTCTTTTTACAGGGAGGGATTTGCTCTTGTTCTGCCACAGAAGAATTATTTAGATTGCATGCTGATGATGGGTGAAACCATGGCTCACATTTGGCATTCTCACTCATCCTGAACATGTATGGATGGAGTTTGAAGACACAAAATTTGTCTGATTTCTTGGAAAGATAAAATAACAAATCTTTATGCCACTCACAGAAAAAGAATATCAGAAGCAAGGCCCAATAGCAAACAGGACCATTGTGGAAAGGTTATTTCACTCTTAGTTAATGATGATGATAATTATAGCAACTTACTGATGATTTTGAGATCCCTGGTGTCATAAAGAATGTGCAAGAAGTGATTAAGATGAACAGATTTGGGTCACAAATGATTTCTGTTACTTACTTACAGCGCGTACCTTTAAATATACCGAGCTACATTTGCTAGGCAGAAGCTGTGCTATTTATAGTGGTGGCAGTACTGTAATGGACATGTTGGGAACTGCTGTTGCTGTTCATCACATATTTAGTGAATAAGCATTTCACTTAAATTGTTCTCTGCCGTCGTCCTCCGTGTCTGTTTGATGCTGGTTAGCCTGCGGATGCCTCCAGATGAGCTTCACATTAATGATGTGTAGAATGAAGCCAGTCTGGTCAGTCTTTGTGATGCGGCTGTGTCTCTGCTGGCGTTTGTGAGGGGAAACCGCCTCTGTATGTGCGCCTGTGCCTCTGTGTGTGTTTGTTTGGTGGCTGTGCAGCAAGTGAAGGTAAATTGCTGTGATTATGTGGCAGTAATTGAACAGGGATGGTGTGCTTAATTGAGTTGTTGTTTCTTGATGTTTCTCTGTAGTAGCAGGAACCACCGAGCTGACAGGTGCCTCGTCTCGTCTCGCCTCGCCGGGATGAGGGCTTTTTTTTTCCTTCCATACTATAGGCTTTGTTGTGTCTTCTTTAAAAAATATGTGTGTGTGCATTTGTGTGTTTGTGTTTAAATGTTCAAGCAGGTAGAAGAAATTATGGGGTTTGTGAGATGGTTCTGTGAGCTTCTACAGGTTATTTACATAATATTTGTACAGATTTATGGCTTTAAATGTATGCCTCTGTATATGAGTCTGTGCATGCGTGTCTTTCATGTATGGGCTCTATGGAAGAGGGATGGTGTGCATGCATCCTTGTTTCTTTGCATGTGCTGATTCTGTGTGTGCATGTAGCTCTATCTGATCTGCCTCCTGGGCTCTGTGGCCCAAATCAAATGGTAGGAAACATCAATTTCACCATTCCGTTTTCCTCCTCCCCCTTCCTCTCCTCCTATCTCCTTGTATAATTTCTCCTCTCTTCTTCACTTCCTCCCCCCTCTTCAGCCTCTCCTTCTCTCCTCCCCTTTTCGATGTCTTTCTCTCTGCGGAAGTGTGATTACGTTGCTCCTCTGAGCACCAGTGATCTGAGGGTTCAGCATGTTTATATGTGTGCGCGTGTGCGTGTGTGCACGCGTGCTTGTTGACTGCTTGGTGATCTGAGCAGCCCGGCGCTGGGTATTGTGCAGCGCAATTCACGGACGATGTCTCCAGATGAATGCCTCCATTCACAATTACAGCCTCTCCATTAGCTGCAGCCCTCACCGCCTTGTTGTTGTCTTTTCTTCCTTCGCTGCAAAAGGGAAAAAAAAAAAGAAAAAGCAATTAAAGCAGGACAAAAACAAGCTAGAAGAACACAAGTGATGTACCTGGAAGAGAAAAAAAACAGCAAAGGCAGGGGGAGTTGGGAGTGTTTGAGAGGTGGGGGGCTGATTCTTCAGTCGGGATTCACACTACACACTATCTCTGTTTTATTCTCAAGGAAAGCTTGTGGATTTATTTGAACATTTGTGCATGAACTCAGTCCCCTCAACTACAAATACTCTGTCAGATATATATTTTTCATTTTGCTGTTTGTGCTGTAAGTGACTCTGTCCTGCAGTTTCATCCTTACAGGGATCTTTTAATACACAGAAAGCTGAGAAGCATCCTCTAAGTTGAGGACAGACTAGTGCTTTTTATGTGTGTGTGCCTCTATTACTACAATATTATACTCTGTAATATGATAGAATACATGCTTCCTGCTTTTTTTCTTTCTTTTTTTAATTCTGCAAAATGATTCTTACACATTCTTTGATATTATTAATGCAAGGAACAGATGGATATGTTGTGTCACTGCGCTTACTTATTCTAACTAAAGAGGATGATGTCAGTGAGATAAATGGAAAGGCTGGATTGCATCTTCATGCAGGGAATCCCTTTTGAAGGGTAGACAGTTTGAGTCTGACACTGAAATGGCAGAGTCTGCCGCTAACAATGAAAACTCCTGCATGACTCTCTTGGCTCACAGTGAGCCCTTGGTGGGGTGAAGGCAGTGAGTCTGTGTTGCAGTATCTCACCGAAAACAAAAAAGTACTGTAAATTTTCTTGTTGAGTAACAGAAGTATAAATTCAAAAATCTGGTTTTAAATCAGCTGCTGCTGATTTTAATATCAATCTAAATAAGGGCTCTTTGGAAGAACAAGAACTCCTCCTGCAAGTAAAACCCTGCATATAAAAATATTGCACAACAATGGATGAAAATAACAGTTTGTAAACTGTAACAAAACAGGATTGACTCGATAAAATCTTCTGATGTATGTGCAAAATGAAATTGCAAGGCAAATATCACCCAATATCATTTATTTTAGCAAAACTGCCTGAATAACATTTTTCTGCTACTAACCTCAGAAATGGTAAATGGACTGGTTCTTATATAGCGCTTTTCTACTCTATCTGAGCACTCGAAGCGCTTTATACAACTTTTTCATTCACCCAATCACAATTTTCTAGGTTTTCAGTGCTACCTAACTAGCATTCATACACATTCACACTCCGATGAATGCATCCTTGGGCAAGATATTTGGCATGCAGACTGGAGCACTTAGTAGGTGACCCGCTCTACTACCTGAGCTAGAGCCACTCCAGCACACTTTATGTATTTACAGACCACAGAACCGTTCCTGTCTTATTTTAAAAATGAAATAGAAACATATTTGGCATGTACTGTAGATAGAAACATAGGTAGTGAGGCATACAGCAATCTAATTGTGCTTCTATTTTTAACTTCAGAGGGACCCCTGCAGAGTGTTGTGTCCATGGGGTTGAATCACCCTATCCCTCATGGGTGGTTGTTCCAGAGGGACCAGTCCCCTCCTATGGACCTGCTGCAGTGGATCTACCAAATGGAGAGGGAGAAGAAGGTGCGAGCTGCTGATATCGCCATGTCACTAAGAGGAAAGGTACAGTATGGCGCACAGAGCTGGAACACAGACTCTCCACACATCACAGGCACCATGATTTACTGTTCCAATAAATCACTTGCGTCGCCTAATTTCCTATGGATTTCAATTTCCCCCTGGACATATCTGCATTGATCAACTTCAGGTATAAGGATGTGCCAGGCGTCGCTCACTGTGACACTGAAGAATGGCTCACAGATCTCTGTCAAGGGTGTTTCTGTGTGTGTGTGTGTGTGTGTGTGTGTGTGTGTGTGTGTGTGTGTGTGCGCGTGTGTGCGCGTGTGTGTGTGTGTGGATAGGGGGTAGAGCCGTGGGATTTGTGCACATGCAGCATTTCTATTGAGCGCCGTCGTCGTCACTGTCGAGGCTTTAGGATACAAATCCTTGAGTGTGAGTAATAACATCTGAAAATGTCAGAATCATACAGGCAGAGATAAGGATCAGACAGTTGAATCGGGACTCCAGATATTGTTATTCCCATCATATCTGCTCGTAGTCTAGGCCTGATTATGAGGAACAATTAAATATCATTCTGGCTTCTCCAACAGTTGTTACTGCAGAAAAAACACCAGGGTATAACGCTCCTTAGAAAATTAGACGACATTTTGCGGTCTACTTAATCATTGCTCCAGCCCCAGCGTTTGAGCTGAAACAAATTCACAAGCCCCTGTCACTGTCCTTTATGCTGCATTATCAGGCCAATTACAGCCTTGACAGAAGTGTGCCGCCGGACGACAGGTAGCTGTTTGCATGCACACATTGCTGCCCGACGTGTCCTTGCAGGGGTACACGGTCCCCGGGCCTGTAGATGAGTTTTGAGCCGGTGTTAGGAGGCAACGGCAAGGCCTGACAACGTCTTTACCCCGAGTTCCTCCCCTAGAGGCAGATCTGAATGGATTGCAGAGGCAAGGAGGAGAAATAAATTGGAGAAAAGGATAAATCGATGCTTGGCGGAGAGGCAAACAGACCTTCCAACCCCCGGCCCAGAGACACACACACACATGCACGCACACACACACGCACACTCGTACCACAGCGTGGCTTTTTTTCCTTGGGCTGTATTGGATTGGTATGCAGAGCTGAGGAGAGAGACGCTCAGAAAAAGACTTGGCCTACAAATGATGTCCTTTGTTTGATCCATTAGGTTGGGGGGGGGGACTGGTTGGTTGGGGGTGGATGGGGAGGGTCGTCCCACGGAGACGGTGGAAGGGCTGGGAAACAAACGTCTCTGTCTGTGAGCCTCTCCCTCTCTCTACTCACCAGCATCTTCTCATCTCAGAGAAGAGAGAAAGATCAGCTCGAGGAAAAGCTGGTTGTCGTCTGTCTGCGGTGATGTGTTGGAGGGCAGAAAGGATGCAGTGTAGGTGTGTGCGCCTATTCGCTTGAATATGCTAAATTTACCAATCTGAAGCTTTTCATCTGGAGGTTGTTTTTATTCTTTTTTTTGTGGTCGTGGATTTTTCTATTTGTTCATCGTAGTTGTCGTCCTTGCTCTTGGATAACAGTAACACTTCGTTCACCACCATCATTTCTGATCTGAACTGGGAACTCTGTGACACAATTACAAAACAAACAGTCTGACAGATATCTTTGGGTTTTCATTTTAATATGTATATATATTTTTTTAAATAAAGCAATCAAGGTTGATGCCAAAAAATTTTTTGTTAATTGAACAATGAATGATGTTAATACACAGCAAACAACATAAACCCGAAGTTGCTGTTGCTGTTGAATCGTATTACCTCTGCCAACAGGTAATGTGATCGGTTGAGTTGGTCTGTTTTCACGCAAAGTTATTGCAATTTTATTTTTTTGTTTGGTGTTGTCAAGAAAATATCACAATCTGGTCTCTGTTCTAAGTTCTTACTTTGGAACGGGTTTTAGCCTTAGCTGAGGTTTGCAGCATCACACTGCGCTTGTTTGATAAGTTATCAAGGCATATAAATACTGCAAGACTGTAATATAACATGGCAGTGCAGAGAGAAACACTCTGATGTAAGAAACAGCATCATGAGTTTGGACTGGGTGCTTCATTTGTTTTCACCCATGTTAGCAGCATAGCGGTATGAGCTGAAAGGTCAGTAGGGCTGGGAGTCAGTCCATATATGCGATCAACTACAGGATGGATTGATTGATGATGATTATGTGCCGAAATGTTTGTATTCTGTCTGTTTTTCTATAGCATTATCATCAAGCCAATAATTTAAGGTGGCAGGTTCACAAACAATAACCTACAGTAGAAAATTAGCCATATTCCCGTTAGCCTCATTTGTGCTTAGCAAATGTTAACGAATTAGCATGCTAACAGCGACAAACTTAAAAAGCAGGTGTTCTCCTTTCTGAAACCCATGTAAGTTGCAGCAAGTTTCCATCAAGCCTTCATATTTAATATTATGAATGGATCTGCGTGTATGAGAGGCTCTTTGATGCCCACTACTTAGAGCATCAGGCCAACATAACTCTAAAAACCGATTCATAAGATGCTCTCAAATCCAAACTTCAACCTCCTTCCAGTTATTTATGCATCCATTTTGCTCCATCACCCCTACTCTGGTCTGTACTCTACGCTATTTCTGACTCTTTTTGGGAGGCATGCATTTTTCTGAGCTCTCCACCAAGCAACGGCACACAACGCCATTTATTTTAGCTTGGGAGTTCTCTTTTCACTCCGTGTCTTTTTATAGTTTTGTCGTTCATACTGTACTCCCCGCTGTGCTTCTATTTTCATGAATGCTGTGAGAAATAATTGAAAGCACCGTGTATGGTGCCGTCTGTTGCAGCGCTCCCACTTCCTCATGCCTTGTAAATACTGTATCACTAAAACCCCCGCTGTAAGCTGCCGGCTCGGGATTCCTCACAACTCTGAGACGTCAACACTCACTGAAAACTTGAGCCAAGATCAAATCGTAACCAGAGCCTGAACGTTGCTCCTGTGGACAGAGCCAGCGTTTGATTGATTTCAAATTCAGCTGTTTGTCCTTGCCTTTTTTCTTGCAAAAACAGAGTTGAATTGGATTCCTCTGAACAGCTCGTGGCCCATTTCCTCTGTGTGTTTTCTCAGCTTTTTGACTTCCATAAGGAGGGGGAAAAGGATGTCAAAGGAGTCGCGACTCCTGCTGCAAGTGGTGGTGGTGAGAAGTGCAGCAGATGGAAGCCCACAAGGAGCCTTAACAAGAATAAATAACGTACCATAGCTACTAAAAATAAAATATTGCTTATTAGAAATTAGAGTTTCTCTACTGGTTTTGCACATGAATGCAGCTTGCTAGTGTAGCCGAGTGCTGCTCAGCCTGTAAAGACATTGGTGTCACGGTGAGGAATAACTTTAAGAAGCTGAAAAATATGGTTCATTACCAGGTTGGAAGAAATCTGCATTATGGGAAATGCAGGAATCAGTGTATTTTCGCTTCCCTCACACAACAGAGCCATATTTTGTACATATTTTGTTTGTCTTTAACATGAAACATCTGTTTCATTAACCAGATGGGAAAAACTCGAGGAGACAGACCGGTTAAGTCGAGCCTGACATCTAGTCTGGCTTTCAAGGTAAGCTGCAACCCCCACCAGTCCTAAAACACAGGTTATTTTTATAGTTTGGGTTTTTTGTGCTTTTTCTGTTAGGGGGGGTGAAGACTGAGGAGTGGAATAGATGAAGGGAAAATGATTTGATTTAATGAATTCGAGGAATGTGAGTTTGCACGCTAGACACATGGCACTCTGCCCATTTGGCCACCAGAATGCTTTATTTTTTTTTTCATAATAGATATGTGGTTGGTCTTTTTGTTTTTGTTTTTGTTTGTTTTTTAACAGCTGAAACAATTATTTAATTGAATTGGCAACTATTGTGATATTCAGTTAATTAATTAAAGAGATTTTTCCCTATTGAAATGTAACCCACTCAGGTACAGCGTTTTCGATTGTAGGAGAATTTTCATATTATAAAATTACCCAATAAGTGAACTGAAGAGCAAAATCAGACCCTAGACTGCTATCTTATGACTATTTACACTGTCCCACAGATACTTGACACACATGTTGCCCAGAAAACAAGACCTACTGTTGAGAGGGAGCCTCCTGAAACCGAGACCTTCGGGGACGACGCGGATGAGGAGCGCAGGTCCTTGCCCTCACAGAAGATCCAGGATGTCGGCACAATCAAGCGTTTTAGATCCAACAGATGACGGATCTGTGAGCAGAAAGGCGTGAGAGGGGGCGGGGCAGAGGGAAGGGAATTAAAAACACAACCATGAACCATAGTTTCGTAAAGACTGTAGTTTTCCACAGTGCAGAAAAGCCAGTTAATCATGAATCAAGTCAGCGTACTGTATTTTGACTTTGTGGCCTCGGTATCAGCAAAGATGACTTATTGTAGGTCGGCTTTGAAACCCACTTTCTCGCCTACACAAACCCCAAAACCCTGTTTCTGAAAAACAAATAGCTCCAGCAGCGCTCGTCTCCGCCCCCCAACCCCCGATCCCACTCCTGGTTTGCCTTCGGAAGTAGCAAAGGTTAGTGGAAGATATGTTTGTCTTTTTCCACTTCAATGAAGGGTGAATTCAGCTCTGTGCAATAAGAAATGGATTACCCCGTTCATTAAAGGGGGCTGCGTCACTCCTCATTGAGTTGGACAAATAACAAATTAATTCCTAGCCGCCTAATTTCTCTCTGTTCTCCACTGAATTCCCAATAACGTCGAATTACTGATCACAGCCATGTGAGCTCTCTCAACTTTCTATCAATTCATTAAAATTTTTGCCACAGTGGAGATACTGCTGAGGAGGATCTCTCCCTTTTTTCTTTTTTCTTTTTTTCCCATGCATGCTTCCTTTAACACCACAAGCTGTATACAAACAGAAAGCAAGTGAAGTGTTAATATTAGGAGATTAAAAAGACCAGGAAGCGTTACAGAGAAAGTTACTTTCACCCCGGGCGGTAAACTTTTTTTTTCTTTGCCAGTCTAGTGCAGGTCTGTTGGTGGAGGTGTTTTGTAAAGTAGCAGTAGTGTATTGACAGGGCAGTATTGATGTTTCAATTAGAGCAGCGTTACATAGTGCTCCAGCATGGTAACACGGTGCGTCTTCTGCCATCTGCTCTGCCTCCACGTCTGACGAACGAGGCACGTGGGGCTAATCGAGCCGCACATGAGCGATGGGGCTGCGAGATCTTCCGCGCACACACTCGCGCGCGCACACACACACTTATCCTGTACACACGTCCTTATGCAGAAAAATAAGGGGGGAAGGACGATGGAGAGCTCCTCAGCCCTGCTGTTTAAACAGCCTTCAGAAAGCCTGTGATTCCTCGCTTCACATGTGCCACAGGAGAAGCCAGCAGGTTATTTCCCCGACAAGAAAACGGGCAAAAGCGCCAGATGCACAAGTTAAAAATCTTCAAAAAAAAAAAAGAAGCTCATCTGATAGAAAGAACAAAAAATAAATAAATAAAAGAGAGAGAGAGATCAGCTTCTGCCAGGTTTTCTCGTGCTGGGACAGCCTGAAATAACAGTGTGTATTATGCCTGGCATTATTGCCTGCCAAACCACACGAATCAAAGACCTCATTGTGTGGATTACCTCGTTAATCTGTTGATGCCATTGACTAGTATTGCAGGTGCTAATGTGCCAGGTTTTTTTTCCTCCTCTTTCCTCCTCTCTTCTCTTATTGGGGAGGTGTAGCGTTAGGTTTGTAATCTGTTTTAAATGCTTTCTGGGGAATGAGACGCACTGAAAGCCAGCCAAGAGAGCTCTGCTATCATGGAGCGCTTTCTCTTAATACAGCACACAGAGGGGGACAGACTGACTGAGGCTGCGGCGCCTGTGCCAACGGGGACGAGCTAGCGAGCTACACGCCCCACGCCACTTGTTGAAATATATGACTGCATGAATAATGAAAGAGGAAGAGGGAAGTGGTATTGCTAGAGCAGTCCCACAATGACATCCATCACAGGAATGCCTCATTGCTCCTCTTCTTCTGTTTCCTCCTGCAAAAAGAAAAAAAAAAGGAGCTCCAACTTGTGTCTCTTTGGAGAAGCTAACGGGAGCTGAGCTCAGTTGCCTGCCCGAGCTGATAGACTTTAGAGGTGAAACCAGAAAGAGAGGAAGATAAAGAGGCAGAGAGAGAGAAAGACAGAGGGAAAGGGGACAGAAAGAGAGGTAATCCTTGCTTTTTTTTTCAGCTCCCCGGGGTGGTCTCTTCATCCAAGGCCTCAAAGAGGGACAGAATACACGTCCCTGCTACAATGAAGGGGACCCACAGGGGATGTTGCTATCAGTGTGTGTGTGTGGTGGGGGTGCAGCTTTAAGCAGGCCTTTGAGTGGCCTAATTGCATTGGAATACAGCAGTCTGAGAGCTGGCTCAGATCACGGCGGGCTGCTGGAGGGGTGAGCGCCCGCACCTCGACAGCCACACTCAGCAAAAGAGCCCCGGCACAAAGCACACAATTAATGCTGTCCCTCTCGTTAACTCTCTCCCCACTTTTTGTCCTCTCCTACTTTTCTCTCATTCTCCTCCTCCTCACCCCCATACCTTCGTCTCTCGCTCTCCTCTCCCTCTCTCGCTCCTCCCTCCCGCCTCAGTATGTCGTCACTCACCCACTGTATTAATCCTCCCATACAGCCTGTCAGTCTCCCTCGTCTTTGATGCACACAACAATTACAGTAAGGATGAAAGGCGTGGGTCGGCTCTCGTTATGCAAGATTCGAAACGGGCCTTGGCGAGAATTATTGACATCCGAACAGCTAATCTGAAATAAAACTCTGTTATTACTTCGAAGGAAGTGATCTGTGCTCGCTGCATATATTTCTGGCTGTATATACTCAGGATTAGGGGATCTTATTTTATTGCATAAATTAAAAATAAGGCATGTACTTTATTTGTATTTAAATGAGCCCACACTGATTGTATTCTTCTGATCTGAAGGTTTTGTATCAGTTCTGCTATCAGCTAAAGTCAAGGCAGCTGATAAATGCAAAGTAAACAGATTTCCATTTCATCACGATTGTTCCCCAAAGATGACACCACGGTAGAGCAATAATGCTCCAGCGGGGACTGTTTGTATCTTTGCGGCATTAAACACAAAGCTGTTACAATCTAAATGTGCTTCATTGGATTTTATCTTTTACAAAGAAAGCCTGGATATCATACAGGAATCTAGAGGTGTATTATATTAGAGATAACCGTGATATTTAAAAAAAAAAAGATATATCAATATTGTGCTAGTAATTCATAGGTGGTAATGCTGCAAATAATTGTTTTTTTGTTGTGTGTGTAAACATTTGTCCACTGGTATTTTGAGTTTGTTTCATTTAAACTATGAAAAGTCATAGATTATTTTCAATGATAACATTATTTACATTACTTTAAAAATATATTTTCTACAGATGTTACAGTATTGTTTCTATATTTTATTATAAATCATCAAACTAAATTCTAGTATTTTCTGATATTGATTAGACTTTTAAATACAAGGTAAAAAAAAAACGAATCAGATTTTCAAATATGAATATCTAGTGACTGTTTACGGCTTCTAAGGTAACCATATGAATCTTTTTGGATTTTGGACTGTCGGCTGGACAAAAATAAATGTTTATGACGGGAATTAAATTAATTTAATTTAGCAAGTTGTTCCACACATAAAGTTCAGCAGCTTCACTGAAGGTTTATTTTAGACTGAAATTTCACTGGAAAAAAAATTAAACAAAACAAGTTAACCTACTGGACACAAGATAACGCATCTGCATCACCAAGAAGCCTGTTTTCAGTGAATGGAGGCTTTCAAATCACATCACACCAAAACTGCATACTGAGTTGTGATTGGCTTTCAAAATGATGATGTCATGAATTGTTTTTTTATACTGTGCATGCATATGCAAGGCAGGTTTAAGGTGAGCACAGCCAAACCTAACCATACCTGTCAGCACATGGGTGTGAAAACCTTCCTACTGCACACACACACACACACACACACACACACCCCACTGTGTTCTGGGCTGTTTGTGTTCTGGAAACTGATAAGTAAGTTTCATTAGTTAAGACTGTGAAAATAATCATGATTACAAATTTCTTTCTGAAAGGTCTGACACGTTAAGGTGCTGTATCCTCTCTCTGCAGTGGGCGGTGGACATACTTTTCATTACACGGGTTAATATAATCGTTCTTTGGCGTTCACAGACAGCGAAGAGTGATTGGGCCTCGCCTTCCTCTCTCCCTCAGTTTGGACCCCAATGTCCTCGTCTTTAAATAGGACTCAGCGGACTGAGATCGTGGAACAATCAGTGATTTAAAAAACATATCATACTCAACCAGCCCCTCCTTTGATTTTCTTCATTACACGAGCCGTGTCTTAATAAAATCAAATTATTTCCGCTCACAGGACGCTTTCTGGTGAGAAATTGGCAGAGGGATGTGAGCTGATGTATGGGGAGACAGTCGCCTAATTAGAGCGTTAGAAATTGAATCTTTACAGCACACGGGTCATATAATTATCCTACTGTTAATTTAACGCTTACATTCTCTACTGTTCATTTTTATTCCCTTAAATGCAGTTTGGCAGCGACCTCACTGCGTCTCGGTGCATGAGAGGAAAGGCAGCGTGGCCCCTAACGCTGGCCCCTCTGTGTGATTGAATAACTACGGACCCTGCAGTCCAAATAACAAGGCTCGCATCATTTATGCATTGTTAAGCCACGTAATTGAAACGAGCCATAGTTTGCATATTACGCCATTAAAATAATGTGCTTTGCGTTTCTCCCAACACGACTATTTAAGCCTGTGTGGCGATGTGGTAATTCCTTGAATTACAGCCTAATTACCACAATGTTCTTTTGATTTGGCCGATTTCAATGTTACACCACAATAATGTTCAATATTACCAGAATGAATTACTGAGCCGTGCCTGGAAACTTTTTCCTGGTATGACTTAAATCCTGGCCTCTTCATGTGCTGTCGGTGCAGCTGGATTCACTCCTATGAAAGATTATTAGCCTCTGAAATGAGATCCATTAAAGGCCCAATCAGTAATACTTAATTGAAGAGCCCGAGTGATACATGGAATACGAGGATTTTGCGTGTGTTTTTGCTCTTCATCATCACTCGCTTTATGCTGCTGCGTATTACTGATGTAAACAGACCATCAGAAAGCATTGTAGCAGTTGTCCACTGTTTATCTCCGCAATGAATCAGGGCTGATGGCAGTTTTCTTTCTTTTTGAAAGTTTGCTGACAAAACATGTATTTACTATACAGCTAACAGTCTCAAATGTATTCTAAGTTGGTTACGTTACTTGTCTTTTGTTCATATTTTGTGGCATAAAAGATCAGAAATGAGAATTTTGGCCACTTAAGCGACATCAAAGCGCAAAGAAAAAGTTGTAGTACAACTTAAATCAGCATATGAATTGAAACTGCAATTCAGGTCATAGAGAAGCGACATTTTGCAATTAGCACTTGCTCTTTGTTGGATGGCCCTGCATTGTTCCCAGACCTTTGTCTATATACACGACATGTGTTCCTGTGTGAACTTTTTGAATAAATTAACATCACTAATAATGATTTGTGAGCGTGAATATTCACCATTTGTGTTTTCGTTGCACGGCTAGAATTTTTTTTTTTTTTTTTTTTTTTTGGGAGGGGGGGGGTGAAAAGTATTTCTTTGATAATTGCTTTTTTATTGCCTCTTAATTTTACTGCAGGTCCAAAGTTATTAAATAAAATGTTTAATTACAGTTTGAGTCATTTGCATACTTTGAAAGTTATAAATTGTGGATATTGAAGAACTGCCTGCGTTGATTTATAGGTTTAATTTGTGGCCAGTATGTATGACTTTATTTCTGGTGGACTGAATTGTTGTAGGCCATAGACTAACCAAAGGTACTGTTAATTGCACACATGCAGCAGGAATCATTAATGTCTTCTAACATGCAGAATTACTTCCTCAGAAGTTAGAAAGTTAAACATGTGCCTCTGCCAGTGAAAAATGTCCAAGATGTGTTTGTCATTTTTTCACAGTTTGCTTTCTCTCAGCGGAGTGTGAGGAGCAGCTTTGAGGACAGACATAATCTCTCTCATCTTTTTTTTTTTTTTTTTTTTTGCTTTTTCTAGCCCTTTCTCCCTCTCAGGGCCCTGTGCTCTTTACTCCTCCCTCCTTTATCCCTGCAAAAGCTTTGTCCCCGCAGTAGAGAGCCTCTCTAAATAGAGGCCTTTAGATAGTCCGGGAACAGGGGTGGGGGAGAGCTGCAGCGATGCAACTGCTGTTGTTTCATTTACCTCTCCCTATGGCAACCAGCAGCAGTTGGCCAGGAATGTCCCCTCTCTGGACAAAGTCCTGGTCCCCGAAGCTGACACTGGAGGGTTGGGGGGGGGGACAGCTGAGACAGGATGGAAACCTGCCCTCCCTGCTCTGGACTAGAGGCCTGAGTTTGGACTTAATCCTCCTCTTCCCTTCTTTCTAGTTTCACTTTAGTGGATGACGAGCAACCAGAGAAGGTGTTCACACAATATTAACTCTGTAATCGTTCTATATAAGACCTGAAAATAATTTTGAAATCTCTTTTAGTGAAGTGAATAAGCCTTCAGTACAGTTGCACCATGCTCTAATGGCCCCATATACAGGTTCTTTACAGTGTTGTAAACAGCCATTTAGTCCCTCATAATATCCTTTAAACTGCATGTAATAAGGGCACACTGGATAGAGTTTTATGTCTCTCTTTTTTTTAATCACTAAACTTTGCAAGTCCTCCATGCTATATATGTATAGAGAGAGAAAGCCATAACTTCAACTGGGAGGGGGCTTCCTTCTTTTTATCAGCATGTAGCCTCTCCCACCGAGACAGACTTGTAAAACTCACTTTACAGCCTAGTTGGACACAAAAGTTGATCTGTTTACTTTATGGGCTGTTAAAAGTTTTAAAGTCAAGACAGCTGACCGACATCTACATTTACAAGCCTTCGGTGAAGGGAAAAAATATACTAGTTTACACTTTTACAGGAAAGCGTCAGTGTTTGAGGAAGTGCAGCTTGAATAGCCGATGCTTTTAAAGATCCCAGTCCCCATTACCAGCTGCAAAAATCACCTGAGACTGATGCCAGCTAATGGCACACACCTCAGTTTAAGCAGAGCGCAATGTTTTTACCTGAAGACTTTAAATACATTTCAGTCTGCATGGCAGCAAATGTTCAAAAGTTTGTTAACATTTTGTTACTGTCTTTTTTTAAATAAAATCAAATTGTTTAAAACATGCCTGAGCTCCTTTCTCTATCAAATATTTCACTTTAGAAGCTTCTTGTGTGACAGATTTGTTACATTTAGTTTCATTCCAATATATGTCATTATAAAAAGTCATTATAAAAAAATGATTGGCTCATCTAAGATATATATTCATCCTCGAGGAGAGACAGCGCAATATGATGCATTTTTCCTGCTTACAGTACACAGACAACTCTGCACGAACAGCAGCAGACATATGAATATGCATGCATTACAACGACAAGCAGAAATGTTGCACTAAAACAAAGATGTCAGACGGAACTAAGCTTTACTGCAAATGTAGACTACACAAAACGCCGTCTAGTCCTTGATGGCACTGAGGGGGGAAAAAGTTATGCGCAAATCAGAAGGGTTCGCACTTTTTCCAGTATTTAATGCCATAAATGTGCATAAAAATCTGAAGTCCACCTAAATTAGGGATTGAATGGTTAAATACAGAAGAGCTCCGGGTCTCCTGGAACTAGACTCCCTGCAGTCTCAGTCTGGATAGAACGAGATTATCAAAGTAAATGAACTGGATCTTACAGCTGCGCTGCTGATCCCGGTGCTCCGTCTCCCCATGCTGCACTCCGGCTCTCCGCTTCCACGGGAGCCTCGGCTCGCACCTCTCCAACAAAGACAGTAGTGTTTGTTGAGACTTCCACGCGGCCAATCGCCGCGCCGTTGCCCCTGGTAACCCCGTCCATCATCCTCCCGTACCCAATGAGCGGCGGGGGGCGGGGCGGAGTCCAGGTGCGCTTCGGCGTCCACTTGGCAGAGCGCCTGGGAGCCGCCTGTGGGCAGGAGAGGTTCTGTCAAATGCGAGGTTCCTTTAATAAGAGCGACCAGTCCGGCTCCGAGAGTCATGGCGACCGCAGCGTCTAACCACTACAACATTCTCACCTCCAGCGCATCCATCGTGCACTCGGAGCCCGGCAGCATGCAGCAAGCCACGGCGTACCGGGACGCGCAGAGCCTGTTGCAGAGCGACTACCCGCTGCAGAGCAACAGCCACACGCTCAGCCACGCACACCAGTGGATAACGGCGCTGTCCCACGGAGAGGGAGCCCCGTGGTCCTCGAGCCCGCTCGGCGCGGAGCAGGACATTAAACCCGCGGTGCAGGGCGCCCGGGACGAGATGCACAATTCCAGCAGCAACCTGCAGCACCAGTCACGGCCGCCCCACCTGGTGCACCAGACGCACGGGAACCACCACGACGCCCGCGCGTGGAGAACCACCACGGCGGCGCACATACAGAGCATGGCGACGACAAACGGCCAAAGCCTTATTTACTCTCAGCCGGGCTTCACCGTCAACGGGCTCATCCCGGGCAGCGGGCAGGGGATGCACCACCACAACCTAAGAGACAGTCACGAAGACCACCACAGCCCGCACCTCAGCGAACACGGCCACCCTCCGTCCCAGCATCAGCACCAGCACCGGCCGCAGAGCCACCACGACCACTCGGATGAGGATACGCCGACCTCGGACGACTTGGAGCAGTTCGCCAAGCAGTTCAAACAGCGCAGGATCAAGCTGGGATTCACGCAAGCGGACGTGGGACTCGCCCTGGGGACCCTGTACGGAAATGTGTTTTCGCAAACCACCATATGCAGGTTTGAGGCCCTGCAGCTCAGCTTCAAAAACATGTGCAAGCTGAAGCCTCTATTGAACAAGTGGCTGGAGGAGGCGGACTCCACCTCGGGCAGCCCGACCAGCCTGGACAAAATCGCGGCGCAGGGGAGGAAAAGAAAAAAACGGACTTCAATCGAGGTAAGCGTAAAAGGAGCTTTGGAGAGCCATTTTTTGAAGTGCCCTAAACCGGCAGCGTCGGAAATAATCAGCCTGGCGGACAGTCTGCACCTGGAGAAAGAAGTGGTGAGGGTTTGGTTTTGTAACAGGAGACAGAAGGAAAAACGCATGACCCCTCCGGGAGGAGCGCTGCCGGGGAGCGAGGATGTGTACGGGGACACGCCGCCGCACCACGGGGTCCAGACCCCGGTCCAATGAACTCTGCCGGACCGGCTCCTCCAGGACTTGTTTACCGTTTTAATTTATCCCACCCCCCAAGGTTATATATAAATCACTGGACTATGAAACGATATAGTGGGTGTTTTATGTATAATAGATTGCAGTGATTACTGACACAATATCTGCAGTGAATATCTGAGAAATGGAAAACGAGTGACGGGAGGACAGGACATTTTTTGTCCTCCCCTCTCGCAGAGCTGAAGGAACATAAGCCCGTGTTATGTTCTCCGAGGATACATGCCCAGCACTGTGACTCCAGACGACGCAGTTTCAAGGTGTAGCCCCTATTGTGTACTGAAATTATACTTGACGAAAAAAGGAGGGGAGGGGAAGAATGGTTTTAGAAGAAAAGCTTCCATTTTCCAGTTTTTTTTTCTTCTTCTATTTTTTTTTAATATATATCAATTCCAACCTTTTTGGGGCTGTGCGTAAAAGGGAAATCAAAGACGTTTTTTTAATCTTTTATTTTATTTTATTTTCGTTTCTTTTTCTTTCTTTCTTTTTTAGTTTTGTGGCTCTAAATTGTGCGTCCAGCCGTGATGGGTGTGTGGGTAGTGCAGTGGGAGGTCAAAGGAGCTGCGTTAATGGAGTAAAGTGGAGGCCGGTATAGGCTTCAGCCCCAGTGCAGTGGAGTCCAGCTGAGGGTGAGCATCGCCTGAGTCCCATCTGTCAGCCAGACCGCTTTTAATTATTCTGTGTGGACTGAGGTCACCATTTAGTTAAGAACACATTATTATTATTATTATTATTATTATTATTATTATTATTAGTGCACGTGCAGCTCACTGGTTAAACTCTTCAGTATAAATGGCCTGAGCGCAGAGATGTGGTAAATAAAAAGTGTGTGACCTCTATCGTGAGTCAGCCAGCAGTCTAAACAACAAAGTCCGTGTTTTCCACACAACAAGCGTTAAATATTATTATTTCCCCCCTCAGAGCGTCTCCCAGCTCCAGGATTGGGGCTCCGTGGCGATTGATTGGATTATATGGCACCTTTTTCTTTTTTTCTCTTTTTTTTCTTCTCCCCACAACAGGATGGGCTCCACACACACACAGATCTCGACACAAGCAACTCTCACAGAACAGTTTGGATCCGCTTTTGTAAATATTGTATAACTTTAAAAAGTCATCCCTCTTTTTTCTCGCTTTTTCTTCACTGGGGCACTTTTTCCCATTTTCTTTCATTTTTTTGTCCCCCTCCCCCCAAAAAACAAAAAAACAAAACAAAAAACAAAACAAAAATCACACACGAGCAGGTTGAGCTTCAGAGTCCATAGCCTAAACCCACCGCCTTGCACTTGTGTACCTTTTTTAAATGGTTCGGACTTTTTTTCTTTTTGTTTCTTTCTCTCTTTTTTTGGTAACGCGTTAATTTTGACGTCTAAAAATGTCTGCTATTTTTGTTTGTTTTTTAAATTCCTCTGAACTTTTATTTTGCATTATTATTATTTTTATTTATTTATTTTTTTGGCTTAATTCGCCTAGTAAGAGTTTGCTTTCGCCATTTTGCGCCCGCTCTGAAATAAAAACAGTGCTTTAAGAGTGAATCCACATAAATATAGCAGAGAAATGTCCACAAATAAACGATCTAAGGGGAGGATTACAAAACAAAATTAATGTGCGAATAATTTGTCCTCAAAACATATTTTAGTGGCGTTCCAAAAATTGCAGCATATGATCAAAATTATTATTATTTTACAATAACCATGCAGCCTTTTTGTTCGTCTGTTTTGCCTTTTTTATGTAACGGGGGAAAATTGCGCGTAGACATTTTATTTAATGTTATTTTTTTTAGTTTTGTTAATGAGATTGTAATTTATTCTGGGTGGCTTTTACAGAAGAGACAAAGGGTGAGATATATAAGAAATGAAGAGCCGAGAAGGCTTTTGTTTTGTAGGGGACGGGGTGACAGAAAGAGAGACCTATTTTTCTTTCTTTTTTTGTAATAGCGGGATTGCCACAGCCTGGACCGTCACAGCTAAATGTATATACATGTTTTTCTCCGTGCAGTAGCTCGCCTTTTTGTTTTATGCAAAGAGAGAAATCCAGGGACTTTTTTCCCCTCTCATGTGGAAACTGCTTTTCTTTTCTCCTCCTCTTCCTTCTCTGTGTTTCATTTGCAGAAAAAATAATAATAATATCATTAACAAGCAGAAACCATCATGGCATTGAAATCTTTCTTCCAGTAGCTTTAAAACCAATCGATCCAAGTCACAATTCACTGGAAATACAAGTTGTGGGATGTAGACCTGTAGCAATCCAACGCTGTTCTTCTTGCTGTTTTTGTTTAATTGCTTGTTTGTTTGTTTTGTTTTTTGTTTGTTTGGTTTTTTTTGGGGGGGGGGGGGGGGATAGGCTATGTCATATTCACTGGATGAACTTGGGGTAGATATGACGCAGAGGTGAGGAATGCCTGCAGGTGTTTCATCACTTGACACATGAACAACGGACTTGCACATTTTTAAATAACGGGGTTGATATTAAACAGCTTTTTTCCAACGTCGAGGCTAAATGTATTTATTTTATTTACACACACACACACACACACACACACACACACACACACACACACACACACACACACACACACACATATGTATACACATATATATATTTCCGTGAAACCCAGCAAATCAGGGAGCTGCTGCACTGAGTTGCCTGACAGCTGTGCTGTTAAAAAATATGCTTCTTGCTTTGAGCCCATTCGTTTGAGTGGAATTAATGGCCGAGAGAAAATCAGGGTTGATGAATGGAAGATTGTGAGCCGATGATGTGTTGTTTCTGCCCCGAGGCTGCTTTTAAATGAACTGGCTTTGGCTGGGAAAACCACAGCTTCCATCTAGGGTTAAATTAGGGCTTCCCAAAGTGGAGTCCGAGGACTAAAAAGTGGTCATTTTGGAGGGCTGAATCACGGTCCAATGCGGTAATCTTTTTCTTTTACTAATATGTGGACTTTTTCTTTTATCACGCAGGATTACACACAAAGATTGTGAGCAGATGTAGATGTTTTTATTTAGTTTTCCCCCCTTCTTTTGCTCCTCTTCTCCTCCCTTGAATGACGCTGTCTAGTTTATTTCTTAAGATAATTAATTAATCTAAGAAGACAAAAATGTATCTTATGAAGTCAGCTTTCAACCCTAAGCACAACTTTAGGCTGTCGTGATTAAATGAGGGTTAAAAGACTGGCAATTGAACGCATCGCGACGATGCTTTCCTGATTTCAGATAAAACCTGAACGCTTTAAATTTGTCCCGATGTGCTAACATAAAAAATACTAAGAAAAAAAAACCTCTTCTTCTGTTTCTTCTCTTCTGGTGACCGTGAGTTTGACACTGGTGACCCTGATGGCATTTCCCCCTTTCCCTTGAGTGAGTTATTTCCCCACAGTAAGCATTGGTGTGATGTTTGTGTGCACGTGTGTGAAAATCTAGCCTAGCTGATTATTATTACTATTTTTTCAAGCTTGGATCTGACAGCCAAATGCAAAAGTTCCTGCTTAAAAATGTGCGTGATTGCGCGCGGGCCTTGTGCCTGTCAGAATAATATTAATTAGAATCGGATCCGTTTCCTGTTCTGATGTCTGCAGCCTCACGAGCATGGATGAAGTGCTTCTTTTCTCTCTCAGAATTAAGAAGCAAACAAAGAGGTGGATTGGCAATCAGTAGCTAATAAGGTATTGATAGTGTTTATCAATAAAGCTGATCATAAAGAACTAAAAACCAATCGTGTGCTTTAAACAGAAAAATAAAAAATATGCAGATATCCTCTGATTCAAGGTGGGTGTCATTCTAATCAACGCTAATGTGCTTAACTTAACCTATACGAGACGATGATGATGTAATACCAGCTTGCCAGAAAGCGCGTCTTCACGCGTTGTTTTGATGTGGGAAGAAACACCATCATCACCACCCCCACTCACCGTTTGACCTGCCATTTGGACGCCTGGTATGAAATGACCCCGGCATTTAAAGCCCCCTCTGCAACTCTCTGATCTCTGAAGTAGACTTTTGTGAAGCTCTGTAATAAAAATAAATAAATAAAATAAATAACATTTTAAAAAAGGAAAAAAGTGCGCCCTCGCGCCCTTCATCCGCTCTCTAGCAGATGCAATTAATAGCGCGTCGCGTTAATTACACCTTCCTTTTTATTTAGGTGACTTGAAATTTCCCATTAGGCTCACAGGCAAGGAGGGAAAGCTGCTGTGCTGATGCTGTGGCGCTGACTGAACCGAGCAGAGGAAGAGAAGCGGGAGGGTTGGGGTGGGGGGGGGGACATGGTCGATGCTCTAGCGCCATCTTGCGACACCAGCAGGAACCTCGGGAGGAGGTCGGGTCAAGTTTTCCTTTCACGACAGAAACGTGGAATAGAAGGCTTCTCTGTTCTTTGGGGATATTATGTTGGGATACTGTTGGGGTATTTTTTTAAGTTCATATTCTTATGCCAATTAATGCAAGGTAAAAAAAAAAAAATAATAAAAAAAAGATTTCACTAAGCTGACAGATGAAAGTCAGGTTCATTGTTCATCCCTTTAACTGTCCGACCAGATGGAGGACATTACTTTTCATTCATAAAAACAAAACAAAAATGGGAAAAATTCAATGTGCAGAAATGTTAAAAGTTGAAAAGATGTTACAGTTTATTAATTCCATAAAATCAGGCTTTAATGTTAGCGTCCCCATGAAAGGAGGGAGTTTGTCCAACTACAATTCATAATTACAATTCAATCTAAATAAAAGTGCAGTGGAGCAGTTTTCCACTGGTTATATCTTTGCCATTCACAGCTGGCCAGTCTCTGTGTGGGGTTGACCAAAGTGCAAGTGATTCTTCAAGCCTCCACCAAGCTCCACATCCCTGCCCAGATTCGTGCTCACTGTGGGCCCTCCGCGTTAAAACTACAAGCTGATTGTGAAAGACTCTTTTACACAAGTATGAGTCAGGTTGTCATGTCTCACCTCCATTAGATAAGCCTCGTCTGTATGTAAACTTACCTCGACAGCATTGGAGGGTTTTGTTCTCTTCTAGTGACAGAACCAGTGTCTCCAGCGGTGGGCAATGAAGTAGGGGTGTACAGTGTGAGATTTAAGGAGCATCGCTGACTCAGCACGCTCAGCCCTGCCACTAGATGAGCATGTGCAATTAGTGGTTTTACTAACTTGCTAACAGGGGGACTGTTAGGTGTAAGTGTGATTCGACAAATGTGGATACATATCAAAAAAGTGATACACAATCTCACTCAGATCACAGAAATCTAGTTTAACACTGTGTGTGTAACTACGCAATGTTTCAGTGTGAATTTCAGGGGTCTAATTGATTTTGAACACGAAGGTTTTAGCCATCCATCCCCTCCACAGTGATCTTCACTTAATGCGTTTGTACGAAGCATCAAACATCAGGGTCCATCTCTGAGTCCTGTGAGGACCAATCAGCCCAACAATCGCTCACTTATCTGTCAGTCTCTCTTTACTCACACCTCCTCCACGCACACACAGAAACACACACAGATAACAGTGATACAAGCTCACGAGCTGAACATAATTCCACCATTTGACATTGTTGTTGTTTCGGTTTCACTCAGATGCATCGCAGCTAATTACACTTTGCACACTTAAGCACACAAACGCGCGTGTGCGTTCATTTGTAAACGAGTTATTGTTTAATTATAACTTCACATGAACTTTGCTGATCAACGGGGCGAGTCGTGTCTCCCCTTCAGCGCATAATTATTCGGGCTATAATTGCTCGGCCTGTTTGTGAAACATGCTCATCCTTCAGCACGGCCATCGCACACATCCTGTGCCAGACCCACGCTGTGAAGGCCCGGTGTAAGAACAGGAAGCTTTAGGTGGACAAATAAAGCTTTTATATCAGCTGTAAATGTATCATTGGTCACATAAAAAATTTTTTAACAGTGCCATTATATTTGTATAATCACAGAATTATTTCCAAAAAACCAAAAATTACCAGGGTCAATATTATTAGTCCCCTTTTTACTGAGCCATAGCACAAACCACTGCTGTGCAATGATGTGCTTCACCTCTGTATTGCTCTATGCAGTAAAAGCAATTTAAAACTGAGGGTTATCTTCCAATTTACACACAATATAAAAACTTCAGTGGAGAAAACATCATGCCAAATACAAAAGACATCTGTTTAGACTTGAGAAAAAGAATTGTGGATGCTCACAAAGCGGGAGATGGATATACAAAGTTATCACAAAGCCGCCAAGTGTCAAGAACTGGACTGAGATGTATCATCAAGGAATTCAAAGAGAGCCACACAGTACAGAACAAGCCTGGCAGAAACAGGAAGCGAAAAAACTTCAAAGACTCTGTAAAGCAAACTAGTGAGAGATGTGTCTGAAGAACCCAGAACAACTGCCAAGACATGAATGAATTACTTAGCAAAGTCAGGACTGTTGACGTAAAGAAGACTATCACTAGAATTCTGCATATAAGTGGACTGTGACGTGGACAAGAGAAAGAAGACACATTCAAGCCAGACTGAAGTACGCCAAGGACAACCTGGAGAAAGATTATGCTTACTGGAACTGTGTCCTTTGGTCAGATGAGATGAAACTAGAGCTCTCTGGACACAGACACGCTGATTATGTTTGGAGACAGAAGGAAAAGACATACAATTCAAAGAACATTGCTCACAGTGAAACATGGTGGTGGGAGTGTTATGCTGTAGGGATGCTTCAATACACCTGGAACTGGGAATCTCATCAAGGTGGAAGGAACCATGAAGAAGCATATGTGAAGATTTTGAAAAAGAAAACCTCATGCAGGCAGCAGCAAAACTGGTTCTCGATGGATGTCTTGACAATGAGCCAAGACATACATCGCTCCTGCAGAACTACCTCCAGAGGACCAAAGTAAACGTTACTGGCTGGCCTTGGATCTTTTACTTAAAGCTTGTTCCTCTGCTGCCACAATTAGTGCCTCTGCGCTGTCTTTTAGTCCAGCCACTGGTAGTATTTAGACATTTATATTATATTATATTGTAACCTATCCCCACAAACTGCATGTCTTTGGACGGTGGGAGGAAGCCGGAGTACCCGGAGGGAACCCACGCAAACACGGGGAGAACATGCAGTTTGTGGGGATAGGTTAATTGGTTAATCCAAATTGCCCATAGGTGTGAATGCGGGAGTGAATATGAGCGCGAATGGTTGTCTGTCCCTGTGTGTTAGCCCTGCGACAGACTGGCGACCTGTCCAGGGTGTACCCCGCCTCTCGCCCTATGACAGCTGGGATAGGCTCCAGCGCTCCCCGTGACCCTGAAAAGGATAAGCGGAAGCGAATGGATGGATGGATATTATATTATTATTTTATTTAATAAAGACAGATACTCACACAGGAAAAGTCTAAAATTAAAGTGGATTACAGTTGTAGTTCAAAGCTGAAAATATTGAAAGAGTAAGACTAAACTGTCTACTCTCTAAATTCACACACACTTTGACTTCTTTCTCTGTTTATTGAGAGGAAAACAAAAAAAAAAAGCCGTGACTAAGGCCAGCATTTGCAGGCAACCCTCTGTTTTAATAATGTAGATGTCACTTTAATACATTTCTAATCATCTGTGCCACCAGGTCAAAGTTGGTGTGAAATCTGCAGGATGGCTGTTTGGTTCAAAACAAGAAAAACTGTGTTGTTCATTTCGAACGAGGAGACCCGAGATAATGCTGATGGGTCACACTATGATTAGAGGGATAAGAAGGGAAAAAAAACACTTCAGGCTCCTAAAAATTCTTCAAAGGAAACCATCTCAGCAAGGAAAGTCTCTCCTTGTAACTCACGTCCAACACTGAGGCCATAGCCTGCAATGAGAGGCCAGATTTTTTTTTTTAAGTCCTAGAAAATCAATTTTCTGAAAGGAGACCAAAAAAAAAAAAAAAAAAAAAAGAGGGACTTGATGTAACAGGATAGAGTGAGTTCATTTTGAGAAACAAGCACCGCATCTCTTCAGCCAGCATCAGATCGGATCTCTGAAGAGTCACTGTGTGGTGGCACTTTGTTTACAATAATTAGGGCGAGGTATCACAGTTTGGCAACATGTACAAATAAAAACAGTTATCCTCGTGGATGCACAGACGGCTAAAGAAACAGTGTACCCCTGTAGCTTCAAAACACCACCCTGTTGAGTTTAGTGCTTGGAATAGATTTAAGAAACTGAGTGCTGACATTCAATATCCTTAAAAACATAACAAAAGTAATAAGCTTCAGACACAACGGTGAGGACTGCCAGGGATGTCTTCATTATTAGAGTCCAAGGAGGGAAACTAGAGAAGCAGCACCAAGCCACATAATGATGGGTATCACGGTGAGGTCTCCCTCAGGCAGGTCTGAGGCCTGTCGAATCCCAGCCTGAGGAGGGCTCAGAGGAGGTAGACCACAGAGAAGACTGTTTCTGCTGTCAGCTTTGTCCAGGTATGCTCTTGTGTCACTCACTCACACCATCTGGAGATAAGGGGGGGGGGGGGGGGGGGGGGAAGAAAAAGGAACGGAGAGACCTTGTGACACCACTCCCTACCCCCCTCCCATTTACTTTTTAAACGCTGGATTTATTATTCAGGAACAATATTTCCATCCATATATTCCCCTTGCAGATTCGTCAAGCTATGTCTGTAGGCACTTGAAAGACAAATAAAAAGCTGAACTAATTGCTGTGGAACCCCCCCTGGATATATCAGGCTCGTAGAGGAGCGTGACAGCAAGAAATCAAGCTGTAGTGCAGAGCGGAAAGCCTCCATGAATCACGTTTGCATCCACGCTCGCGCGCAAGCACGCACGGCGGCGGCGACGTTAGTGGCTGAGGAATAATCATTGGGGAGGCAGTCCAAATTAATACTTCAGCCGAGGCCGCCTCGTTCTCCGTCATTAGGGCACATTACAGGGCCACAATATACATCATTAAACTAGGCATAAACAATTCATTAAAAGGCCGTTAAGAAGACAAGCTAATGTCACTTCTCCCTGTGGTATTAATAGACTGTAAAATGGCAGAGGGTTAAGGCAAAAAGGATCATTCCGCAACGACTATCCAGTCACTCATCCTGACTAATGGCTCTGCTAGTTGTTGTGGATTCAGTAGACGAGCCTACCCCCCCCCCCCACGCCTCCAACCCCAAATCACACTTAGACGACTCTCTTCTTAAGAAGCCCCAACATGATACAGCGGAGCAATTTCCATTTGTTTCGGCGGCAGTGGCGTGCTGTTCAATGAAGCTGAAGAATAAGAGAAAATAGAATATGAGCGAGTTAATGCCTTCGCAGCCACTTTGTTCTACAGTCAGACTGCTTACATCTCTGCTCCTACAGGATCAAAAATGAGCCACACACACTCAGTCATCAGCCTTCGGTTTATTTAAAACCTGGTGAAATTGAAGCACCGCATTTCATCGCGACAGAGACACACAATCTCTTTACACAACAGTGGCTTTCACGCTGCAGCGGAGGGAGCGCCGCTGCAGGTCCTCCCAGTTCATGGCACAAAGGTTGATCACATATCCAGAGTGGGAGAAGAGAGACTGCATATTCATTAGAGGAAGAAAAAAAGAAGCATAGGGCCACCTCAGAAAAATACACCAAACTGCATCACTGGTCAAACAGTGATGATCTGAGAGTGGTGCTCACTTTTTAAATACTTTGCAAATTAATGCTGTTGCAGATAGTTGCTGTACAAAGTATAACAGTGACAGTGTTTTTATTGTGGTGCAGTAGTTATTACTGACATAATTACATAATTACATGATAGCAGGTCTTCGAAATGAGAGCTTTACCTGGATAAATAACAATTTAAAAAAAAAAAAACATCAAAATGTATTAAAAATTTGGGTGGGCTGGGCAAAACTGATGCATTAGTGAAAGGCCTGGTGTGCCATACTGTTACCACACCTGTTTATAACAAAACTGGAAATAAACCAAGTATTAATTTCCCACTCTTATGCAGCAATTTAACCATACCCACACCAATAACAAGACTGGAAGATCGATATGTGATTGACTTCTGCGCAGCCAGGACCGCTCTGGGTTTAGCCTAGCTCAGCACAGAGACTGGAAGCAGGAACAGAGTAGGAAGTCATTTTTAAGGTGTTTAGAAAGGTAATGACTGTAGCTGCAGAACGCAAATGTCGCTGCCATATTTATTTCTTAAAGCTTAAACAACTGGCAGATGGGAAAATATGTACATTCTCTAACATCGATCACTGAGCAAATCTGAATTTCAGTCTTTTTTACGTTTCTGGAGTATTTTGGGTTACCGGGGGGCAGGTTGCTGATTGGTCTGTAGGCCCGCGTGATTTGAGGTTTAGTGGACTAGCATTGCACAAACAAAGGTAAACTAAACTAAGGCAAAGACGTGCATTCACTCTTACTGCTAAGTCAGACTAAAGGCATGTTTTCAGTCTTTATGCTGAGCCAGGCTAAAAACACATTTCCACTTCATGTTAGGCTAGGGTAAAGGCATACTTTCAGTCTTAGTGCTAAGCTAGGCAAAATACCAAAAAACCCAAGAAACAGTTCCCCAAATTGTATATTACCATTTAAACATCCACCAATAATGAGTATAAATAACATTTTCATTGCCGAGGGAAATATAAATAAACCATTTTTTGCATATATAGCTCTATATTTTGCAATAATTAACATGGCTGATATAAGGTATATGGCACAGAAACTGGTCAAATATAGGTGTGAGACTGATGACGACCAGATTAATGTGTTATTACTTTGGTTGAAGGGCATTAAAAAAAAAAGAAAAGAAAAAAAAAGCGAAGCACTTCACCACAATCTAAACCACTTGGACACAACATTCAAACAGGAGCATAAGGCACAAATATTGACTAGTAGCATGTGCTTCAACTAAAAATTCAAGTTTGTTTCAAACACAAAAATGCTCTTCAAGCACTTCTCCCACACTGCAGCCTTGGCTTCATATATTACAAAAAATAAATAATCAGCAGCAGTACATTTTTCATACAATTACTGCAACATTCAACACTCAATAAGCTCTGATTAACGTCTCTGTTACGCCAGCGCAAACTGACGATTTGTGTCACGTGTGTGTTTGTTGTGAGCAACACCAAAGCCCGGTAACCTTAAAGCTAACTCAAGTCTGGTGTTACTTTCTGTAAAGATGTCCTTTGTGCTGGTTTCTGGAGTAAAACATGTTTTTAAAAAAAGTGACATTTAATGAACATGAGATTATATATAGCCCCTGAGTTTGAGGACAAATACTGAGGTCACATATCGTACTTACACTCGTTACACGTTAACATTACGTCCTCGGCTTAATTTACAGCACTCCTTCTCAGCGGTGGAATTTGATCGGAGTGGGTTATGTAGTCGGCTGCAGTCAGACAGCAGTGACAGAACTCAACAGGAACGACAACAGAAACAGCACTAACATTATGACACTGCAGAGGGCCTATCTTGCACTTTCAAAGAAGGTGTTCTGCATTTGCAGCTAATTTTAATGCCTGGGCCCAGCTCTCCAAGTTTCATGAAACTCAGCTTGTGTAAACTTGCTGACAGAAAAACAGCACTGAAAACACTCCCCCACCTGAGCTCTCACCTCGGCGGAGGAGCCAGTGACTTTCAAACTTGGGGAAACAAAACTTTAGCCTAAAGGCCCCAATTTGCCTACGCTGAAATGTTTACACAACCTATGAGGTCTGAACAAAACCAATTAGCAAGCACCCCGATTATTAACACTTTCTATTTCATTTAGTCCACTGAATTGTCTGATGTACTGTATACAGCCAAACACATTCAACTGCTTCAGCTGCAGATGACTTTCTCTACAGTATTCCAACAAAGGCCTCTAGTTAATAACTACCCCTGTATTTCTTACTTGTTAACACTCGGACTTAATATAGAATATTACTACATTCATCTGAAGTGTCTGATATGTGGTGACACATTAACAGCTGCCCAGGTAATACAGTTGGAAATTCTTTCATATTATCCTAGTAAAAATATTAACTGCTGGACCAAAAGCGCCTAACTGAGAGTTGGAGAGGAAAAGATTTTTAGATTTGTTTCATGTCATCTTAAATAAGATCTTCATTACTTCTCTGCGCTTTTATTTCAAAAGAGTCAGTGTGCATATCTTTTGAATTTGATGCCTTTAGGTGTTTTCTGTACTCCTGCAATTTTAGAGCATGTGGAAATGAAAACAATTTTTTTCCCCATTGATGGAAACATGCCATTGCTAAATCTCTAGTGCATGGACATTTAATGATGATCCTGCAGTTTGTAGCAACACATATTAACTTGTGATAGTCTCATTAAAGTAAAAAAATAAAAGAATAACACTAACCACAGTGCATTGCATCTAGTGCAGCTGTTTTCACCTTTAAAGCCCCTTTGAACACAACACCATCCACTATGATTCAATGAAAGTGAGTGAATGGTGATAAACACCACCGGAAAGACCTTCATGTACAAACCAGCCTGTTCATATTCCACAATCAAACAAGGCACTGACCAAGGCCCTGATATGTAGCTAATATTATTATGTGAAGTCCAGTAACAGGTAAGAATGCTTTGTGTTCCATTTGTTTTCCTAAAAAGATGCTTAAAAGAAGTTTTCTCTCAAATGTTGCTTTTTTCATGTGTGATTTCTAGTGGTAAGGCATATTTCCTTGCCGTTTGTTATCTGGCAATACATACTGTAAGTGCTGATTCATATTGTGGGAACATGTGGCAGCTTCACTGCAACAACCCTGATTTAAAAAACAAACAAACAAAACCCCCACCCAAAAATACAAGTGTCTTATGTTGTATAATCCTGCTCCTACAAATCTGTAGTCATTTAGGTTCACTAAATCAGTAAAGCCAGTAAAATCCTCCTCACCCAGTCCCACCGCTTTTTATACTGACCGCTAAAAGAAGATCTCGTCCGTGATACAAGCAGAGGCAGGTCTGCAATCTCCTCCTGCATCTGACCTGCCTCTGAATCACTCTGGGGCAGTATGGGCTGACCAGTACCTCCCTCCACTTGCTACATCTCAGTAGTGGGAAATGAGCCAATGCTGGGGTCACTGAGTGAAGCTTTTCTTGATGGCCACATTGGGGAAGAGGCCAGAGAGCTCCTGGACGATGCGCATGTCTATCTGTGAGCAGAAGGAGACGTCCAGGAGGACAAGCCGAGGACACGACTGGAGGAGTTTCTTCAGTGAGGCGGCGCTCACTGACCGTGTACCTGTCCGGCAGACGTATCACAACAGGGACACGCAGAAGGTGAAAAACACTTCACAAAAAACGCATAAAAAATAAAACAAAACACAGAGCTGTGAAATAAAAACAATGATATTTTTATGTCTGGCTACTTCTTAAAAAGGAAACTGCGTGTGTATTTTCTTTGTAAATGAAGTAAAGTTCCTCTCTGCCTGTTCACACAGATCATAGAGTCCAGACCAAAATCATTTGCACACCTTCCAGCGAGTCAACCACTGAAGCACATCTGAAATAACTAAAGAACTGACACATCAGCATAGCCTGACTAACACTGAAGCTACTGTGCTGTCAAAAACACCAACTTATGCAACTGGAACTAGAGTGTTACTGCTATGGTGTGCTGCTGTAACTTTGCTTACTGAGCACTACTGTATAGCAATATTAAGCTGATTATTTGAGTTTGTGTTCGAGGTTAACTTGAAGGTTTTTTTCACCCCTCAAATGCTACACTGGGAATGGGCCTGCTGTGAATATGATAAGTGAACGATGAGCTAAATCAAAAATGCAGTTGCCCAACTGACAAAGTCTCTTATAAAAAGTTAAGTTGTGGCTATGCTGCTTTGATGGGGAGCTTTATACACCAACGTGATGAAACATAAGTCATGACCGAATAACCACGAACTTGACACTCATTAACAAATGATTAATAAGGCAAACGTTTGTTTCCACATATGTGTGAGGGAGAGCTTACCCAGAATGTCCAGATGCCTCAGACAGGGGCAGCTGGCTGCCAGCTCCTCTATGTCTGAGTCGCAGACGGTGCGGTTGGCAGTGAGGAAGAGTTTGCGCAGGCGTGGAAGGCTGCGGGCGAGGTGTTGGAAACATCCCGTACTGCTCTGCAGCGTGGGACACCAGCCCAGGTCCAGTTCCTCCAACATCCTGAGCAACAACAGAGCCAACAAGTAAACTGGGGTGACGCAAGGACAAATTTGGATATTCACAGAGAAACCATGCAGTGTCTCTAATGTGTAAGTGTTTTAACAAAAACAAAGCAATCGCAGAGGAAACTAACACCATTTCAGGTCCTGGACAATTTTACAACCAAAGATGTTATATGAGAAGAATCCTGAACTGAAAGCTATGAAAACTCCCCACCAAGCAAAAAGATGGTGGCAGGAGCAGAGAGGGGGGAGGAGCTTCCTGAAATCTTATTTTGGGGCAAAATTAGCACTTAAAAAAAAAAAAGAAGCTGTTATGAATGGTTATTTTGCACATGCCTGGAGTCCGCAGGTGTTATAAACAACAGTAGCTTCAAGTGACTACCTGCACCCTGAGACGAGCTCAGTCAGGCCTCGATCGGTCAGGTTTCTGCAACGCCACAGGTCCAGAGAGCACAGCGAGCGACAGCGAGTGGCCAGCATACTGGCTACAACATCATAGTCTTCGATCTGTAAGTGAGACAGGAGCATTTACTCTCTATACAATATGCAGCATTTGCAGCTCACAAGCAAGTTCCCAGAGGGACATTTGGACGATTCAGACCCGCTTTAATGTGCAAAACCACCCTCGTCGTATGCTGCAGTCGATTCAGATGTTATGATTTGTACACGTCGGTGTGAGCGATGTACGGGCAGAGGTGCTGTGATCTGTGCTCATCTACAACACTGTCACAGTCCCAGGCTTTTAAAAATGTACCTTTAGGATAACGTAAAGGAAGATGATGCTGTCAGGATGAGTCAGTCAATAGTCTATCTAATATATTCTGAACAAACTTTTGAAATGCTGCGATAATAAAAAGCTGATTAGCGGCATCACCCGGCTTGTGGCTCGTAACCTCGCTTCCTCGAGAGAGCAAAAGAACAAAGCACTAACGCGGAATACTTTCACCGTAAAAAACAAAATAGTCTTTCAGGAACTGATTTATGTTTGCGAGGCTGTTATTGTTCTTTGGTGTCAGGTAATGCTGGCCATATTTCATTGTTTCATCCAAAGATGAAAGCAAAGAAATGCAATTTAACAACTAAAAACAGCCCGAGCAGATAACTCAGCTACAAAAATGACAGCAAGAACATTTCTCAGAGTTAGCAGTGATGGATATTTAAACTCTGGCAGAGAGAGTCGCTGCCTTTATGCATTTCTCTTGCCAAATGTTGCATAACTTTATTTCTGATGATGACAGTTATGTCTTGAGAAAGACCACAAGAGGATTTTCTCATGTATTATATCAATATTTCCATCAAAGTCATTCAACTTTTTTTAGGGAGTTAAACACACACAGATGCCCCATCATTATCATCATGATACACTAAACATTTATTAAAATGCCTCATTAATAATTCTAAAAGATGTTAATAATAAAACGTATTGTACTTTAATATCATCATACATATCTGTCCACAACAGTTGCTGTATACCATTCCCCTCATATTCAATGAGCCATCATTAAAGGAGTAACAGGAGAATGACACCGCTCTCACAGAAGTCTACAACTACCAACCAATTATCTTATCTTAGCACAGACTGCACAAAGATTAGCCAGTGACCCCATGCCAACCACCGGCTGTTAGTGAAAAATGTGTATTCCCAGACTGGTTTTCAAGTGGTTGTTGGCGTTTGCTGTCACTGGGTGAAATTGGTACTAAAGAGGTACACGGTGCTGCACTGAAAACTTCTTTGGCCCCCAGCAAGTTGCCATGGTTGACTGTAGTTTGCACGGAAGAAGCTTAATGTCACTGCTGTCTAAACATGGAGCAGTAGTGAAACTTGGTTTTGGTCTTAAGACGCACGTTTTTCCAGATCTCATTAGCATTCTATGATTAGCGTTTGCAAATGGGTGTCTTCCATGCAAACACTAAGGTGAGCAATCGCAAAGAGTGCATGGTCAGCACCCTCTTTGCATCTGAATTCACTTGGCAACAGCCAGAAACCTCCAGTAATCACTCACTAATCAGTCAGGGTATACATATTTATCACTAGCCACTAGAGTATCCTAAATGGTGGCCAAATGGTGTCTAGGCCTGTGTGACTACAGCATTATGCAACAGTCACACTAAGAAAAACGGTGGTTGAGGTATGACCAAAATGATTGTGACCTTGTGCAATGACCTTGCAATCCTGTCACAGACAGGGACCAGGTCTTGACCACTCCCAGTCAGTTGCCATCTTCAAAGAGACTTTGGCGTGGCAAGATGGTGATAAGAGTGATTTGCCTATCAGTCTGTCAGCTGTGCTGTCAGCTTACTACTGAACTGGGTCAAGATGGCAATTACATGCAATCATTTTGTGTTAATACAGTGATTAACTTGTGACAAACTGTCAACAATTGCAAATGTGTTGCAGTGTACATACTCAGAAATCAATATTAACTACTTACAGAGTCGAGCGAGAACCTCAGAAATTCAACAGAAGCAATTCCTCCAAAAATAGAGACCTTGCTGCTTCAGGACAGCGATTTAACTGCAATGTGATATACTGTAGGTGCTTAGCAAACCTTGACTTTATGTAGGAATATAACCAGAACGCACACAATTGGCCACCAGCTGACTGGCTCACACGCTGACTGCATTTTCAAACTGTTTGTGTTCATAAATTAAACATCATTTACTTGAAACCTTCACTAATCAGAGTGATTCCAGTGAGTTTGAATCAGGCCACCATTGTTTGCAGACAGGATGCCTTCCATCAGACAACCTGTGCGATCGCACAAGTGGGTACTGCAACTACTTGTAATCAGTTTTTAATGCAAAAAAACATTAAATTCAATTATATAAGCACAGATTTTTCCCAGTTACGATAAGATTGCTGTCCTACTTTTACTCCAGTGTGACTAAGCCATTTGCCAGGGATCACAGGGCTCTCTTTCATCTTCCTATCTGGCATCTTTTAGACAAGCTTCCAAAATGAAAGGTAATAGTTAAGATTGTAGCTTTCTTTGAAACTTCATATGTGTGCACATTCTCACCCTCACACAGCTCCCCAGGTTGAGGTGTCTTAGCTCTATGCAGAAAGTCAGAATGCTTAAGATGGCTGTTTGCTGTGGAGGAAAGGAGAGACGGAGACAGAGGTGCACAGGTGAAAACCAGGTAGGTAGAAGGAGCAAAAGAGATTTAAAACACCGGTACCATCTTACCTGAGTGTAAATCTATATATAAGATAATTTAAAACAACATAGGTTTTAGTAGCGGTAACAAATCCAGTCATGTCACCTAAAGTTCCCGTTTAAGTAACTTCCTGTCTGTTACCTGGCACACCCAGCACTTTCAGGATTAAAAGGTTTTTAATAAAGCACAGGAAACAATTTTTCCACCTCCTTGTGGAGTGAAAAAAGTGAAAACGGAGGCCTCTCGAGCAGCACTACAACTAGTATATGGAGATATCAGAATTCAGTGCTGCAACTGCCAACACATGCACCTCAGCGGTAGGAGAATGTGTCAGACATGAAAGTGAAAGCCTCTTGTCTGCGTGTGCGCGCGTGTGCTCGACTCGGTGTAAGGCATTTTTATAAGTGCCTCTCTCCCGTAAGCTAGCCATTTAATTAGAGCAGTGACAAGGTAATGACAGCTGAGATGTCAGGGCCTCAAACAGACACACGGCTCGCTCTGTCTGTCCGGGTGTAAACAACCTGCAGCACGCTGCCTGGCTCCACCGCAGAAACTCTACACTGTCTGTTGCCCACAACGTCACTCTGAAACATGACAAACACTAGAGAAACGCTGAGGTGCACCACCAAAACAAGGCACAGTGATATTACACATCAGACATGCCTGAGCTTGAATACATGCGATGTATATTCAACACCCTGTAGAATCAGAGTTTACTCAGTTCATCTTAAATCTTTCTTAAGGAGAAATCATTAGTTTTTACATTAAATGCACATTTTTGGGAAGTTTTGTTCAAACCTATACTATATGCATGTTTCAAGTGAAACAAAGGAGGTCATCAGATGATTAACTAAACACGAAAAAAATAAGATTAAAACATCTTTAAAACAAAATGATGATCTTTTTTTTTTTTATATTAGTTCAGTTACACAGGTGGACCTCAGACTTTATAAATGAGGAAAATGTGGTTTTAATTGCTTACAGATCCCCTATCACAGAAAAGTCATAAGTCATCAGTATGTTAATGCCGTAAAACCTGAGTTTCTGAAAGGGGGGAGGAGGCCAGTGGAGGCTGTTGGTAACAGTTCATGTGGCCTAGCAATGAAAGAGGTTATGACATGAGCTAAATCGGTTTGCACCAAGGCTTAGTGTAAGATAAAGGATTCGTTTGAACTGTGAATCATGCAAAACTACTCTAATACAGTCCAAGAATAAAAGTACAGAGTTGGCGATGAGCAGGTCCCCTTTAAGAAGATAAAAGCTGCCTCTGGCTGCTCTTTTATCTCAAGGGGTCAGCACAGTGGGCAGCTCCTCATGTTTGATTTGCCAGACGCCCTTTCTGATGCAAACCCAAAAGGCATTTTCTGCTTTATTAGATACAATTGATCAAATTCTGTTGCTTGAATATCAGGAAAAGTGACTAAATTCTCTGACCTTTCCACCGTGTGGAATCTACCTCTTGAAAATCTCTGACATTCTATATATTCAAAATACGAAAGATAATTCATTTTTTAAAAATCTTTTTGTAATTTTTTTATAACAGCTCAGCATCAATGGTGAATAAAACATTATATACATTTAGAAAAAGGAGCAGTCTGCAAATTATAAACAGCCAGGGTATCGGATATATCATTAACCAAACAACAATTTGACCTGCTCTATATTTAAACAAGACAGATCGAAGTCCACGCGAATCACTCTGATTAGTTTCGCAGAGACACTGTTTGCAGCGCATACCTCTATCTTTGTTCGGTAAAGCACCAGCCTGCGGAGGCGTGTAAGTTTTGAGATGTGCGTGAAGGCCTGTGGGGGGAGACGATCACAGGAGGACAGGTTGAGCTCCTGGAGTCCAGGACAAGTCTGGGAGATGACCTCGAGACAGGCTTCGTTCAGGAAGTGGCAGCATGACATTTCCAGGCAGACCAGGCTGGGACCACAGGCCTTCATGAAACTAAGGCGGGAGATTGAGAGAAATGAGTGACAAGAGGCCAAAAACAAAAACGAACAAAAAAGCCATCAATTCCCCAGTAGTCCTTCATCCTCTTCTTAATTTATTTTTCAATCAGTTACAGAAGAATGTGTAAACTGATTTTCTTTGTTTCAGTATGCTCCTCCTTGAAAAAGTGCTTTTACTTCTATTGCTACTTTCCAAGGTCATTTCCCTGTTTGCTGCCATTCGTGGCCCGCTGATAGTCTGACCTGCTGAAGCCCGTCAGGGTAAGGGCTCCACGGTTGCCGGTCCAGGACAGGTTGAGCCTCTGGAGGAGGGTGCAGCGGCTCTGCAGGTGTCCCAGGGAGGCGTCACTCAGCCGGGCCCAGTAAGGCTGCAGACTCAGCTGGGTGTACTGTAGCGGGTCACAGCAGTGCTGGTGCAGCAGCTTACAGCTCTGGGCCAGACGGCAGAGGTCTGGCAGGGTCAGGTGGCTCAGTATCAGCTGGATGAGCTGTGGACGGGAGTCGGGGGAGAGGGGTTAAGATAGGAGACGAGGAGAGGAGAGGAGAGGAGAAATGGTAAGATACGAGGAGGGTGAGAGACAAGACATGTTTGGTCTTGTAAGAAAACATAAGCAGAAAATAACACATAATAGAGAACATTAAAGAATAGTGGAACCTAGCAGAGAAGAGAAAATAGTTCAGTGTAGAGTGGAGAATGTTAATTGCGTCCCCTCTGTCAGGCAGATCTAAATAGTGGTTATCTGGGAGACACAGCACCGATAGCAGGATCAGCGGTGAGCCGGCTTGTTTTGCACCGCATTCGTGTGTCTCTCAAAGAGAAAGAATGGTTGTGCGTGTGTGTGTCACAGTGGATTAACAATACACTGTGTTCAAGCTGGTATCAGCTGACAGATAATAGCTATATTGTGTTTCTGAAACAAACACACAGCGGTTGTGAAGACTGCTGTTAATGGCAGTGGTTTGGATAGGAGATAAGAGAACAACTATCAAGAGTACTGCTGGTGTTTTGAAGCTCGCCTCAGACAACATGATACATCTGTATGGCATGAAAATGACTGTCTGTGAGTGCGAGATCAAGAAAGTGCCAGAATGGTTCAACCCGCAGTGTTCGTGTGTGACACGTTTTTTTTATTTTTTACAACAACAACAAAAAAGTGCACGTGTGCACACATGCTGAGCACATATAATAAGGAAAAAACTTGATGTGCATAAGGAAAGCTTTAAAACACTTCAAATAATCAGCGTTGCAAATGTTTTGTGTGCAGAGAAATGACTGCAGCACCTTCAACCTATATGTAAGACTAGTGCATGCGACTGGAACATCTTCAAAAAAGAAATTTTAGATATTGCAACTTTCAGGCAGTAATTGTAGAAGTAATGAGGGCGGCAGCTGAGGAGTCAGGTTGGATCTCTGTGCTTGTCAAAATAGGAAGAGTGTGATAGGGAATGGTTAAACCTAATATTTATTAAAGAGGTACTGATCGAAAATACTCCTGTCTGTACCACTAAGCAAACAAGATCACATCTGAAAAATAAAATTTAAAAATGCAGTTTTATTTCATTGTGCGTATCTAAACTTTCAACCCAGGCTTGGATGACGCAAGCCTTCTGATTTGTTATTAAGGACTGTAATCACCTCATATGGCAGTTTGTCAAAGTAGCCATTTCCTGTCCTCTGGTGCTTGCCATCTCCTTGCCTGAAAGGACCTCCCACATCAGACAGCTCCTCTTCGCTGTCGCTCAGGTCACTGATGTCGATGATGGGCATTTTATAGAGAGCCAGCATAGGCCTCTCTTTTACCCCACGCAGGATAACAGCATCCAGTTCGGTGTAATAGTCCAGCAAAGAGCTGTTCACCTCTAGACGCAACAGGTTGGTTGGGAAGCCGATATGCTTTATTTTAGGGGAAAACTGGCGAGCCTGTGGAGTCAGCACCTTGGTGGGCTCACCAGACCACAACACCTCCCACCTGGACAACACAAAACATGTGCAAATATAAAAATAACATTCTTTAACCTATATAATGCTATTAAGACTACTTTGCACTACTCTAGGTACTCGTTGAAAGCAGCAGGAAAATACAGTCCTAACAATGTTCTTAAGCCTGTGTGTGGCATTGTGCACAACAGTGTTTGCCTCTTTATCTTAACATATTTCTAATAAGCAGAGACAGACGGATTTGCCCATATATGTTGTCGGATATGCCCCCATATGAAAACTGTCTTTATTACAGTAAAAAAAAATTTTTTAAAGCTGTGCGGTGTAACTTGTAAATTATGTTTTTACATAGCTTAGCAAGCAGAGCAGTTTTCCCTCTGTTGTTTGCAGTACTATCAGTACTTTATGCAACACATGTTCACAGGTTGTGAAACACATTGGAAAGTTACTAAATAACAACCCCATCATTGTCTGTTTTCAATATAAATCAAACATACAAATCAGGCATTTATAGTATTCTAAAGACTAATGATATAGTGATATCAAAACTTTACACTCTCTAAAAATCTGTATCAGGTCCAAAACTCCAGTGTTGATAAGATAAGATAAGATAAGATAGAACTTTATTAATCCCTCGGGTGGGTTCCTCTGGGAAATACAGAGACAAATATAAATAAAATATACAAAGGGGATAAATAGAATAAATAGGAATAAAAATAGAAATACAAGTGAATTGCACATTTCAAGTATTGAGGTCTATTGCACCATTGACTATTTACAAAAAGTATTGCACAAGGTATTGTACAGTGAGGTGAAGAGGCACTACAGCTTAGTTGTTCCCCCCTCCTCCTTTGTCCTCCTGATCATGCACTCTTAAATAGTGGGACTACTTTGAATGGCTTTTAGCAGCTGACCACATCCATATTCCATCAGAATTGTATACCCTGACTTCTGTCTCACTTCTTTTTTTGCTGGCTCCCTGTGTGTCTCAGTGGACATACAAATAATCCTTACAAGCCAGAGGTTGAGGCTTCAGAGTAAAAGCTGATACTCTGCTCTCTATGGTGTCAATGACAATGTACCCCATTTAGTAGAGCTGGGCGATATATCGAGTTTTTAAAAAATATCGATATATTTTTATACGAGATATAAGATCTGACAATATCCTTTATATCGATATAGTCTATGTTACGTTATAATTATACTTGCGGAGCCGCAAGTTTGCCTCTCTTTCGTCCACTTCCGTCTCTACGCAACGTTACTCGGCCTCGCCTCTCTTTCACTGAACACAACTCCCCCTCCTCCCCCATCGCTTCACCTGCAGGAAGCGACAAGATGGACACGGCAAATCTCCGTTAACGAGTTACTGCGCATCGCCCCGTGCGTGGGGCTGGACGGCGTCAATGTGTTAGCTAGCTAACCACGCTAACGAGCTAACCACGCTAACGCCATGCAGCCAAAATCCTTTCATTTTCTCAAAAGTTGACAGCGCGCCTTATGTATGAATTCTGGTTGTGCTTGATGGCTGCGAACCGATTTTATGTGGAACACGGCGCTCAGCAATCTGTCAAAAAATGTTTTAGTACGACTTTGGTAAGCTACGGAGCTGCACCGCTTGATGGATTGTCGGAGCATTACGGCTGAGCCTCGCGGAGTGATACGTACTGTGCTTCAACGTAATATTACCCTACTGTGTATAAGGACCATAAATGGCACCTGTTAAGAGACGTGGTTGCGAAGCGGATTACAAACTCCAGGCTGTCAGTCACGCAGTACAAGTTGGGAACAGAGCAGCTGTGAAATCTGTCTTTGTTACTATGCTCAGCGTCTTTTAGTTTACATTTTGACTGCACAATTGTGAGCTTTTTGTTATGCACAAAAACAACATTGTTTTCTTTTATTTATGGAGCATTATTATTTAATAAATGCTCATAATTTATTTTTGAGTAAATTTTATGTACATCTGCTCTATGTTAATAAAAGTGCCTGTGTGACATCTGGGACACAGCTTTGACTAAGAACTCTCTTCTTGTTCTTACTTTATGGCTTTAAAAAAAATATATCGAGATATATCTTATATCGCCATCCAGCTAAAAAATATCGAGATATGAATTTTGGGTCATATCGCCCAGCCCTACCATTTAGTAATCTTTGCTCTACACGTTTTTAAAAAAAATGTTTTCAATGAAAGGGGCAGCCAATCAGAGGAAAGCAGGCTTGTGGGGGAGGGGATTCTATGACTTGTTTCGGACAGTAATGAACTGAGACACTGCACCAAGAGCAGGACCAAGGCAACATAAGGCAACACCTAACACGAGGCAGTAAACACCAAGCTAAAGCTGTAAAAAGTGAATAAAGATCCAGGCAAATCTTAAGACTTTATACAATTTTATCAGTTTAGTTTTTTCTAATCAAGGTAGCCTAAATCATTTATCTGCATGCAAACATGGCTAAATATGATTCAGTGCTCTCCTATACATAATACTGCGTCTTCAAGTCGGAACTAAGAAATTAAAAAAAGCTCAGTCTCTGCATATATGCAGCTCCACTGTGCAGTGTGACTCCCTTGACAATTAGCAGTTAGTGCTATAGCAGGTAGATTGTTGAAGAAATCATCTAATCATCGTGATAAAGAATTGTAATAAGCTAATCCCATTGCATCCTCTGCCAGGTTTCTGGTAGTTTTCTGGTGGAAATTCTGGCCAAGCAGTACTTTACTCCATGAAATGCCAACTGGATTTTATCCAAACACTGAAGCCTTGTTATGTAATCGAAAACTGTGCAATTTACTGGTATTGTAAAGTTTTAGAAATGGCATAGTGTGGAGGAACTATTGTTACCTGACATCAGTAGGCGGATTCTGGGTGAAAGGATTATGAGAGCAGGCCAGGATCTGGACGATGGCTCCAGGGTAATAGGTCTCAAACACCTCCACTGCTGTCGGGTAGACGGGCTCCTCAAAGCCTAGCTCAATGTAATCCTTACTGTAGAAGCCTTTAGGAGTGCGACGAAAAGGCAGCGGAGCACTGGCACACTGTTCCCACCACGTCCCATAAGTTCTGAATACAGCTGTCTGGGTGAAGTCCCCTGAGCTGGGGTAGACGTTAGGCACCCCTGCCAGGTTCCACATGGTGTAAGACATGCTATTCTCACTGCCATAGTGGGAGCTGAAGTCCAAAACCTCTTTGGCATACTGCTCCACCTCCACACTGACTGGCAGTACCGCTCTCTGGCCAGATTCCACAGCCCGTCGACTGGTCAGAGCCTCGCCTCGAGTTCCACTCCTGGAGCGCCGCCGCAGACAGATATAGTAAAACATGCTCAACAGGGTTAACATAGGGAACTCTGGGACTGATGGGGGCAGTGGGGAGAAACGGAGTAGGAGGATAACCCTCCACCTACGGGTAGAACATTATCTCAAGCGCTGGGGATGAACAAAGTGCAGGCTAGAAGGCTGGCTGCATGCATGACCTGTGGGTTAGGCAGAGACAAACAAGAGTGAGAAGAGCAAGACAGCAGGTCTAAGACACCACAGAGGGACCAATTTCTGCTTGGTCCCGATATAAACTTGATCATTTTGGATATCTGAATCCTAAATTTAAATGAAAATAGCAAGAAGCAAAAATACATTTTTGGCTGAATATAAATTGAAGGATTGTAAAACCAAAACAAAACAAAAAAACGTTCCATGTGGAGAAAGCGCTACTTTATGTTGTGCATGATTATACTAATAAATAATCAATACATTCAATACATTTCTTTGGGGTTGTCATAAAAAAAGACCTGCTTTCAACATAAGGTTTTTACATAACAGGACAAAAGATAAAATCATCCACCCTGTAGCAGGTCTTAAAATCAGATAAATGCAAGGTCAGGAGAACAACATCACATGACATATGACGCATCCCTACTCATTTAACAAAAATTAAGCCAAAAATACAGAAGCAGTGTGTGAAAGACTAAGCACATGCCTGGTTTCAGCAGCTTTTAGAGCCCTAATCATCACCCATCCACCGCCATGCATTACTGGCAAATATCTCCATATTAGCTCGTCTGTTTAAAGGACACTGTTCTAGAAGTCTTGTGCTTTGTTCAGATGTAACTTTGCAAATCTAAGCTGAGCTGCCATGTGTTGTTGTTTTTTTTTTTTAGAAAGAAGAGATTTTCTCCTGAAATCCTTCTAAACAAGCCATACTTCTTCCAATTGTACCATCAAGCACAGTCTGACCTTGGGATGCATCTGCTGGGAGATACACTCCAGGGAAAATTGGCAACGGTCTTCAATGTTTTTGCACTTTTTTTTCCCCACTTAGAATGATAGACTTCAAATTGTTTGGAAATGGTCTTTTAACCCTTCCCAGATTGATGGACAGCAACAGTTGTTTCTCCAAGCTCACTGCTGATGTATTTCCTCTCTAGCATTGTGTTAACACATACCTGGCTTGTCCGTACCAGTAACCTCCCAGAGCTTCTGCTTTTTCATTTGTTAAACAAATAATGATGTTGTGCAATATGTAAAATGTTGTTGGTTATCTGAGGTTATATTTGTTTAAAAGGTAAGACTTACTAAGAACCATGTTTTGCAATTTGTGCTGATATAAAAAATTATGTTAATTAAAAGACAGGCAGCTTCTTCTTACCATGACTATACATGTATACTTACTTTTACATTTTGATGCTTTCTTGTAGACAAATGATTCATTTTTACACATTGACAAATTACAGCAAGAAGCTGGATCTAATTTCTAGCGATTTCTTCACTATTTTAACCACTTTGACACTTTCTGAGAAGAAGACTTGCTTATTTAATGAATACTTATTCTGCAAACAAACCAAGCACTTCTGCAGCTGCCAATCTTCGAAAGGTATAGCCTTGTACCGCTGCTTGCGTGTGGCATTTCTTCATAACTACATGCGGTAGTTTGTGGTTAAATGAAACACGGCAAGACATTTATCAAACCAAAATGCAAACTGTAGAGGTTAAATCCATGTTAACGCTTGACACCATCAGAAATCGCTAGCACTGACTACAATATTCAGGTTTCAAGACATCCTGGTACTTAATGGTGCCTGGTAGCCACAAATCAAGAGTGGCTACATGATACCAGAAACTTCTGGGTCTGGTGCCTGACACTCCTGCCTCACAGGTTTTCAGTATCACAGATTGACCCAGCTGTAGGCTGCAGTGAGCAGTACACGTTTGCCAGGGACATCCTGTGCTTATGTGTAAACAAACAAGTAGCCCTACAAGCAATAACAGGACACGAGTCCCCACCAACCCTATATTAACCGCCTTTAACATTAAAAAACAATTACATTAAAGCCAGTGATGTTTAGACAACAACCACGTTTTGATAAAACTAAAATATTAGCTTTAACTGTACACATGAAATACTAATAATACTGTAAAAAAATACTACAGTTCTGACAATAATGTGGCCTTATTAATACTGTACGGGAAGAGAAAAGGAAGTGTAGCGTTTTCTGTCTTGCCAATGTAACCTTTGATATTTCATTGTGCATTTGAAGCTAGCTAAACTAGCCCTCCAACCTTGCTACCTTTGAAGGCATTTCGACATTACATTAGGTAAACGAATTCTGACATACGTAAGCGTACTTTAAGCCAGCTGCCAGGAAGAAACTGTCTTTTCCCAAGTCCTTGTTCAATAAACTGAGCAGTCTCCCACAGCTAGTGCTGTCAGTGTTAGCTAACGATAAATAGTTAGTGTTAGGTAGGCAGCTAGCTAGCAGACACAGGCTGAGCTGTCAAAACATGAACTGTTAGCTTCCGTAATGGTTGCTGTGCAAAAACCGAGCGATCAAAGAGGACAAAATTTACAGTGAACGTAGATCAATGAATCCACTGACGAGGAAAAACTCTCTTCCTTCCATAGCCGTTCACAAAGATTTCAACAATCAAACATTCTTGACGTTTACCTTGTGTTGCCTTCAAGTAACAGTCGGCCAATGCATTAACTCAGAGAGCGCACAGCACAGTCAGCGACATAATCTGGGTAACCCTTCATCTTTGTGTGTTTTAAGTATTAGAGAAGTATCAGTATTATTACTACCACTACACGAGTTATTTCTACAAAACACGATGCACTGGGGCGAGGCTCCAGGGGGAAAGTAATGCAATTTGGAAGACTGCTGCTTTTTTCTCTTTATCATTGCACCAGTGCGGCACTAAATAATTGACTGTGTTCAAATGTCGTGAACAAATGCGAAACATGGCCAATTTTGACTGTTTTTGTCAAAACGTGTGATTAAACAGGACGCGGAAACCTAAAAAAAATAGAAGTTACGTATGAACTTTAAATGTCACACTTTAAATGTACAACAAATTATCAACATCCGGTCGGCTTCTTTTAAAGCAAAGGATTATGGGAAAAGTAGTTCTTTGGTTTAAAACAGACACTCAAAACATTCACCCCAGTTTCATGGTTTTTAATACATTTATAGATAATCCAGCGTAATGTGTATTAAAACATACCATTAAAAGAATGGAGGAGTATAATAAGATTTCATTCTGTTTCAAGGCCATTCACAAACAACATAGATGTACACTATATACACACACCCAAAAATAAAAGGTAGAGTTCGGTCAGCAATGGTGAAAATAATTCTTCAGCTTATTAAACCTTGGAGATAAAAAAAAATTAAAACAACTGAAAAAGATTTTTTTTTTAAATAAAACACACACCAAAGGAGAACCAGTCATGTAAACAAAGAAAGATATGAGGTATAAGGTAAGAGCTAATTAAACAACAAGGACCAAGATAAAAATGTATTCAACCTTTTAGACATATTTCAGCGTCCTAAAATACTAACGTAATGTAAGAAAACAGTCAAAGAGGGAGTACAGCCTTTCGCTCAAACACAAGAAAACACAAGCAAACGTGAATAATAACTCTTTCTCGTTGAAGGACCCATTTATTGGCAGGTGTTTGAGCAAAGGGGGTCAGAGGAGTTTAGGGAACACTGCTTGTTGCTCTGCTGCATCCAGAATATTGTTCCGCCATTGGGGCGTGTGGCAGTGGTGGCAAGGGGTTCAGTACTGGGAATGAGGTCACCCTGTACTGTCCTATTGACAGCAGGAAGTGGTGCAGCACCACAGCAAAGAATGCGATGTCTCTGCGCGCTGACTCTTCTCCTGGTCCCGTCAGGATGTGATTCAAGCCTCTTTGGACAGTGATGTTTCCAAGAAGTTCATTACTCTTGGCAGTATTAGTGCTTAGAGAGTAATGGAGCAGATTGATTTCTGATTTGCTCCATTAGAGCAGAAATGAGCTTAGTCATTTCTGCTCTGATGGAGCATGTGAAAATAGCAGTGGAGAGCTGGTCTGCTTTAGCTAGGACTACTTAGAAAGCCATTTTACTGAACTGCTTGGGGAGAAGTGCTTAAAGGTGGCAACCAGGAACCTTCATCATCACTATCATCACCACCAAAAATCTCCTGCTGGTGCTTTCTCTTTCTCCTGGAGCACTCTTAATCCTGCCGGGTGGTCTTGTAATTTAAAAGCACTTGAAAGCACCCGTGAAACTTTTAAAAATAAATAAATTAAAGGTACGGGAAAACATTTCTATAAACCTTTAAACATTTTGCCAATTTTCTCACATCTTCTCTTGGTTTTGTAATGCCACTTTATTTTTTAACAAGTAGCTGGTAATGTAGACATGGTGTACTCAAAAGGAAACAAAAAATAAAAAGCTAGCATGCCCACTGCATTTTCAAGAGTCGTAACTCTAATGAATGTACGCTACAATTTGTACAAATACTGAATATTATCTTTTGGGGCTGCCAGTCAAACTGAATGTTTTTCACATGCTAAAAGTCTCTTGTCTACAAAAGAGAAGTCTGTCCTCCACCATCTCCTCATCACCTAAACTCTTCAACGATAACAGACAGCAAACTTCAGCTGCACAGTTTGTTATGCAACAAAATCCATCAAGTGATCACAAAAAAAGAAAGAAAACTCGGTGTTTGCTGCTTGCTGTAGCGTCCTCATGGCAGTAAGTTTTTGGACTGCTTCAAGTGAAGTGTCCAGGAAGGACAAGTGATTTTCAAAAAAGAAAAAAAAGATGGTGCATGAGATGATGAAAGCGTCATGTCGAAGAAAAAGATGAAAATGTTTTCGCATTGCTTGGCAAACACTCCAAAGGCTATAAATACAAAGAAGAGTGAAGTCACAGTGGTGCTCTACAAAGGTTAAAGCAATTTGTGCTGAGCTATTGGTGGTTTAAGAAGTGTTTAATTTTTCCTGGGCACAAAAGCACACAGATCACACGTTTCATAAATCTGAAACTCAGCCATCTTCTTCAACTCGTGAAGCCCTCCTGCTGTAGATCGTTTGCTGGTTTTAAAACCAGCGGAGTAATAGACAAACAGTGATGTTGAGGGAAAAAAGCAAAAAACAAAACATATTCGCAGTTTGAAGACTCTTGATGGAAATCTGTAATAGACATCGAGGTTGAAATTATTGCTTCGTTATTGCATTAATATTAACTATGGGGAAATACATTACATAAAACCTAAAATAAATGTAGGTGCAACATTTTATGTTTGGTTTATGTAAGCGGACAGACACTTAAAAAAATCATGTAACTTCAACCAGAACCAAAGGCCACAGGCACAAGACCCAAAACTGCTAAAAAAAAACCCCTCTAAAATTAGTTGCTTCTGATGTTCTTTCCTTCCCTATCTTCTATCTTATCCTATGCATTGCTTTGAAGAGTTACTTTCCTCCTGTATATTTGCTTCCTTTGATTTCACTCATTGGTTTCACCTGTGGTCTTTCTGCAAGTGCCTTGCTTTACTGCAAATTTTTCTATCAATCCAATAACAAGGGTCAGTATTGCAGATTCCAATACCAATACTTATACTATAGAGGCAGCTTATACAGGAGACAGCAGCATGATTTATGAGCTGAGTCAACATCAATTTGCAAATTATGAACACATTTTAATGACCACTAAATCACTGTGATTTTTACTTTGCACAATAATTAGTTGATAAAACAAATCACATCTTTCAGCTTTTCATGTATTTGGAAACTGGGTCTTTTGGAGAGCTGGAATGCAGCAGAGATGCAGTGTTCATCTCTAAAGCACTTTGGGTCAGCTTCTGTTGTTTAAATGTGCTATAGGCTATAAATAAAAAAGACACGGCAGTCACACAAAGGTTCAGTTGTTTATTATAGTGCAGGTTTAAGGCACATTTTTTCACTTCCAAAATAAAGTATACTAAAACAACCTCACACAATTCAGTGGGTTACAAACTGAGCTTAGGTGATAATGACAAAGTATCGATCCTATCGTGCTTGTACCAGTTTTGGTATCGATATTATCAATATTTGGATCGATCCACCCACCTCTACATTCTATCCTGTGTGTACATGGTCTGCCTGTGTCTGTAAATGGCCTGTATTTATATAGACGTAGTGTCTCCACGTCTGTAGTGGGATCATCTCTTTGCTCTTCATTTGGCTACCTCTCAGTTCTTGTGCTGCTTTTGGGAACTCTCTTTTGGACTTTGGGTACAATGTTTTTTGGGTCACCCCCAAAAAACATTTTAATTTATTGTCTCTGCTTGTCCCTGCTTCCTGCATTTGGTTGCTCTCTTGTACATTGCTACATTGATATTGCACATAAGAGAACATGTATTAATCATATTGAGACCATGACAGAATTCAGTGTTTGGCATCATCTCTCATAAAACTTTAGTGATATTCCAAAATACACGCACACTCTCCACCCTGTATCCCCAGATAATTAAGAGCCTAATAGATCTTGCGTATGATAGCGGTCGCACTTTGGCTGGCATTTTGCATCGTTGAATGACTTGTCCAGTTGCTCAGTCTCTGCAGCACACCGAGGCTCTATTGTCAAAACCAAAAGACCAGAGTGCCTCGACACACCCGCAGGCGACCAATCATGAGTCCAGCTCTCATTAGCAGGCATCCATTGTGGGTGACAAGTGGAGATAATTACCTTTGACCACAAGAGCTCTCTTGTTCTCTCCCTCTGTCATAGAGACTCTGTCATAGAGTGTTATAGAGACTTTACAGATAAAAATATACCCCATCCTGCTAAATCTGTCACTTTTTTGTAAAAATAGGAGACTTGTCTATGGCTTGCAAGAAAGGTCCTTTGATTGTGATACTAATAGTTCTTGACCGTGATGAACAATTTCACTTTGACATCACTGCATTATATCTGCTGATGCTTGAACATGTTACTACAAGATCAGATTAACTTTCACAGCATGACATGTTTCTTAGCAAATCCTGTACTGGGTTTTCATCACTTTATCTTGATTGATCTCTGTCTAAAAGAAGACTGTAACACAGAAGCACATCAGAGACAAGGATGCAAACCCCCCCCCACTCACCCCCCCCCCCCACACACACACACACACACACACATATATAAAGACTACCCAGCCAGATTTAGAGTTAACAAGAAAGGATGATGTGAATAGGGGGCTACTGGGCATGCTCTGTGATTGACAGGCCAAGCTGCTGTCAGCTCCTCCAGGCAAGCATCAGCGAGCAGCAGTCCTGCTACTGTCAGAGCTCTGTTCTGGTCCACTGTGCCACACATACATATGCACATGGCCGAGCACCCACAAATGCAAATCAGGTTGGACACACACACACACACACACACACACACACACACACACACACACACACAATCTATTATTTTCCCTTGTGTCACTCACACGCACATCCATGCACTGATACACTTTCTGTCCCTCTGCTGTGCCCCAGCTGTCAAAAGCCAGTTAAATAACGAGAGTGCTGCTCTCCTGCCTCTTTGCATAGAAGAAGAGGAGCTGGTTATTGCTTGTATGGAACAGAGTATGTGTGTGTTTCTTCCCAGCTGCAGTGTGGTCACCCCACATGGGGAACTGTCTCATGAGGCTGTAAGAGTAACCGAGCATGCCTGCTCATCCCTGTTTAGATTGGATACAGGGAGAAGCGGCCTTGCACTGTGGCTAACCTCTTATTTTTAATTCACTTCCCTGGAATGAAATGTAATATTGTGCACTCTGGGACTAATCCTAGAGTAAGGCAGTCGTAGAAGTTTGATTTATAAACGGATCACAAGTTACAGCATCATTTGCATCAGAAAGATCTGTTTTTGTGCCATGAGCTCTAGATGGCTGGACATGTATCACTTGTATATATTTAATCGACAGGTCAACATGTTTCAGGCATTACAGCCGGGAAAATGGTGTGGCTGAAGGACTGTGGAAACTGAGAAGCTGTATAGGATTGACAAGAGAAAGCAAGGTGCAGTGCAGTCGTTAGCAGGTTAAGATTTACATTGCTGTTAGTTGATATAGAGGTGGTGGCAGATTTGAGCGCAAACTAAACATGGAAATACCAGAAATTTAAAAAAAAGTGTCTTCCACTTTATATTGCAGTAACTGGTCACAATGTTGCTCTGAATGAAAAACTAATGTGAGCATGTTAACAGGTTAATGAGGTGTGGTTTAATGTGTGCAACTAATCTGATGATGGTTCTAGATGAATAGTTAAACACAGTTTGTCCTGCTACTCACATGGTTGTGTGTGTCATGGCGCAGTCCATCCCATAATAAGATGGGTGTAGCCATCAGGACATCATGGTGAATGTGATTGGTGGTTCTTACAGAAAAAATTCCAGGGACGCTACAATCTCATGTGGCGTGACTTGTCAGTCACAATGTTGGCCAGCTTTACTGTTCTTTTGACTCTAATATGGACCATAATTAACAACATGGACATGAATGTTTAATTCATTAGGACTTGAGTTTGCATAGAGCCTATGGTCTGTTTTACTCTATTTTACTTATTACTATTGAATTAAATGGAATTTCAATGCATTTTATCTGAAATTACAATTAAATTATATTTACTTACAAATGCTTATCCATAGATACTCAATAATAGTAGAAGTAATAATAATAATATAATTATAAGAGGTATTATAACAGGAAAAGAGATAATTATACGGTAATAGATTTTAAATGGTGTGTAACTTCAAGTATTTTATAAGAAACAAGAAAAAAATGATATTGTAAGTAATTTTAAGTAATCAGATTTTTATACATATTATCAGAGTACAACTGAATAGTGAAGAATCCGTCATGCACACCAAAAGAAGGTATAATTATTTAATAAGATTGGAAGTTAAGCTACTTCGTAATTAAGCCTATGGCCCTATGTACTGCACATTTACAGTGTAGGTTGGAGAAGTATTATTTTTGTGCTAAAATACATGGAAGTTTCTCACTACTTAAAATTACTCACAGTATAAATAAATCTTCTTCCTTGTAAAGTATCTTACGTTACACACTACTTACCATTTTTACAGTGTAGTCTGTTTCTTCTCTAAAATACCTGACATTACTCAAAGTAGCATAAAGTATAATTGTTTCTTCTTTGTTGTAAAAATGTGAAATTATACCCCTTTATGCTAGTGTATAGGTATTTTAAGCTAAATTAATAACATCTTAATTCTAGCAGAATTACACCCTTGCTGGGAGCCATAAAGTGCTACCAAATGATAAATAGTTTACAGTGTCGTTAAAATACATTGAAATTTGCAATGCATTTTTTGTTTGTTTTTAATTCTTTTCCTGTGCTTAAGTTTTAATCTGGTAAAAAATTATAACACCTTCTGTCAAGTACTGATTGACAGTAATAGTAATTACATGAAATTTTAACTGTGTTTTATTTATACATGACATGATAAAGCTTCAAGCATACTAAAGTATGTTTAATAACAATTTAGTCAACTCCATTAAGAGTCCATTATGACAAAGAACTTAGAGAAATCTAAATCTATGTCACAGGATGTAACCATATGATTTGAGATTTTAGATGATATTAATCATCAGTCACTCCGCCCCCTCACACAGCTACACCCATAGATTTTTCTGTTGCCTTGAGGCCACACACAGGTATAAAACTCCAAGACAAATCTAATTTCCCTGTTTCAGTCATTAGATGAAATATTTTAATATATTCTATCCACCTTGGTTTTCTTGTTACTTATCCAGACTTTCATCCTACAAGAGAGCGCAGTTTCTGAATAATCATACTGATATTTCATTCAGTAAGCACCAACGCTGTGTGTGAGTTAGGCTCTGAGTTGATGAAACCCACTTAACAGCCTGTCAAACCTGATTGTGGGATCCATTCACCCTCGCTGCCCTTGTCACCACCATCCACTGGAGCAAACCAGTTTATTAAGTTTCCTTTCTTCCTTTTAGACACTAAAACGCGCGTGAGCATCACTATATACCAAAACTATTACCTGTCATTATGATTTTAAATCTTGCAGCATCCCCATCATTCACTTACTCTTCTCTTCATTTAACTTTTCGCACAGCTCTGACCTCCGATCATAGTCTGTCACATGACATTCAGCTAAACTCTGATAACTTTGCCTACCAAGATGCTTTGAACATTTTCCACTGATTGCAAAACTTCTCTTAATGACAAAATCTGCAAATATAATTACTGCTGCAAGAAAACCCAGCCAGAGATAGCGGACAGAAGCTGTCATCTGCTATTGTTTTCTAGTCCTTGTCCTCCAACTGAACTTCACCGACCGACAGTTTAATTGGTTTCAGGGAATCGAGTGTGAAGAGGAGTCATGACCTTGATCTTTCTCCCCGATAAATGACTTTTTCTTTTTTTTTATTTTTACGAACTATACATGCAAATATGCAGAGTATGTGTGTTCGAGAGTTGAGAGGGAAGTAAACAGATACATATTGTCTCATTTTATTGTGTGTTTAGTGGCTGATTAGAGGCCTAATTAAATACAGTGTTAGTGAGCTCAGAGGCAAACAGAGGAGACACTGACCCTGCGACTTCTAATGCACCCTGGGGATCAGCTGAACAAAGAGAGTAGATGCACATGGGAGGACAGAGAACATGCATTCAGAGACTTTGAACAAACAAGCATCACCAGACCTTTATCACCTGAACCTGTCCTTAATTCACTCTTCAACCCGCACCATAAATATTAATAGGAGGGCAGCAGGAAACGAAGCAGAACTAAACATTAGATCATGGTGATGTTGTTTGCTTCAGTTCAGACCCGAGGGGTACAAAAGCACAATATTCAATATATAGGCACGAGGACCAATGTCACAACCTTGACATATACCCACAACTGACAACTCACCTGCACTGATTTCAAAACAGGATTTAGCAGAAATATCTGTAACGCTATCAGCAGCCAATCTCACTATCAGTTTCTTTCCATCTGATGCATTGATACAGCAAATGTTCACTTCAGAATAATATGATTATGTGAGAACGCTGCACGTTTTTTGCCCTTTGGTTGAACAACCCTGCGTTGTATACATTTTACATATATGTAGTGTTTGGAAAACATACAAAACAGCACAATCAGATGACTTACACAATCCAAATCTGTCGTTTGTTTCTGTTATTTAGTTTAGTTTTATTTCCTTTTAAAAGTTATATCTCAGGTAAGCCTGAAAACTGCAAATTGGATTATTTATAATATTGCAATTCTCACTAGTTGACAATAAGATTATTATATGTTACTGTATTTCTTTTTTTCTTTTCTTTTTTTTTGCTTCTGCTACAGACTGGATGTAAATGGTTTGTCTGTTTGTCATTGTAAACCGAATTACATAAAAAGTTATGAATGAATTCATAAACAAATTTCAGGAAACCAGAAATCCAGGATTCAGAAGGTAGGGTTTTTTTTAATGTTGCAAGATGGGGGGAAATTGGACCCTTTCCATTATATTTTCATGAATATATATCAGATTGAAATAGGAAAACACAGAGAGACATCTAGACGTTCTCTAGAAAATGATCCAAACTAATAGAGATCCATGTATTCTTTACATTATAGGAATTCAGTTCATACATATTGTTTAATGATTTTTTCCATTTCTCTGACGTATGTATTTGAGGATCTAGGAAATGCAATTTGAAAAACAATGCTCAGAACTGAAGGAACATGTGGAGGCCAATATAATCAAGACTACATTTCCCACAGTGCAATTCAATACCACATTTTCACTGACTTAGCTGCCACTGGTAAGATCTCTTTCTTTTCTTTTCTTTTTTTATTCTTTCCTCCTGATTTTAGTTTGATCTTAGTGCAATTAAACAACCCCAGTTACATCATTAAAGCTGCTTTCTAAAACTTCCGACAGTTCTCTAAGGAGTCACATGAGACATGGTCATATCCACAGGCTTAGTGCTGTGAAGGTTTTTTTTAATTATTATTTTTGTTGAAAAAAATGTTTCATTAATTTTTGGGACTAAAAGCCAATTGGGAGTGCTTCCATAACTTAGATTGGTATGAAATTGCGGCAGGTAATTCAGTCCAAATGATTGGGTCATATTTGGGAATATCTGTGTCATGGTCTGGGTGTGTGGCTGTAAAATTCCATTGAAGGTCTGGACCTCCCTGGTATCCACCTACAGCCCCCCTCACCTGAAGCTGATTGAGGCAATCAGGTTGGAGATTTAATCTGCTTGCTGACACTGCTTCCTCGCCAGTTCGTCAACTACCCTATGTTGGTAACCAGGCCTCACGCTTCATGTTCATGAATCTCAAGTGCTCTACTAACCTTGTAATCTCGTGTTCTAGTTACTCCAGGAAAACTCCATCATACTGAACCACTCATCTTGGAAATCTGGTTAACCCGCCAGCTCTCGGAATCATCTCCTTGCCTCACCTGCCTGCCTTCCTGCCCTTACACCACCTCGGGACCTTCACCACTCAGGACAGCTGCCACACACCACCTAACCCACCTGGACCGCACCACCTCTCCCACAACGCTTCCATCTCCCACCTGCACATACTTACCTAATCACCAGCAGCTGCCGTTGCTTTCTTGGACCTGTCCCCTTGCTTGTCCCTCTCCCCTGGCCAAGACCCTAACGTGAACGTCATTTTGGTGTTAGTTAATAAACCTTTGGTAAACCCTTTACTCTGCCTCCGCCTTGGGTTTCCTGCACGTGGGTTTGATTTTTGGTGCTCGGCCTAGTAGGTGCAAGGCTTGGTATGTAAACCTTTTCAAATGAGAGATTAGCTACACCTTCTACAAACACAATCAAAGAGCATTACAATTTGTCCCAACAGGTGCTAAAGCTTGGCTAAAGAGTTTCACTTTAAAGCATTTGAGTCTTAACCCTGTGAGGTATGGTTCATCGCTGTTGATAAGCCTAGGCTAACAGACTATGTCATGTTTTTTGTCAATGTTTGCATCAAAGAGTACTTGAACTTTTTTCCAAAACATCCATTTTCCTTTTCTCCAAAGGATTCAAGTCCTGTTTTTGAAGAGAATCCAGCAGCTTGGGGTCTGCATTTTGTAAGATTGGAGCAGTGGTGGTCAAAGCTTGAAGTGCCACTTAAGGCGCTTGACTTGGTGCATGACAGCTATGAAGGGCTTGCAGTAGTCATTAGCAGCAGAGAAAGTGTATGACGTGGGGCTTTATTTCATTTTCTGGGGCAGTGAACGTAATGTACTGGTAACATAACATATAACACTTCTTGTGGAGAAAGTTTAACAGCTTACACTATGTTAAACACACACACAAAACCCCAACAATTTATTTGACTGTGATGTATAGAGAGAGTGAGAGGAGTAAAAGGGGTAAAGAGAGAAAAAACATAGGAGATAAATATGCAAAATTTATTTATTGCTGTACAGATATATGGTGCTTATCCCTGCTTCTCTAGTGCTGTTCTGTTGTGGTATTATAGACCTTATGTTGGGGGGGTTACTTTTTTTTCTTTTACATGAATTAGGAATATGTGTTGAGTTCACAGTTGAGCACCTCTCCATGCTCTGATGGTATTCTGCTTCTTTGCAATGATATTTCGCTTCAGAAATGCATGACCTCTTTGAGCATTCTCAGGACTCACAGGATTAGCATTGATTACACACCTAATCACACACCTAATGTGTTTCTCAGTAAATGTTAACATTTTGGGGATTACGCACACCCCACTTTTCAGTTATTTATTTTTGAAAAATGTTTGGAATCATGTATGATTTTCTTTCCACTTCTCACGTGTACACCACTTTGTATTGGTCTTTCACGTGGAATTCCAATAAAATTGATTCATGTTTGTGGCTGTAATGTGACAAAATGTGGGAAAGTTCAAGGGGGCCGAATACTTTTGCAAGCCACTGTAAGTATACCTTCAAGGTATTAGAGAAACTGGTTATGGAGCTCGAAGGGAACAGCCTTTCAAACAAGGCCCTGGTTCTCAGGAACAGGCTGTACAAGTGAACAGTTTTCCAGTTATGACACGGGAACAATATGTTTACTACTTTGAATATGTGTCCTTGTTTATTTTTTGTAGAACACTGGTAAAATTACAGTACACAGTGAAACTGTAGCATCCAGTGTTCACTTTTCAAGCCACGGCTCTTTTGAGAAACAGAAAGTGTCATGACATTTTTTCTTCTTTTTTTTCTCGTCACCTTGAGACTGAGTGTGCCACACCCTCTGCTTCTGGGCAATCATTTTCAATCGCAAGTTGAATTACCACAAACATTTTATGTAATGCCAACTCAATCGACTGCAAAATGATCACTGCATTACTGCCGTCTTGATTCACCAAAGGGATTTTGAAGCTGGCAACTCAATGACCTGGTCTCAGTCATTGAAGCAGCTATTTAGAAAGCAGTCAGTTTGCAAGTTCATTGGACATGGTCACAGTAACTGTGGTTGTGCTGCGATGTCTGGCCACTGTTTTCCCTAGAATGATTGTAGCATAAGTTATTGTGATGTTTTGGTGATAGAAGCAAGCCAATGCTAATCACAGTTTAGGTCTCTTGGTTATGTCCTTGCAGGTTAAAATGTTGGAGCGGCACAAATAATTTGTGTGGCATCAAATTTGATGCAGAACAGCTGATTGTTCTGTAAATACTTTGAAATGTTTATTTTTAAAAAACCCCCGCCTTGGCTGCATTTTTAGGTAAACAGCTGCAAAAAAACTTCATTGTTTGCAAAACTCAGTTACTTTTTTGAAGAAGTAACTATATAATTAATTGCCCAACACTGGTCATTATATACTGTATCTTGCGGACAGAGAGTTACAGGACTCTTTCCCAGACCACAGACTCATACTCACAATACAAGTCAGAGCTTTATAAAAAAAATTAAATAAAAAAAAAAGTTGTGTTTTCAAAATTGGAGTTCAAATTATTTTTACTTCCAATAGTGTTAACATACTACACAGGTCATGAACAAGATTTTTTTTTACATTTTAATTGTAAGTGGGCTAAAGCAGTTAATTAAAAGTAGTCTAACATAAATGCTGTAATTTGATTATTTTAATAAACCATGTCACTTGGATGGATTCGATGCTGGCGTGACCACAGTGCACATGTCTGCTGTTGCTCACAGTGGTCCAAAGGACTGCACAGGGAGTTTGTGTGTTCGCTCAGACACATGAAAAATTAGAGGGAACATTGATCCAGAGTGATCTGCCAATCTTCAGGCATGTTTTCATCAACCTTCGGGACTGTCTTGTCGGAAACTGACAGTCTCCCGCTCCTTTGTTTGAAGTGAATTTCAGTACGACTGGCTGCAAACTCTCTACATCGCTTGTGAACATTTTTGACATCCATGCACAACTGTCCATACACGTCTCTCAACTGGTGATGAATTTTAAAGTGGTCCTTTTGCGTTCAAAAACAGAATAACTGCGCGCGCTTCGCACTTGGCGGTAGCGTTCAATGGGAGCTCTATTTTCATAGGGCTGCCAAGCCAAGATTGAGCATCCCAGCGAAGCCGTGCATGCTTGTTTGGGAGTGGAGGAAGCACCAATCACAACAGTGTGGCCAACAGCCGTACGAACAGTTTCTATACGTCACCACTGCTTTGGGAGACCTTACTTTTGGGATTGCCCTCATATATAAAATAAACTTAGCAGAGAATAATCTTGATAATCTAACCTTTACATTTTACATAAACAGTTAGTGGCCAATAAACAAGTGGTTTCTATAAATATTCAACAGAAATGAAAAGCATAACAACAACACAAAAAACCATGTTCATTGCAAAATAAATTGTGTGTAGTTACAATAACATAAAAAAGACTATGGTTGACAAAGCATAACTTAATTGCGTGCAACCGATGTACATATGTTTTTAATGTTAATCCAACAGGTTATTTTTTTCAGTGTAGATGGGCCCTATAGTTTCTGTTTTACATTAACATGCAACATGCAGACCGCTGCACACGCATGATGTCCTAGACAACTTATCAAAACAGATGAGATTAAACTTTCATTTTACCTGAGGGTGCCTTTGTAGATACGATCAGAGATGTGGTAATACATGTAACATACTAACAATGTCAAGTGGGAATGATATAAATATTTAGCTAAAACCAGAGGTTTAATTATAAATGAGGAAGGACATTTGAGAGAAAACGGTATGGATGATGCAGTCTGAGGACGTGTGAAGGAACAACCACAAAACACCAATATTGTACATGGCAGGTGAAACGAATGGGAAGCTGTGGTAAAATAACCGTTTCAAGCCAAAGCTGTACAGATTGCAGCTCACTGCACTCTAACAGGTGTAATGAGGATACAGAAGGTATGAAAAGACCTAGGTACTGTACACAATGCACATGTCAATCTGGTGAAAATAAAGTACATGTAGAGGAAAGGCGATCAGTGCCACACAGTGCACAGAAGCAGTGAGAGTGCAAAATATATCGACACTGTCACCTACTGACGCGGTCATTATCACTAATCTAAGATGAGGGAGGAAATCGTCTAAAATAAGCTAAAATATCACTGCATTGGCCACACCTTTGATTTCCATTTAGCTCATGTTGCTCCTGAGGCCCTTGAAGGCTATTTTTCATGCAGACCCCCTCCTTTGGTGCTCCCCCCCCCCCACCCCCACACCACCCCTTTTTTATTCCCCAGCCCTCTCATCCCCTCTCCACCCCATTGCCGCCAACAATACCCCTCTCACCACACCGCCCCACTCTCAACAGGCTTCTGTGGAATTTATTCAAATATTTTGACATTTCGCCTCCCCTCACTTCCCGAGCAGAAATGATTTGTGACAGCTGGAGATGGGTTCGGTCGGAGGAGCTTCATCTAACACCCTGCCTTCTTTTTTTTCCCTTCTCTGTCCTTCTTTGTAGAAGGGCAGATTTTTCTCTTTCGACTCTCCATCTTTTTTTCCCTTCTTTATTCACCACTGCTCCTGTTAGCTGGCACAGGCCTTGAAAGCCTCTCACCCAGTTTTTTTTTTTTCATGTGACTTCCTAGTGTGATAGACAAACTGGGTGAAATTCTTCTATTTGTTGACATTTTGTGTTTGCTGTCTCTTTTTGTGCCTTTTGCTCAGTGCCCACCTACTGTTTGATCCTGGGCTGACGCCATGTATTGGTAACATGGAGGGTAATCCTTCTATGAAACGCCTTTCATCTGACTCCTCTGACGATCGAGTGCAACAAAATCCTCGCTTGTGTTGCCTATAGACAAATATAAATAACACAATTTTTCTACAGTGTGATCACCTGCATGGTGTTGCGCAAGCTGGACAGTAAGGGAATGACACCAGCACTTTCAAGGTGCCTTATTTTCCCACATGCATTTCAATAGCTGATAAACTGATAGAGCATCAACATGAGGAAGCGGTGCATCAGCCAGTGCTGCCTGTGACAGCAGAGTGCGGACTACAGCGCGGTGCACTGACAACAAAGACTCCATTTGAATAATGCTGCTCATTAGTTGGGGGACAGGGCCTTTTTCTGTTGGCGCCTGTCCCTGGTCACTTTGCACCACTGCGATAGACAAACACGCGCACACACTCAACACCAAGGCTGTCATCCATCACCACGCTGGGAGAAAGGTAGGCGACGCTCAAGACAAATGCATTTTTCGTTTTTTTGTTGTTTTTTTTCCTCTGCAATGATTAGACATTTTCTCTTGTGGAGCATCACAGCATCCACACAGAGTGAAGAAAGTGATGCCAGCTCTCTTGTACTGTACATGGCGCAGACTGAAGGAAGCTATTGAAGAAAGATCTGAGATTCCAGCGGAGACTCGAGCTGTTGGAAATCCTTTATCAGCTCCAGTGTCAGACTACTGAAGAATAATAAACTTCCTGACTGACCACATTAAAAAAAACCAAAAAACAACGAATCGTCATTATAATCTGGCATCTGCATAAAATTAATGAGTTTCTGTCTAAATTATACTAAATTAAGTAGTTTTACTGTGTTTCGTTAATCTGTACATGTCCTAAAATTTTACCTCCATCTACTACAATCTACCGCCCCCAAAAAATGAAAAATAAAAAATTGCCATGAATACGAATCAAAGTCCAGTATCCAGGACTAAAGTTGGATATGCTTTTGCAAGGCAAGTGGAAACATGAAGCTAGCGTCAAAGACACTTCAGTCCCCACAGAGTCAAGTGAAAATGCCTAAAGCAAAAATAAGCATATTTGGTTTCCGTATGATAGGAGCTTATTGTTATTCATCATGAAGGGCTTGGCTAATTTGACTGACAAGTGGATGCTGTTTGGTTTTTTTTTTTGTTGTTGTTGTTTTTAAAAAGTAGTGAATTACTGATGGACCTTGCTGAAAAGCTAGCTCGCAACCACCACTAGCATTTATGGTTAACACCCTAAGCTAGCTCTGCCTGTACTGGGGTTAAGCTAGCTTAAACTGCCAGCTTAAATAAAAACAATTTTTTAAAAAAATAAACAAAAGAAAGCACAAAAGCAGGAAGCCAAAAAGAAAAAAAAAAAAAAGCAAAATAGTGTTAATAATGAGTGATTATTTTCGATAAGATCTTAGCGTCATTAGCTAATGCTAGCTGCATTTATAAACCATACCAGAAACTCTGCAAACATGGTTGAGGGGTCCAATCTAATAACACCAGTTAGTAAAGGTGAGGCTCAGCAGACAGCTGTGTGGGCGTAATGAGTTATAAAAAAAAAAACCCCCAAAACATCAATCTACCATACAGCTGTTATGAAGTTAAATGGATTCATACTCATTTAGTGCTTTTCTACTCTGAGCATTCATGCATTTTCTGCTGCAAGCCTCAGTCACCCAATCACACACACACATTCATACAAGTGTTTTTTTTTTTCTCTACCTAAGGGCCTTGTATAACATTCGCACACAGATTGAAGCTGATGGATGCATTGGGGGCAATTAGAGATTCAGTATCTAGCCCAAGGATACTTGGACATACAGACTGGTGTAGCCGGGGAACTGATCCACCAAATGTCCGCTTAGTAGATGACCCGCTCTACCTACCCACTCTCTGCCCAAAGGTGGAAACAATCCAAAGAAAAACAAAGCATATTTTTGTACCAGGCTGTAGCCATCTATGTCTTGGAGTCAGCCTGAAATTGCCATTCCAGGAACTGCAGTTTCACCGTTTGATTAATTTTACAACCCTGGAGGTTGTTGCTTGCTTCAAATGCTGACTTTGTGGTTCTTTTTACAATGAAACACTCCCTTTTGTTTTTACAAGAGCACTTGTATCAGTCATTTCAAAAAGTAGCACCAGACAGCTGATATCAATGTTTAGCTGCTCTTTTTAGGACATCTTTATTTGGACAGAGCCAGGCTGGACTAAGCTAACTGCCTGCTGGTGGTGGATTCATAACAGCATTTTCCTCACTATGATATGATGATAGTTTTTCTTTAACTTGACCTTTTTGAATGATTGCACTACCTCAGATGAAAATATATACAGCATGCACCATAGGCATCAACTGAGTATCGGGAAATCCATCTTCAAGTACGAGCACATCTCTGGTAGAATTTAATTAGACAGTGGTTTATCCTTTATGCAAATAAAAAAAAGATGAAACCAAAGTAATTTGACTTAAAAAAAAAAGAATATTGTGATTGTTTGAACAGACCTGTGGAAAATCCAACTGTAGCTCTATAAAAGGAAAAGAATCAGTCATCTGCCAAGGACAGCCGGAGCTAATAAGTGTGTAACATGATAGAAAAGAAAATTAGTTCATAGCTGTCATCTTCTTGATGAAGAGGCAATCAAAATCAAAGTGAATCACTCTGTGAGGAGGATTGTGTTTTGGAATTCAAACGGGCAATGCTTCAATATGACAAATCAGCCGGTGTGGTGCATGTTGATTGATTCCGTCCATGAAAACCTAATAGATTTAGCCCTCTGTGAATTTGGCTCTCATTAACCTCGCAGCGTTTTCATACGAGAATGTATTGGAGCCATTTTATCCACCACTCAAAGGCAATTCAGTGGGTGATAAATCCTTTGGCTTATCTGGCTGCAGGTGACAGCACAGCAGAGCACTGAGGCTGACGGGGGCACAAACACACTCTCGCAGAAATGCATGCGCACATATTCACACTCCGCAGACACACGCAAACACACATTCTGTTGTGACGCACACACATTTTCTCATAGGGGTCGCCATGGTGACCCATGTGCGGAAAAACCCTGTGATCCAACCGGAACCGAAGACATGCTCCTCGACCCGAGCGGCCAGCCGTAACACAAAAATCTTCCTCTCAGCTCCCAGAAAAGAAGAGGCAGAAGAAGAAGAAGAAGAAGAAGAAGGAGGGTACAAAAAAAAACCTGAATTCAATTACACAGTCGAAACCCACTCCTTGCCCTCCGGGAGTGATATCAGCACCATTTAAAAGTCTGATTACTCACAAAACCAATAACATTTTGACTCCTTGGTAATGGACCAGTAGATTAGAAAATTTAGATTACATTTAACTGCCTGTAGATTCTCATTAAAACGCCACCAACTAGTTAGAAACAATAGGTAATTAAGAGTGTAATGAAGCGCAGTAGCGTTAGCGCACGTCTGTACGTATGCTACTCTTGTGGGACCCAGCCTTACTTTGCACTTATCCTGCAGCAAAGCCATACCAGCGTCTCATTTGGGCAATACGACATATTTAATTAGATTAATGAATTTCGGTGCTGTCTCCATGGGGTTGGTTGCGCTCCTTGCAGTGACAGTATAACAACGCATTATATATTGGGGGAGGCTTGCAAGCTGCAGGCAGGCCGGTTTTAGGTTGGTCCCCTGACAGAGGCGCAGTTTGTGACAGTTTGGGTGGAACCTGTCTCAGGTTTACTCCTGCAAAATTGTCAAATGCAAATAATCATAAGCAAATGTGCTGCAAGATTAAGCACAAACTCTTATCCAAAACTCCAGATTTGATTTAGTAAAGTGAGGTGTATTGAATTAAACATGATTGATTGTAACAAAAACAGAACAAAAAGTGAAAAACACAGGCAAGAGAACTAAGGGTGATAAATGGGTTAGTGTTTGGCTTAAAGCTAGTCTCTGTTGCTCTGGCCAGTCAAAAGTAAATGCTTCGACACAAAGTAAAGACTAAAGGAAATTAAACGGGCCGTGGGTCTCTGAGGCTGCAGCTAACTTGTTTGAAACACTTGGAGACTGTTTTCAGCCTGCTGTAACAGTCAGTTGAAGAAAGTTTTTCTTTTATAATGAAATGGCAAATAACTCAGAAATACATTTAGCACGAAGTTCATAGCACCAGTGTGATACTACCTTAATATGTTAGCTTAAACAGTGTTCCAATTGGGTTTACAGGCAGTTTTTAGGCTGAGATAATTTGCTACAAGAAGATGAGAAAAGGTTTTGCTGAGTGTAACATGAATAGGTGTTACTGGAGTTGAACTCACCTCTTACGACACTGCTGCTATGACACTTCTCTCTTCCACGTCAGCATTTCTGTGCCTGTGTTGAGTGTCTTATCTCGCACAAACCTTTTGGGTGGCAGCGACAGTCGATAACTCTGTTTTAACAAGCAGCTTATCTCACTGAACGTCACCTGTTTTTGAGCATATAGTCTGCTTTAGTGATTATTGGCGTAACCGGGGCCTTTTAATAGCTCTGCTGTGTTGAGATATATTTAATTAATGAATCATCCTGACTGTGCTGTTTACAAAAGTTGATTTACTTATTGATTACTGAAAAAACGAATCATTCGTAAGTCATTTTTCTTATTAGGTTACATGTTGTGAATTTTTATGTAATTACTTACTCGTATACTTTGGCAGTGTGATTATGTAAAGTTTAATGTCAAAACACCACAGATACTAGTAATAAGAGAGGTTACAATCCATGTGAACAATAATACAGTGAGCACTATCATAAAATTCTGACTTAAAATTTAAGGGGAAAAGCAAACAAAAAAGGCAAAAATTGCATTGTTGATTTCAATAAACAGATTAGACTTTTGTTGAAAAAATGCACATGTCCAGATAGGGTTGATAGAATTGACTGCAAACAAAGAACAGCCCCTGGAACTAATCACCTTTCTCAGTTTTAGAAAATTTAAATGTAGTATACTACAAGGCCCTGATTGATCCACTCTGTGGGAGGAATAATTGCTAGTTATTAAGTTACTGATGCTGGCTACTCTGGACAGAGTATGATAGTTATTCCGAAAAAGAATGGATCAATAGAAGTTACAGCTGTTTACAGCTGTCGTTTAATAGCTGTTGCACCATCAATCCATCCATACTATACCAACTGTCACAGTGCAGCATGCGCTGTTGCCCCATGGGATGGCAAATTAATAACAAGGAGTTAGTAGTATATAGTAAATGTTTTTATCAAACCTAGTATTAGCTATAACTGTGTTTTAGGTTAATGTGGGAGCTCTGGTTTCTGCTATTTCTTTAGCTGTAACTTTAGCTTTGACTATTTGCATTATTTTTGTTTGATTCGGTTTTTAGAGCATTACAAACATTTTAACTGGCACTAACAAGAAGTCACATATTACTCCAGTTTTGGATTCTCTTCATTGGTTGCCAGGAAATTTTAGGTTTCATTTTAAAATCTTAGTTTCAACTTTTAGAAGTCTATGTGGTGAAGCTCCCCAGTATATCTCTGACCTGTTGAAACCTCATGCTTCTTCCCGAGCACTTCCCGAGGTCTTCAGGTCAGAAGTTTCTGTTGGTCCCACGCACTAGGTTCAAAACATGTGGGGATCAAACTTTTCAGACACTGGCAAGGCAACACTCTTCTGTTGTCTTTACACTCCATTGACTCTTTTAAAAAGACATGTCTATACACTTTGTGAAGACAATGTAGACCTATATGGACCATAGACTGTAATGGGGCTTAGTAACCGTGATATTATCTATTGGTTAGGGAAGTTTTTGAAACTTGGAACTGAGCGTTTTCCCTGTGGGCATCTTGCTGTTTTAAAATTAAATGTGATCTATGATAGTAACCATTAGGAGTCTCCCTCTGCTGGCTATTATCAGAATTAGCACATGTTTAAAGCACTTTCACTTCACTGCATCTTAAAGATGGCTGCAGCCATCTTTAAGATACAGTCCCTGTTTGCACAGCATTACACTGAACCATAAAAACACAATTCATAACTGATGAATAGATAGCATTCAAAGCTTTAACCTATTTAGTCAAATGTGTCCTCATCAGAGCCAAACAACACAGTTTATATTAACTGTACACTTTTGCACCTTCGCCTATGGACTGCGAAGCCATGCTCGCTATCATTTTTCTTTTGTAGTATTGCACTGCCCTCTATGGGACTGCATCTAAACTGCACACAGTTTTGTGTGTTTCGGGCATATCTCCTGCCCAACTGTTTTCAGCACATTATGGATCTATATTTCAGCACAGAGGGCATTACATTTTGGAGAGAAGCTTTTTAATAACAATTTCTCGAGCTCAGCTTTATTCAGTGTCTACTGTAAATGGCTTGCTGTATTTTAACTTTTTGCGCTGATTTTAGAGACAGGCACAGATGTTCCACTCTCTATGTGTATAGACACAGCTTGTATGGGAATCACTAGGGGAATATGTCTAGAAAGCGCATACGCATTTGCACACCTCCAACCTGGTAGAGTGTTTGTGCTTGTAAGTACTTGAATAATTGAGCCAGATTCAAACACACCATCTCTCTGAAAGGAGTCATGGAGGAGGAGGAGGAGGAGGAGGAAGAAGAGAGAAGGAGAGCAGATGGCCCAGTGCAGATAGACTCAGAGACTGGGAGCGAGGAGTGTTCTCTGAAGGACAAGGTCTTGTATTGTTGTGGCTGCGAGGGCAGCTCTGTCACACGTCGTACCAGGGGTCCCCAAAGAGCCAGGGTCTTATGGTGTCAGTGTCCCCCCAGTCCTCATCCCCCAGCCCTGGCCTATTGTGATTCTTGTTTTTTAATTTCTCAAACGCAATCAAGTGTGACACAAACTGTTTACCTAGCGTGTCTGCCACAACCAAGAAGAGAAAAGGAGAGGAGAGAGAGAGAAAAAACAGGCACACAAGCCAGGATCTCGGCACAAAAATAATCCTCCATAATACCAGAGAGTTTAAAGAGGCTTTGCCAACACCTCCCTGAATCCCCCCCTCCACCTCTCTTTGCTCTTATGAAAAAAGGAGGGGGGAGATAAAAAGAAAAAGGCAAGAAAAAAAAACACATCAGAAGAAAGCTGTTAAATTCGCCCCTCAGTCTCGTTTGGGATTGCTAATTATTGTTTTTAGAGCACAACAATTGGGGTATTAGGGCATAAGCGGCTGGAGATAACATCCAGAGGAAGGCGAGGGGAGGGAAAGGGGAGAAAAGGGAAGAGGTGCACGGGGGGAGACAGATAATGGCTCGACAGAAGGGGAGCTATGATAGGGTCTGGTCCATGGCAGCGTCTCTCTGTACTGCGACACACCACAATATCGGGGGACTCGCTGGCTCGCTCTGTCTCCAAGGATCTTGAAAAGTGAAGAAAACTTGGCAAGGAAAAGTTTCTAATGTTTGACAGATTATGAATTTGGCTGAGATCAGAAGAAAGGGAATGAGAACAAAGTCACCACATCACACCACAACAAACAATGTTAATATAACCAAAATATTCAGGAAAAGAAATGTAAAAATGCTGCTATAACACATATGCCTTAAGAAATATATAAAACCCTTGTGGAATTATCATCAAACACAACATTTATCATCAGCTTTATGGGAATTTTATGACTTTTAGCTCTTTGTTTCAGTTTTGGGCCCACATTAGACGCAACCAATGAACAGCAGAGTGGCACATTTAACAGATAAAAAGACATATTTCTCTTAGAGGACTAAGAAAGCACGATCTAAAGCAAAGGAGAGACAAAAGATTTTGAAAATCAGCTGTGGAATGAGTTACTTGCGAGCACAAAGACTTTTATCATCTTTCCATGACTTTTGGTGGAAAAAAAACCCTTGCAGTTTCTGTCATGGGTTACATTTTCATGTTACGAATGGGCCAGTTTTGGTGTTGGAGGTCTGCAAATGAAAAACTAGCAGATTTTGTGACATCACAACCAATATATAAGAGAAGAATCTAACTTTTTAAAGCAATGATAACTTTAAATTAGAGGTGATCCAAACACCGATCCTTGTGGAACATCAAACATGAAATCATAGACAGAGAGGACATGGTATGGCAACATAACATGTTTAATGATGTTGTTTATATTACATGGCTTGACTTGATTCAGGTTTATTTAGGCGTGAGTGGTTTGTGGTGCTTAACTGCTGACACTGATGGGCAAAGATAGATGGCACACTATCGTATTACATAATAATTTTATTTCAATGAAGAAAAGAAACTTTAGAGTACCAAAAAAAGTACCTGGAGATGGCGTATGCCCCAGAGGAGAGAGAAAAAAACAACTGGAAAACACATTCATACACACACACACACACACACACACACACACACACACACACACACACACACACACACACACACACACACACACACACTTTGGCTTTTATCCTGTGAATGAGCAGGCCAGCCAAAGTCATCTGGAAGCCTGCACATGCCAATGAATAAATAAAGCCGTAATTAGTAAAGAAAACAGCGCCACCTGTTGGTGTCCCACCCCTGTGAACTCGGACCATTATAGGGAGCTGTGGGAAACACCTGAGCCTACAAAGGCTGTGTGTTAAAGAGCTGGCACACGCTCAGAACGTGCGTGGGCGTATCAGAGGAAGTTTTTTTTTCCATGTGGGCCACCCGTGTAACCATGTGTGTTTCAGGCCTTCCATTTGTAAAGAGGCTTACTGAGCATATGTGTTGGTATTGTGAGAGCGTGCATGTGTTTGTGTGTTCACTTGTGCTCGCTTGCGTATGTGAAGGGGTCCAACTGCATGTCCTGGGGCCCACCTGGCAGCATTGTGCAGATTCCGGGGCCTGAGCAGCTGGCCTGGGGGCTGGTGGGGGTGTTCGGTGCGGGAGCAGTAGAGGAGGTTTAAGAGGGGCGTGGGGAGGTCTTCCATGGCCGTTCTCCCACCAGACCCAGGCAGTAGGAGGCAGATGGGCAGGCCACAGTCACTGCCAGAGGGCCAGAGGGGCCACAGGGCCAAGGGACAGGGCCAGCCAAGCCCGACAGAGCTCACACGCATGGAAAAAACATCAAAAGACCCCCCTCCCAACAAATAAAAAAAAGAACAAAAACAGCTAACCTACAATAACAGACTTAATACATGTAAATTGGAAGACTTAATTTATTAATGGATCCACATCCATGAGCAAATAGTAAATTTGTACTAGTTAGTTTTTATATATAACTATATAAGCAAAGTACTAGATGATGATCACCATAGTTATTGCAGTGTATCCTAAGAAAATACAGCAAATGTGTCAGAAATTCAACCAGTCATTGTTTTCAGAACCTGTCTGGAGCTAAAGGGGTGAATGACTGAAAACTGATCATTTATCATTATTGACCATCAGAGAAAATGTTGCTCTCTTCCATACTTTTAATGTTGCTCAAATGAGGCTAGACTGCTGTAAGTGTACACATGTCTTACACACCGATGTTCATAAAGACGATTATGAAGTCTCTTTTAAACCCTCCGCAGCTGCTTCAACACACGCTGAAGACAAAAAACAAGCCTAAACCAGCACAATGCAGAGGACGGTTTTAAACGTGGGGCTGGGTGATTTCAAAGGATATCTTGTGTGAGTGTGTTTGTGTGGGACTGATACGCAGATTGTAGTGAACTTGTACTATAGGTTGATTCTGGTGGTGGTGGTGTGGTAGGTAGCCACCGGCTCTGGTAGTCCAGAGAGCCACAGATGCTCCACTGTTTGTGTGTTGACTCTCTGTAATTTGTTTGCTCTAATTTGTTTTGCTGTGCCAAGGGAGTTCCGATTTTAATTTTGCTCTGTGTGTGTTTACCCCTCTTTGTGGATCGCTGATCTGTTAAGCACAGAGCGAGGGAGAGACAGTCAGTGCGGAGGGTGGGCTGTTCGCAGAGCCAAATTAAAAAAGGAGCAGTGCAGATTGTTTTAAGCTCTGGCAGCCCCTTCAGGCCCAAAGGCCTTGCTCGCAGCCTGCACCTGCTCCGTCCCCGGGGAACTTGGTTCCTGATCCGTGGCCCTAGCTTCTCCTCCCCGGGCCCCTAGCCCAGCCGCCTCATCCCCTCCTTTTCTCTCCACTCCGCTCTGACTTCTTGCTTTCTTTCTCTCTCCTCTCCTTCTACCCCTGTCTTTTCCAATTCTTCCCCTCCAAAAAAAACTCCTGATGCTCCTTTTCTCTTTCCTCCAGTGACTTCCCTTTATCCCTTCACTCCTCAGTCCTGGCCTCTTCACCTCTTCTCTCCTCTCCACCACCTGCTCCTCTAGTTCGTTCTCATTCCTCCTTTCCCTTTACTTGCTCCTGGTTACTTCCTCTTCGCCCTGGTTCAACTCTCTCTTTTCACCTAATGATCTTTTTTTTCCTCCTCCTGCTCCTCTCCTCTCGTCTTGCCTACAGAGTCATGGCACACTCTTAATCAGCCCCCCTCTGCACATGAGTGATTGTGGCTGGTTTAGCATGATTGAAAACACACCACCACATGCACGATATGCAGTTAGGGACACGACAGCACAGTGTGCGTGTCAATAAAGCTGCGTCATGACTTCGGCCCCTTTCCGTTAAGCTGAGATGCACAAGCAGAGTGAACACGAAACCAGGGTGTGGTTAAAATTGTCACAGCTAGTCTTTATTGAAATCATCCAGTCACTCCAGCTTGTATGACTGCCACAGGTAGTTTGATCAGTCAGTCAGCTCTACATACAGTATGATACACTTTGTCACACATACAATATTTACATTACACCAGCAGCAAACGCTATGACGTGGTTCCAATAACAAGACATCTAGTTTTAATATGGCTTGATTAATGCAGTCCAACTGTACTGTAATATCATGCCCAGACTGGATGAAGCGACTGAGAAGCACACAACCAAGACTGGTGCGGATCAGGTCGGAATGCAAACCACAGGTTGACATGATTGAAGAAGGTTGTTTCTACAACCTGAGTCTCAGTTCATCTCTGGCCTTTGGGCAGCTACCTAGGATTGTTCCCCAAAACAATAAAAAAACAAAACATAAAAGTCATCTCCTCAGATGATACATAGACATGCAGACAGTTTTGGTTTTCCCTGGCCAGGTTTTGAGATATCCACTTTTCCTTCATAAGGATGGAAATGGATGGATTTTTCCCCCCTTATTTAAAGTGAACTGCCACTCTCACTTCCACTTCATAGTTTTAAAAATAAACCTTAGGTATCTTCTACAGTGCCTCCCTCAGTCCGGCCTCTGTCTGAAACAAGCTCTTTTACCTCTCATACATTAAAAACAAATTTCTCCTGATTGGGTGCCTCTCACAAACAACAGGTTTGAACAGCTGGTGGGTCGGCTTCTGTTCCCACTGCCAAAGCTATTAGGGATAACCCCTCATTGATCGCAGTGAGAGCCAAGAGTGGAAAAAATGTCTAAAACGGAGCATTAAGAGCAGTCTGAACCCTGAGCTTTGGCTCACAGAGATTACCAACATAAACTCATTATTAGAAAGGTGGACATGTTTAATATTAATCCAGTAAGCTAACAATATATTATATATATATATATCTATACACTTGCTCATTAGAGAGATTTAGAGCATTGTTGTTCAATTGGCATTCCTGGCTGTCTGATATAACTACAGTACTCACTCAAATTTATCAGTGGTTTGGTCTCCAGCTTCTGAAGGAAATTTTAGCTCTTTACTTGCTAAATAAGCTCAATTATGATCACCAGCAAGTTGCTGTCATTATTAGTGTCATATGGTGCTAAGCAGTTTGTCTAGAGCTAAAAAGCTGCCAGCTGCTTCTTAGAATGACACTAATGAGAGCAGTGAGACTTAACAAAAAGCAGTTATGTTGCAGCCTGCGCGACCAAAACAATCACCGGAGAGGTGCTGTGCCTCTTTGTAGATCTGAGGGAAAAATGCAACACGACTCTGTTTGCATTAGAAAAATAAATGGATCCTTTTCTGGGAAAAAAAAGAAAAAAAAAGAAGAAGTTACCAACAGCTTTAAATAATTCTGCAGAAATGTCTGATAGTTGCTCAAAAAAACTTTTTTTGGTGACAGGTAAAATATGTTCAAAAATGTTTCGAAAACATGCAAAAATCAAAGGTCATCTTATTAGCTTTAATATTTAATTTGAATTGATTTTTGTGACAGACATCTGAAGGCTGGGTTCACACTCCAAGGCCCTATGCAGAAATTCTGGTTTAATCCTCCGATGAGTTTGTTTGGCACTTTTTTTTTTTTTTTGCATTCCTCTCTTAGCCAATATCAGAAAAACAGTGAGACGCATGTGTAACAGCGTCCCGTGCATCGTACTTTTACACAGAAGCGACAAGAGGCCGAAAAAATGCGTTTACCGGTTCACTTTTAAGTTGATGTGCAGAAGTGGCCGGCTAATCAGAGAGGACGAAGAGAAAGATCGTGGCTTTTTGTGGTACAGTAACTCCTAGCTTCATATTGAGGCGTGGAGGCAGTGTTGGAGCCCGGAGTGGTTGGATTCTGATTTTCACTGAATAAAAAACTCTGTATTTCAGGGCTCCATATGAAAGAATTGAAAAAAAAGAAAGATTTCTGTGATTTGTGCTTTTGTGAAGAAACACGAGTGGTATTTAAGCAAAGGAATCTGATTTGGGCCCTTTTTTTGCCAGCACGTGAATATAACCTATGAAACCTGTTTGCACTGTAAGATTCTAGGCTAATAAGTGTTTAAGTTAACCATCTCATATTTTGTTCATTTACTTTTTATTTATTCCTCTTTCTGTGAAATAAAAACTAATGAATCTGGCAACTCTGACCATCTATCCAGCCAGCTGAATGAAGATTTTTTTTTTTAATTTTTCCAGGAATTAAAATGAAACTCCATTAATCTCGTGGAGCGAAATAAGAAAAGAGACTCCGAGCCTGGAGAATTCAAAACAAAACTATCTGCACGGTTTAGTGCCACTCGTGAGGAGAAAAAAAAAGTTTATAATCAGGGTTTGTAGACCCTTTAATGCAAGTCACACTTACTTTTTATGTACCATAGTCAGTTTTTAAAAGCCATCACATTTTCATTACGAGCACTTCCAGCGAGCTTAACGTGACAGACAAAAACGAACGCTCCCCCCGGCCCAGACACTTTGGTCCACATTTTAATCAAGATTTTCCACCAAGCTATAGTCGCTTCCTTTTCATTTGGTATTCTGACTCAGTCCGGTCTGCAAACACTTTATCAGCTGCTTCACTGATGACATTCACACCCGGTAACATTCGCATATGCGCAGCCGACATGAGCAGCACAGTCCACTGCAGCTTGATCTTTATCAGCGTCATTCAGTCTCCATTCTGTGCCTTCACAGCTGACTCCTCCGACTGAAATGAGGTGAAAATTAAATTTCCACTAGTGCAAATTAAGATCTCTCTTTGAGAGCAATAAGAAAAAGAAATAACATTAAATATATGTATATATTTAACAAAAAATAAATTATTGTAGAAAGAATAATATCAAGTGGCACTGATAATAAATTATATCATAACAAAAAAATGTCGCAAAGGAGTTTCACCCATTTGTCTCAATGTTCTGAGCGCTGAGGGTGAGTTGTTGCTGCGCTAAGTTGTAGGATGCAGTATCTTTCTCTCTCTCTCACACACACACACACACACACACACACACACACACACACACACACACACACACACACACACACACACACACACACACACACACACGCGCGCGCGCGCTACGTATGAATGGGAGATTTAGCAAAGAAGTGGACATTTCTTGTGTTAAATGTACTGCACGTCCTTAGTCTGGAGTGACCTTGATGTAGAAGGCAACAGGCGGACTGCTGACTCCATCTAGTGGTCAAATACAAGAACTGCAGCTCTCCGATAAGACCACAAGAAGTTTGGAAGAAACTACAAAAAAAAACCCCCCCAAAAAAAAAGACCCGACAACAACAACACCCCCCCCCCCCCCAACTCTCCAAGTTCAACAATAACAAAGTGCAGGCAGATAATTACTTACTGGGCAGAAAATAGGATGAAGCTTGCAGAAGAAATAGGCACAAACCTTACCTCCTGATTTCTGTTCAACAGGCCTATACAGTAAGTGTATCTGGGCTTTTAGACAAAATGATTGAATTACTTTTTTTCACCACATACAGAAGCATGAGGGAGCATGAGGAAAATGACTTTAGGGTCAACTTAATGCACGGACTGATGCTCAATGTCATCTGTGTTTACTCCTCAGCACACGGATGGCTAACAGCAGAGACATGGCAGCTGTTCCTTTTTCAATCTCCACCTGTTTCAGTGGTTTTGTGCGTTATGACACACGGCAGAGTGGTGATTAGTTGCATCATTTCATAGCAAGTGAAGTGCCACCTGTCATGTCTGTAGCACTCTTCTGTTGCCAACGCGCTCTTCATGAGATGGTTCCTTTGTGTGTTAACCTTTCGTGCTAGCTTCTGCATCTTAGGATGAGACAAATAAGGCAAAGAGGAACTGTCACAGGGACAGTTCTGACGTTACGGGAGGGAACTGACTGTACAGTTGCATGTTTTGTAAGGTTTATTTTGCATCGTCCGCATACAAACGCCCAGTCTGCCCATTGGGAAGTTGTAACATGCTGGGCATTACAGGTGGAGGAGCTGGAATAGTTCTTTCAGCTGTGTGCGAGCTGCTGCTTGGACACATCGTTCCAGCCAGATTTATTTAAGCAAAACCACACAGCAGCCTGTAGCACCGACTGTTCTAGCCTTCGGTCAGTCTCAGTCTGCCTAGGTCAAACTTCCAGGTCTGGCATTGACTCCTCTTTAAACTGAGCATCATTGTCAGACCCTGTGCCCACGTCCGAATCAAATAGCGAGCGGTCAGAGTCGGGGGAATGTGTGTGCGTGCGTCCGGCTGAGTGGCTGCTGCCATCGCTGTCGTCCAGCGTGTCAGTCCTGGAGAAGAGGCCGAAGTCCAGCAGGCCCGTGGGGGTGCCCCCGCTGCTGCTCTCGCTGTCTCCGTCATAGTAAAAATCCTCCACCTCAACAAACCACTCGGGCCAGAACCTCCTCCGCATCCGCTCGCAGAACATGGCCAAGTTGATCAGCTCTCCTGTGGAGACATGTAAATCTTTTTGAAGACAGAGAAGAAACCAGCAGGTGGTATCACAGGTGCTTACTGCCTTTGTTAGTCTTTTCTTGTGTCCGGTTTTCTTCCCACAATCACCTTGATCACAAATTATGGATTAAAACACAGAATCAAGCTCTGATGCTGTTCTCTGAAAAGATAAAAAGACTTCAGTGTTCCCTGTGTGAGACTTTAAAGCTGCTCTCTGAGCTTGTGTAAGCAGCACTGCACTGCAGCAGAACAGCACTGCCATCTAGTGGACTACACATAAAAATGCACCAGTGAAAACATCTCACAAGTATGCTTAAATTTTGCAAGGACAAGGTAATATACAAAAACTTGTGATAAAATACAGCATGTATGTGTTGATTTGCAATTACTGAATAGATCCTCTGACCTTTGATAAGTTGCTCTGGTCGTGTTCCAGGTAAAGTCCACATGGCTTGAGCTAGATGCCCAAACACTGTAGCATCTAATGTTGACATCTTAGACCCCATGAAGTATTTCTTATCTCCTGCAAGACAGAAAACAAACAGCAATTTCAAGCAACGATAAAGGGAATATACGAGAACTTCCACAGCACTGTGCAGCTAAAGATGGTTAAATTAAAACTATTAGTAACATTAATAAGCAGCGATGAAGCAACAAGTTGGCCAGCTGATACTGTCCCTGTTCACCAGTACTGGCATGTTGGCTGTTAGTAATCTGCTGTGGCATGTTAATGCAGAGCTGAGAAGACTTTAAAACAAATCAGTTTTTACAGTGATGATTTACCTGCTGCAAATCAATAACAGAAACAAAGTAACCAAACACACACACACAGACACATAATAGATATCAAAAACCAAATTAAAGTACTCCTTTTTCAACTCTGCAACTCATTCCATCTGTGTTGTTGAAAGCTTTCTTGCTACAGATGATTTTCATTCCACTTGTACTGGCAGAAGGTGTTTGTAAACCAACAGTTTTCGCTTTACTTTGAGCTTTTTTGATGCACTAACTGACTTCATGAACTACCTTTAGCTCACTTTTTGAGATGTTTATCATTAAGACCTTTGCACACTGAGTGTGCTGGGAAAAAAATGTTATATTCCGAATTCTTGGGATATGAGCTGGTCATGTAATGTTTATACATATAGGATGTCAGTGGGGCAGTTTAAGCTCTTGTTAGCAGAGTCAGTATCACATCTGAGGAGACAGAAATCATTTCAAAGAGCCAGAGCAGTGTCTAGCTGTGTGCCTGAGGTAAAATAGTATTATTTTACCATTTCAATATCCATCTTAATGTATGAAATATCAGTACAAATTTGATGCATCAGGTGTGTGAACGGCTTTATTTTAAGATTACAATACAAAATGATCTATCACTAGCACTAAATCTTAGTTCACGGTTGTTTTTGGATACTTTCCCCCCCACCTAAACACATTTCACCGAGCACATTTTGAACTGCTGCAGAGAGTGCTAACACTGACTAGAAAGACAGAGCATATTTCTCCCATACTGCCTTCTCTTCATCGGTTATTATTCATCTCTGCCTGTCTTCCACAGTGTGTCTTTTGTCTCGTCTCCCTCCCCTCACCCCCAACTTGTCCTGGTTCTGCTGGATGTTTTTTTTCCCCCCAACTCTGCCAAGTGCTTGCTCATAGGGGGTTGTCTGATTGTTGGGGTTTTCTCTTTATTATCGTTGGGTCTTTACTTTAATATAAAATGCCTTGAAACTTGTCATTTAGTGCTATATAAATAAAACTGAAATGAACTTCTTTTTACTTTTGTTTTTAAATTTGTTCAATTTATTCATACATTTTTCAAATAAGTGGAAATACTCTGTGATCTTTGAGTACCCCAGGCAGCTGCTGACATCTCTCCTGGTTGGGAATCCCTGCTCTTATACACATCATCATCAATGCCATTAGAGATGTTTTTAATGTAACCTGTAAACACTTCCAGTATTGCAGAGGGAAACCAAAACACTACAGGAAGGCAGGTTAATGAAAGGTTGCTCAGTATTTGTGTGCTTTTCTTGCCCTTCAGAGAGCAAACTTCAAAGTAAACTAATTTCATTTTGAAGTTGGGAAATCAGCTCTTCTGGTTAAAATGCCAGATTTTAGATGAACACTTCTGGTACTTGTGTGTAACAAACATTAAAAGACGGAAGCCAGATGGTTGTGGAGTGTACCAATGTTTTCACTCGGGAATGACTTTTCCATTTTATACAAGCTGTTGTTCGCTGTAATGACACAAGCAGATCGATGCAAAGCACTATTCTAAACACACTTATATTGCATCCCTTCAGCTAACATCCAGAACGTTCTCTGTTTTCATTCATTACTGTCTGTACCTCAATAAAATTCAAGTGCAAAAATGCAGATAAATGACATTTTGTTCTGATAAATATAAACCAATTAAGAGGAGCTTGTGAATATTTTGAGAAATATCAGCTCACAGTAACAAATTCATGTATTTTCATTGCAGCCAATGGAAAAAAGAAATAACACTAGCTCCATTATCAGCTTGCATAACAGCATTAGCGTATCGCTCTATAACCACAGTCCTGATGAGGTTAGTCTTAGTTCTACTGAACAGGCGTCCGTACCCAGTAGAGTGGCCAGTGTCCTCATGTCCTTCTCCATCAGTGTGTAGACCTCCTCCTTGGAGAAGCGTCCGATGCCGTGGCCGTACATCTCCCGCCGCACCATGCCACCATTCAGGTGGCTAAGCATCCATTTCAGCGTGTCACTCAGAGGCCCACTCATCGCCAGCAGCTTCTGTGTTTCCTCCAGGTTATCCACCCACTGGCAGTAGGCTATTGTCCTGAAGGAAAACACAATGTAGACAACACTGTGTTACGATTACACTGGCTGGCAAAAAGCTACTCCTCTAAATCAAAAGTGAGCCTCAGCTACACCTACAGTCTGTCAGTTTCTTACACTCTTCCTGTACTTACTTAGCTCAAGATCAAAAAGTATTCCAAATGTTGGTCTAAAATCATCGTGGTCTTTTCAAAAAAGAACAAACCGCATTTGAAACTGAGTCTTTGAGCCATCAGTTCATTTGTATCATTTATAGTTGAACATACAAAATGATTTCTACACAGCCAAAAAACCTTATCCCACTCAGCATACAATTCATGTACCAAGAACATGCTAGAAGGTATAACACCATCAATATTAGCACACATATTTAAACATAAAATTATCACATACAAAAGGTTAGGGATATAACAGTTCTCCAAAAGCATGTTTTTGTTCATACTGCTGTTTTTAAAGGAGATAAATAAAGCAAAAACAAGGAAAAACAGCTTTAATGCCTTAATGCTTAAATCTTATTTAGTTAGTTCAGTGACTGCGTGTCTGTGTTCACTTTGGCATTTTCACCCCTGCTTTGCAGAAACATTGTCATGTTGTGTTGTATTAAAGATCTGTAAATCATTAGATCCGTTTCAAGTAAAACCAAAAACTACACTAATACAAGAAAGAAGAGCCATGTTTATTCATCTCTCCAGTCTAGTGCTGTATTTTTAAAACTGAATATGGTGGCAAACCAGAATTTTACAAAGGACCAACAGTAATATTTTACTCTATGATGCTGAGTCAAAGTGAATTAGAGTGGGATTCCAATAAAAGTGTTTAATGAAAGGTCCAGCCACTGCATCGTAAAGCTTTATGTCTAATGACAATTAGCCTCAACTTAATCAATAAAAGTGCTCCACCCATTCACTTGCTGCCAGAACACAACATCGTATATTCAGCCCTTCAAACTGTCGGCCTGAGGGTTGAAAGAAATGCCTGGAATCCGTTCCTGCTGCTCGTGATAAAATATAGACGCCTACTGCTGCAAAGCACCGGCAACTTACAGTTACTCATGAAAAGAAAGCAATGCTGCAGAAATGGCAGCATATAGTGTATCTCTATATTGAGATTTTTCTCACACTGTGGTCCAACAAATCCTGTTTATTTACAAGCAAACAAACCCAACTCAAACCCTCAAAATCCCTTGTGAAACCACCAAAGGACAAATGTTTCACATGAATTCACTCCATAAAACAAAGACAATGAAAACAGCAACTCTGGTATTTCATACATTTGTTGCTTCTGTTCTGCATAAGTTGTCTGTGTATCCAGATACTATGATTAAGCTGTTACATTCTTACACACTTGGACTTTTCACACTGTAGGACTTTTTTTTCTTTCTGTTTATGATCTGAAAAAGTCTGAAGAAGTGAAGAAGTTGGGCTTGGTGCTTTTTTCTTTTTTTTTTTGGCTCAACAACAGAACTCAATGACAGCCAAGCTGTTTGTTGATAATAGTACAAGTGCAGGGGAGACCTACATGTTTCTACCTACATGGGTTAGAGCTTTTACCCCTCAGTTCATCTAAAGGCCAGTGCCTGGCCTCTGTCATTTTTCTGCTGTATGTGACTGGTTGCTCAATAGAAACTGAATTAAAGAATCTGGGTTATATTAATTTTCAGAGTGGGGACTATCCATTGGCCAAATGCTACTTCCTGTTATATTATCTGATGTCCAAAGTGTCTGTATTCTTTAAACAAACAAACAAACAAACAAACCAGAAGAGGAGCAAGCATAAATAGAGTATTTTTAATCCCCAGGTAATTTCAAATGCAACCTTTGCAAATGTTTCTGTGCAGTTCGCCACAAACTGCATTTTCAAGATAAAGCTGCAGTTGCAGTATTTCCCAGGGAGAGAAAAAAATGCTAATGTGTGATCCTGACAGATGGAGAAGGATGCAAGAAAGAGAGGAAGATGGATGGATGAAGGATGACTGTTTTCAAAAGTTCTGGCTGCTCAATACAAGAAAGTTTCCATACAGGAAATTTAAATCTTACATGTAATGCCCTCATTGATTTTAGAGTTTTATAATCAGATACATGTCTGATGCTGTACTAAATTACATTTTTTGAAACCTCTTGTCAAATAAACAGTGTTATTCAAGGGTTGCATGGGAATACCTGGCGGTTTAGTGCAGGCTAAACAGTACATCGGACTGGTTACACCGAGGGTGGCAGGGATCATTTTGGTAATGATGGTAATGATGCCGATTAGATTCACTCTGTGAACTATGGCTTTTATACTAGCTTTATAGTGTCTAGGAGTTGGGGCCATTTAGCCATAAAGCTTATGAAACATCTACTTATACAGTATTTTAGTGAACTTTGCTGGCTAAATCCACAAAGAGCAGTGAATATCAGAGCAGCAGCCCAAGTCAGCCAATCACAGCCTGCACACAAAGAAAAGTCCAATGGAGCTCACGAAACAAATCATTTTACTGCGTGACTTATTTCTAACTCATTCTTTTCACCATAGATGTGTTACAGCCCATCTTAGAGTTCCTCCTCCTGCCGAATCCCCCTTTAATCCGCGGTTATACCTGCTGTGTTTGCAAACAGTTGGACATTTAAATATCCAGCATAAGGTTAATCTCAATTTAAAGTTGTATTTATGCCCAGTTTTACTCTTGAAATTCCTCTTTGACATTCACTGGATCACAGCTGCTAACACTAGTTGTCTGTGTATGTCTACTTTAAAGTATAGTTGAGTGATCCTTTTCTGGTATTACAGAGTTATTAACAGATTTGTATTTTTAAAAAGCACAGCAAAATAAATGAGTATATAATAGTAAAGCTAGCTTTGAGAACATTTTCTGCTCTATAACCATGCCACTATGAATCAGGAAGGCAACTCTCTGTGTGCACGATCTAACCAAATCTATCTCTAGGCTGTGTCTCAGTACACAAAGAGCAGCACGCTGTCATGCTGCCCTTCCCTGAAATAAATAATTCACTCAATAGGTCTATATGTGGGTCCAAACTTGGTGCAGGGTGCATGGACAAGCAGAGGAAGAGGAGCAGGGAGGTGACACAAGGAGACAAGACGGGAGGGAGCGTGAATGTAGATTACATGAATGACCTCTGCTGCTTTTTGAGAAATGGAGCAGATTCAGTTTATAACACAAAGCCAGCAAATTGTTCCATCCGTTGTTCCTTTTTTATAAGTGAACTAAAACCAATGAGTAGTTCAAATTGTGTTCTAAAATTATTATATAGAGAGCAATAGGCCATACCACATGGATCAAACCGAGTTAGTGTGTGTATGTGCGTGCGCCTTTGTGAGGGGGATGGATAGAGAAAGAGAGAGAGAGAGCTTTTAGGTAATGGAAAACACTCCTCTCGGTGTAGATGGAGTGTGGAAAACGATTTCCTAGCAGCATGTCTCTCCCCCAGTGATCCTGGAGTGACTCACTGCTGCGAAGGATGGCAGATATCACAGCCTGGGCTGAAAAGCTGCACAAACAATGCACAAATAATCTTACTTTTTTGTTTTTAGAATAAATCTGCAGTGTGTCTTTTTTTTTTCTTGCTGCTAAAATAAATTGGACCTTTTTTCCCGGGAGGATCCGTGTAGGTGGTTCCTCATATGGTTTAGCACTGAGCACATTAAAGTGTGCATTTAAATATGAATGCATACACACAAAATTACATAATCAACTCAGCACCACATAATTTCACCCCTCAAGTGCAATAATTAAATCAAACTGTAGAAACAGAGAACTGCTTTTGGTCTTTAAAATGATCTGACAGTGGCTTTTCCATTTAAAGTGCCTGAAGTCTTAGCTCTTAAAAGCCTTTCAAAGGCACAGCTAAAGCACTGTATACCTATACGACTTACTTACCAGTAGAGGTGTTCCTCAACCATTTTGGTGACAGCGCGGGACACAGCTATCTCCTGTGGGGTGAGGTTCTTGTTGAGGTTCACACCCAGCTTCTCCTCCAGGAAGTCCACTATAAACTCTGACCCCGACACCTGTTCGTGGTTGTACTCGATCCAGGGCATCTTACCTTGCGGAGATAGCCTGCCATCAAAGTAGTTCTGCAAAGGGAAACAACTTTGCACATGAATTTCCTGGGCTGTGTGTACATTTTATTAACAAAACAAAGAGACTGTAGACCTATGTGAAAATGGAGACTTATTTGTGGCATGAAACTACACAATCATTGACTAACAAGCTGTAAATCACAAGTCATCATCCATAATAAGCATGTGGTTTCAAAGTCAGACCCAGTCTTCCTCATTGCATCCATTTTTTGCAACCAAGATGGTCATTAACAACTAAAATCTTAAGATCTTCAACTCCGTCACGTCCAACAGCTTTCATTGTTTTTGTCCTTATATGGAAGCTGTTGACAAATGGGACCCCATTTCTAAGCTGCCATTAGCTTGTGCTACCCAGTGTTGATGCTGATGGAAGAGAGACATTAAGGCTGTGCAACAGAAATAGCTATTAATGGCTGAAGAGAAAAACAACTTCAACTCTTCAGAGGCAGAAACACCCCCCTCCCCTCTCTGTTATCACCTGGTAGGGCAGATCCGCCATCCGCAGATACGTCTCTATTTTGAGGCAGAAGGGCGAGAGGCTGGGCACACCATTCTTTGGCCTGGAAAACTGATGGAGGATGATGGCGTCTTTGGAGTCCAACTCCTGCTCCTTCCTACATAGAAACCAAAGGTGGGGGAAACTCAATGAATAAATGTTGTACCTGTAAACGTTATACCTCTTTAAAGACCATTCTTAAACTCGCTAACATAGTCTCATTTTGTACATTTTGTGCCAGTGTTAACGTTAACAGCATACTTTCATCTATTCTGTGTGGATGAAAGTATGCTTTGGTGTCTTGAGCCTTTCCAACTATGCATAGATACCAAGAGGAAAAACTGCCTAAAAATGTTTCATTTTAACCCAGCGAAGCCGAAATCAACCGGTTTTTCCACCTGTTTTCAGGGTCAATTGGTGCAGTGGGGCCAGTGAGATAAAACCAAACGTAACTCAGCATCTGGACAGAAAACAGGACTTTGAGTTCAGCTTCAGGCTCTGGCCAACCTCCCTGTGAGGAGTAGGTCACACCTGCAGTTTCTTTCTAGCACGGTGACACTATTCGTGCCGAGTTCTGTTTTCTTTGCAAGTTTAAAAAAAAAAAAATTATTATGTTAAACAATTCCAATGAATCCCAATCCAACTTTATTTATAGAGCACTTCAGAAAAACAACACAGCTGACCAAAGTGCTTTCCTGTTAAAAGACAACATCAAGATTTAAACAAACATATTAAACAAAAAGGAAAAAAAATAATATAAATCACAGTAAAACATGGAAAACTATAAATAAAATAAACAATAACATATACAAGAAATAAAACTAACAATAAATGAAAATAAGTATTAAAAGGAACCAAAAAAACAACACTTTCTTTATTCACACTGAGGTCACTAACTTTTACATAATGAGTCTGTACTTCAAGTGACTTTAAGTGTTTTGAGATATACTGGCATCACTAGCTGTTATTATACTCCATTAAAACTCTTTAAGTGATTGTCAAGACTAGAAATTTTATTTCCACTTTGATAGATCGTTCTGTGAAACAAGGAGCAGCTGAGCTACCTAAGGCTTAAAATCCACAAAGTTGTATTTACACTGCTCCACTGTATTAGCCGAGGGGTATTAAGAGCTTCAGTTATAAGTCAGAATATTGACTAAATGAGTCATCTCTCCTCCCATTGTACTGTAGGCCTGCTGTCTAAAGACACTTAAGATAATAATAAGCTAGAATGCAATTGTGCAGGGAGGATGTTGGTGGTATTCCTACACTGCTATTACCGTGCTAAAATTGTAGTTGAGGAGTGTCTCAATGCTATCTAATATGGCAATTAGAGTTAAGACCTTTTTTGCAACCAGAGAAATAAAACTACACCTAACACATCAGCACAGGGAAAAAAAACTACATCTAATCTGATTTTACTACACCGCTTTCCTAATCACGTTACACATTCATCTGGGCATCTATTTCTATTCCTGAAGAAGCTTTTAGGCATCATCTCAGGTACACACACACACACAGACCCCATCTGCTCCGTTTAGCATCTCTTTTATCACTGACCACTGCTCCCTATATTTGAATAAATTTGTGTAACTGCAAAGCGGTCTGACAACACTTACTCCACTTTTAACCATCCTTTTTTAGAGTTAGGTTTGTGGAAATTATATTATAGATTATGGTTGCTTTTCTTTTGAGTTCTATCCTATTTTACGATCACATTACAACATGATGTCGTTTTTTAATTATTCAGAGGGGAAAAAAACGTATTTCTGTACATTAAGACAAAAATAAGTAAAATAAAATTTTTTACCCAGGCCACTTTTAGAGTGACAGAAAAAAAATGATAGAGCAAGATTTTGCATGGCACTATTGTATCAATAAAGGGACACCAAATATCTATATTTTATTAAATAAATTAAAATACTCTGGAAACACTACAATAAGAGAGCTCATATCATGTAGCACCAGCATTAGATAAGGTTAGCGGAGCAAATTCACATGAAATCAGCTGAACTTTTGCAATATAAAACAACTCAATAAATACATCGTTAAAAAACAAAACAAAACGAAAAACCATCCAATACTGGACACAGTTAGCTTGACGATGCTAAGCAAGCGAATCACTAAGTCACACGAATTCATTTGTAACAACAGATATTTGACTGTGAACAATTTATCACTGTAACACTTGGTCACAGTTAATTACCGTATTATCAGAAACTGATTCCATGTAATTGGCAACTTGACCCCATTCCAGGCTGGATGTTATCTAAACAAAAACTAAATACAAATCTGTTTTTACAGGATAGTACAGAGTTTATATTTTATTATATTCTAAAAAATAATATGTTCATTTCTAATTTAATATCAGCAACATGTTTCAAAAACCCCAAGTCAACAAAAGATTGTTTAAAAAAAAAAAACAACAACAACACACAGCTGGTTGAGTGTTTCACAACTTATGAGATTAAACTGTCATGGATGCTCCATCCTAAAATATAAAGAAAAGAGCAATCCCTCAATCTACTATCAGTTCATATTTCAGTGCCAGCATCTGTGGTTGTGTGCATTGTGTGCTTTGAGGCAACGTATGCTGCCATCCAAACAAGCCTTTTATTTTCTCTCAGGGAAGGCCTTGCTTATTTTCAGTAAACCACATTCTGCAGAAAATATAAATTCATGCTTGCATGACGACAAATTCTTATTTTTTTCATAACGTTTGTAGTTAGGGCTAAGGCAGGCTAAGGCTGCAGTGGGGACTTCCCATGATGCACTAAACATTTCTACTAATAATAATAATAATGGATTGGATTTATGTAGCGCTTTTCAAGGCACCCAAAGCGCTTTACAATACCACTATTCATTCACTCTCACATTCATACACTGGTGGAGGCAGCTACAAACTACACTCACCTTTTTTCACTCCCCATGTTTTTGTTTTTTTTAAATAAATCTAGTGCATGCCATTAACTTTTGTCTAGTCTCTCCCATAGCTTGTGGTTTGACCTGTTTGCGGCTGAGATCAGAGCAAATATTTTTGATTTTCCTAAACTTTGCTCTGCTGGAGATTCCTTCCTGTTTAAAGGGAGCTCTTCCTCTCTATTGTCACAGTGGTGGCTAGGAGTTGTTGGTTGTGATGCTAAATAAATAAACTTGAGCTGACTGTGGTGCTGAAACCTTGCAGGTCTCCTTGGTAGCTGTCCACAGTTACATGGTGCTGAAAATATTCTAAATCTGCAGAGAAACTGACATCATATTATTACGCCTGATCTACGCATGCCGTCCTTCTTCCATGCACGTTGTGGCGCTTCGTCTCTCAGAGGAACCACTTAAAGAACTTCTCAAAGATCTCTCAGCTGGGAAAAGGAGAACAAAAGCTGACTAGTCGTAGCAGCAGCTCTGCCAACAATACATCACATGGCACGGACAGATGACGCCGGCAGGCTGCGGGGCCAGCCTCAGCGGCCTGCACGTGATTCAGAGTTTCTGCACGAAATGCACGGTTCACGCAGCTTGTGGATCGAGGAGGGGGAGTGAAAGCAGAAACTACCAGGCCACTGTAACAGGATGTTCTTACTTCCTGGCCGAAAAAAATAAATAATCCGTCCATTCACAGCCAGGCGGTCTGTGCTCTGACAATAGTCCCGTGTTAATCTCTCTTACAGTGACCGCATACTGATCACCAGCTTTCATTGTAGAAAACAACTGTAAATGACGCGGACAGCTGCTGTGTCTCAGCTCATTAAAGGTCAGGCTGATTCCGCAGCGTCCGAGGAGCGCTTCGTTTAGACACGCTCAGGTGCCGATGTGTTCCGCACGGGAACTGGCACACGAGCGGACGCGTGACTCGCTTATTAATTATTTTTTTAAGTCTCCACCTAGTGTCGTGTCCTTTGAAGGAGAAAACGAGGGACGGCAACCTCAGCAAGAGCCTCTTCCCGCGAGAGCTGCAGAGGAACCACATCCCCATGTACACACTCCTGTATCCATAATGCTTTATGCGGTGTCACTCATCAGTCACTGTCAGCGGGGGTGGGTGCGATCAAAACGTGAGCCCCGGGAGGCAAAAGAAATACTAAACAAACAAACAGAAATCTGGTGGTGATAAAGATGATAAAGAGCTCAGGAATGTTGCGCGTCCCTACCTGATGGCGAGCAGCTCATGCAGTAGGTAGGCTGCAGCAGCCAGCAGGGCCCCCCCGGTGATGTACAGGGTCTTCTTCCACCAGGAGTCCGAGCCCAAAACCGACATGATGCCTCCGTAATCCTGCAGAGGAAAGGCGATGATATAGCCATACAACGACTGCTGCTGCTCGGAGCCGCACAGCCCGATGGGCAGGCTGTGATTCCGCCCCAGTTCAACAACACACGGCCGGGAAGAGGCGAAACCAGCAGCCCAGTACATCCTCTTCCCTCGGTTACAGCCGCCCCGCGTCCTCCCTGCTGCAGTCCCCGTTAGGCTTCATCGAGACCCCCGGCGCTGTGTCTACGGCATGGCGGCGGTGTGGCTAATATTGATCCAGGAAAGCGGAAAAGGTAAATATCTGGAACATCACTCCCTGAGATGAGGCTCGGCAGCCAGCTCGCTTTCCTTCGCAGGATCTGCCCAGCATTATCGCGCGAATAACAATGGCAACACCGCGACTTCCGGTCCCTAATTTCAAAATAAATGTCAGTGTCCACACTGTTACAATTACATTTTTTGCACCTAATATTTTACTTGCAAAATAACATTTTCTGCTCTTAATAACCGTACACAGTGGCTGTTAGTTATTGCTATTTTTCCATCACATATCATGTGAATGGAATTCTATCGTAAATCTGAACATGATATAAACTAAATTATTCATTTTTGTTCATGAAATGTTTTAATCGTTTAAAAGTAGTCGAATCATTATCTGATTTGTCTGACCAAATAAATAGGTTTAATTTATTATTAGCAAAAACAAATTAAAGTAGCTGGGACCAAAGATTATTTGGCTGTTTTGCTTCCAAATAATGGAAAAAGCTTAAAGCAGGCCCATCATGTATTCCCTTATTTTCTGTTTATATGGCAGATCCCCATCTGACCAAAGTTTCGAGGTACTAATGGGTGCTTCCTTTTTTCTCAAGGGACAGACTAAGATAAACATGAATTAATCTGAACTGTGAATTGTGCAAAGCTACGTCTACATGTTTAGTTCCAGGTTGTTGGGGTTTCTTTTGAGTCTCTCAAAGAGCTTTAGTCAGATACACTTGGTTTGCAAAAAGATGTTGTCCAATCCCCACCATAGAAACGAGAGTTTACAAGAAAGAGAAGCAATTGATCTAATTAAGTTCTGCATAGAGCTGCTAAGAAACTTATGTGATTAACACCTGTAGAACTTAATAACTTTCACAGCACATATTACGTGTAGTGGAGTGTACATTTTGATCATCAGATCAAGGTAAAAAGAGGGCTAGAAACGCAAAAAAGAATTACCCAGTCCTTTTATTTTTGTGGCAAAGTTGGGCAACTTCCGTTGCTGTCTAATCAAATGCCGGTTACTTCATGCAGCCGGCCTATTGTCTTTCTCCGGTGGAGGATCGGAGCCACCCCGCCCTGGCGAGCCCCTGAACGCAGAGACTCACTCACCACCACGAAAACAAACTATTGGCCAACAGCAGCCAAACATGATGATAAGCCCTTCTGCTCCGCTTCTACATTTTAAGCGGCCTCCAACCGACTGACTGCTCCGCTTCAGCTACTACAGACTGCTAATTCTATGGAGTGCAGTGTGTTTGTGCAATCACACTGAAGCACATTACGCAAACGAGAAAAGTAAGACACGGATTGCAAATCCACTATGCCAACTGTGCTGTGACCGCGGTGTGCTGTGGGTATAGACTCTACTTACAGTCTAACTGTATAACTTAGTGGTAAATGCACTAATAGGAAGGAGTACTCACTCTGGAGCAACTTTGGAAGTGGAAGACTTCCACTTTAATCCAGCAGGTGAGTTCCAGATCTGTTTGTCGAGCATGCCGAGAACAGGATGTAGACAACTCGGACAAAAGAACATCCAGTAGTTACGTGTCCGCCGGTATCATCCTGGTGCCAATTACCTGCCTGCTGCTGTCTGACCCCGTCAGGTCAGTGAAGGAGGGTGAGTGCTTACCGCAGCCATGGCTACGGCAAGTTAAACGCGCGGCCTCGTGGCTCTCGGGAGCGCGCATTACAGCAGGAGCGTGTATTGGTGTTTACTGCTGAACCAGCCTGGGAATATGACACAGCAGGCACTGCTGGAGAAAGGCATTTAGTAAACACACACATAGAGATACTGTCGGCAGATAGAGGAAACGACTTTGACACCAGGAAGCATCTTTATGACACTTTTTGTTTTTTGTTTTTTTAAATGGCACTTTTGGCCAGATCGCTCGTGAAAAAGACATTTTTGATGTCAATGACGCTCTTTACCTAGATAAATATAGGATACATAAAAGTCACTTTGCCAAAAACCGACTGCAGCTTCTTACCTTGTGACAGGACTGTTTTATTTCTGGCTCAAAATGGCTTGATATCATTCTTAAGAGACATGCTTGTCATGTGTTTGACAGACTGTGGGTTGACAAGTCATTTAAAACAGTTTAAATATAGACAATCATTTTGGGGCAAATTCCTGAAATCATTTTTCTGGCACAACACAGACTTAAAGCACAGCGCAGAGTCTCTAACACAGCAGCACAAGAACAGGCTCTAGGCATCAGATAGAGGGTTGAGTCTACAAAGGGAACAAAGTTGAACAGTGTGCAAAGGTGCCCCAGAGACTATCCAACATATAGTAATAGGATGTAAGAAGCAAGCTGGAACTGCATAGATGTAGAGGCACAACCAAGTGGCTGTGATAGCGTACAGGAACATCTGTGCTGCATATGGACTAGAAGTCCCCAAGTCCTCAATCACAAAAGGTGGTTGAGAACAACAGGAGTAAGGTCATGTGGGACTTCCACTTCCACATAGAAGCTGCTGGCAAACCAAGCAGTATTGTAGTGATTGTTGACAAGGAACAGAAGACCGCAGTTGTCATAGATGTTGTAATCCTACCGGACAGCAACATCGGGAAGAAGGAGCACAAGAAAATGGAGAACCAGGTGCTGAAGAAACATCTGGAGCAGATGTGGAAGGTAAAATCCAAAGTGGTCCTAGTGGTAATAGAAGCATAAAGGAGCTGGAAAATTAGCTTGAGCAGATTCCAGGCACAACATCAAAGGTCTCCATCCAGGAGAGTGCAGTCCAAGGACCAGCTAAGACACTGCACAGAGCACTCTAACTTCCAGGCCTCTGGTAGAGGACCTGAACGTGAGGAGCACACACATACCACCCCCCAGAGGGTGAGAGGGAGAGTTCTTTTTAAAATATGTATATACAAAGAGCATTTTTTTTTTTTAAACCGGTGAAATGTCAACATATCTGAAATTGAAATAGGTGTAGTGCTCAGTCCTCACAGCGTGCTCTGTTAGCTTCTGCACATGTTCTACAGTCATATTTCTGGTCTCTTTAAGACCATCATGCAAGCATGACTTATTCTCTGCACGAGGGAGATCTGTATTATGTAATACGTCCACATGAGACCAGACCCCTTATAATCCCACAGGAAATGGTTGCCCCTCCCCTCTGTGGACACAAAATATAAATTAATATTAACATCTAAAAACCCGAAATCATGTTTGTTTGTTTTTTGTTAGCATTCCAAATAATCACATTTTTCACTCTCATGCGTTCATTCTTGAGAAATCAAACTGATGTGAGGTCAGTTTTAATGGAGGATGTTGCAAACCTTTAACTATTCAGCCTCAAACACCACACTGACGCAGGACAGCATATGCTGAAAATGATTACACAATTAAAGGATGCACCGTTGCTTTACACAGCTTATCAAACACTAGACATGTATTCAGCGCTCACGCAGCACAGCACAGCATCAATGGGTCTGCCAAATGCAGCACATCTCTAATTCTGTTTGCAGGCAGTTTGTCCCTTTCCTTGAATAAACTCAGTCTCATGTGCTGCGTCACAGCTGGCCGACAGGATGTCAGGGCCGCTCGCATCTGAGTTATTATTTCTCATTTTTGGATTTCTTCTCAATTGGCGTGGCTCAGCTGCTACTTTCTATGGTGTGGTCCTCTGGGTGGAGGCTGCTGTCCTCAGCCTGTTTTCTCAGTTTGACAGCGTGGAGGGCGTAGTTGATGGCAGTGCTGTCGGTCCAGCTCCAGGCTCCCGACAGGGGGTTGTACAGCATTCCTTTGACAGACTGCACCGAGAAACCATCTAACAAAGAAGGAAGACACTGATGTCAACACAAAAGGCAAAATTAGATTTTTATTTTTGCACTACTCCTGAACACGAATTATAAAATGAGCTTTGCAGACAATTTATGGACACAGAAATCCTCAAAATTTACTGCTGTTTAAAAAAAACTTTTACATCTTGTAGCGACCTTTTGTAATATGGTATATTTACTTAGTTCCACATAGATTTGCCCACTTAATTATTTAAAAAAAACAAAAACCTTTGCATTTTTAGTCTGTTTTCTATAATCAGTGGGAGCTTCTTTTTTTTTCCTCCCTCCAAAGGGACTTACGAGACTCCAGGAGGCGTTCCAGGTCTACTGGGCTGACAAACTTCTCCCAGTCGTGGGTCCCGTCGGGCACGATGCGCAGCAGCTGCTCCGCTACAACAATGCCCAGCACGTAGGACAGGTTGGTTTTATTTATAGTCGTGATGAATAGTGAGCCACCTGGCTGCACACAGGGAGCAAAAATGGAAAGGTTTGATTCATGAAATATAAATTAAATAGACTGCGTTACTTCTGGAAACACATTTCATGACACCTCTGCAGGTGATATACAAGGGAGGAGCTCTTCTACGAGATGCAGCAGGGTATTTATAGAATGGATTTAAGGCTTTCAGAGGACAAAATCCAGCGTGCGAGATCTGGAAGGATGCCAAACCTCAAAGTTCAACAAGGCCAAGAAAAATAGGTTGAACAGGAGGGGAGAGAAAAAATAAATAAAAGCATGAGCATCAAAAAAATATATGTATGCGTGGTCAAGAAAAGTACATTTAAATGTTTGGGGGTCTTTTTTTTTTTCTTTTCGCCTGTCCCGTTTGGCTCTTTTGCCATCAGAATTATTGTCTAAAGGCGAGGAAAGATGCCCAACGGATTTACTTTACCAAACTGACCATCCCAGCCTTGCCGTAATGGTCTATTTGATTCACCTTTTATTGTTTATTTAATTTATTTTTTTATTTTCACTTGCTAGATACGGGACAGACTTGAATGAAGAAAAGAAAAGGGAGAAAGGAAGAGGGTGAAAAAAAAAACAGCGGAGAAGAGGGACGGGGATAAAGGGGGAAAAAAAAAACAAAAACCAACTAAATAAGCAGACAAAAAAAAATTAAAAAAAATACATATACCAATCACCTGGATCACCTGTTGAGAAAGAAAAAAGAAAACAAGCAGAAGAAAACGAGAGCAATACAATAAACAACATCACGATGATATATGGAAATATAACAGTAAATACTAAATATTAAACATTATTGTGTTTGGGTTTTTTTTTAATGAAAGTGCAGAAGAAAGATTTAGACCAGAGAGAGAGAAAGAATTCCAGTCATGACTTAACCTCCTGTATTAAGCTTTTTTTCCCCCCCCCTCTCAGCTACTTTTGGCCCACTAACCTAGGAGATTCTGACCCCCAGGCTGCAGTATGGACCACGGCTTTCACTGAAACTTTTCAATGATAAGTACAAGGCACACACAGAAAAACACAGCAGGTCATCCACAGACCCCGTCCAGCCCGGTGCTGACTCGGGCACCCATAACTGTCTAATTCAGAGAGAGGGAACCTCTACCTGATATGCAAACACAAGTGCAGTATTAACACACAAATATCAGAGTCAAAGTATTAAAAAACAAAACGAAACAATAAAACAACAAACAGCACCTTTAGCACTTGGCTGCAGCAGAAGGCGAACGTTTCCAGGTCAGCCAGATGTTCCACAACCTCAGACGCCACCACAGCATCAAAGTGTCCCGCTCCTTCATCCTCTCCTCCTGAGAGCTCTTCCAGGGTGCACACCTGGTAGGACACCCGCTCACATAGGTCCGGGTCAAAGGACGAATGCAGCTGGGCGGTGCCAATGCTGTTTTCCACTGGATCTATACCCAAAACTTTAGCTCCCAGACGACCCAGGGGCTGGAGGAGGATGAGGAGCAGAGAACTGCACGTCAAACTTTTTTTTAAAAAAGCAGAGCCGAATACGATACACTTAAAAGAAGAACAGACAGTACAAAACCATATTAAAAATGATAAAAGTAGACAAAGCACACATTTTAAATGAATAATATATTAGTTGCATTAGCTTTGAGGAATAAGAATACGATTTTTCATTGTCCTCTTTGGATGACAAATATAACATTATACATCAATCATATTAACTATGCTAAATACTTAAAAAATAAGTCACTGTTCAACCACAACAGCTAACAATATGAGCAACATTTGTCTTGCATTATAAAAAAAATATATATCTGTATCACAATAACTCATATTTTACTTAGTCTTAGTAGAAAAACTTGACTCTTACACACAAATAATGTTGTACTAACAAACTTGAAATGTTACTGCTTTGTTATCTAACCTGTCTTCTTCAGGATGCTGTGCTCATTTGACTGTGAAGTCACTGATTATGTGTTGGAACTCACATTTCCACAAGCCTTATGTTTATCTACAGTAATATATTCACTGGGGGGTAATAGGCACCGATTTGCATGAACTATTAAATTCTGGAATACAAAATTTAATGAGAGAAAGAAAATTTCCTGACTTCCATCATTCACTTCATCCACACTCATCCATAACCTGTCCATCTTCATAAGAAGAAGAACTAGTAAATGGGGATTGTTGTTTTACATGCAGGTAAATACAGCACAGTGTAGGTCTAATGAGAGTTATTTGAATTCAATGTTAGGCTTTTATAATATATCTAAAACATGTCAATTAATACAAGAGATTTTGTGGTTGTTGAGTAAAAGAAACCCAAAACAACAACAACAACAACAACAACAACTCATGAAATTTAAAACAATATCAATCATGGTAGTAAAGCATCATTTCATCTCCACAAGACGCTGTGCTGGCACTGTAAATAGAGTGGGGAAAAACATAGCAGCGATATGCAGGAACATGCACTAAATAAGGGTTTGGTGTGAACGGTGCCCTCCTGTGGACAAAAGCTAAACATCCAAGTCTGACTGAAGAGCTTTTTCGCCCAGGGGCCTGTTATCCATCCTTCCGCTGCTGATCCCGTGTGATGGTAGGACTGTTAGCTAAGAGACGGTCAGACACACAATAACAGTCACAGCCTTAACAGGCGCTCTTATCATGTGTGTCTGTGTCTCAATAAGACAACCTGTGTGACGGAGCTGTATAAGAACAGGACCTGATTTTGTCTTCAGAGATCACACAGCACAGCTGGTGAGTCCTCAGCTCACATCAAAGCTCCGTCCCAGTCATGCAGCTATCAGCGCTAACAAACAGATAAACAACTGTAAACGACCGACTGTCCGATCCACCACGCCGTGACCAGTCAGATCAAAGCAGAACGAGCACCGGGCTGACGTTGAAATGTTTATCCGGGCTCTGCTGCGTATGCATGCGAGAAGCCTGGCACTGAAGCACATCGAAGGCACATATTTACGCTGCACGAGGGAAGAAAAGACTCAATGTGACGTGAAAGGTAGCAATTGAAACAATTGCGCCCAGACAGATAATATGTAGCAGGAAAGACGCTTTTCTTTGGCGCTGTTGTTTGCTCTGAGTCTGCAGCTTTCGGACGCTTTTTACCTCTGTGAGCAGGCCTCCTCCACAACCGACGTCCAGGATCTTCAGTCCTGCGAGTGGCTTCCCGGGATGGCGCGCTCTGTGCACATTCAGCAGGTTATCCCTGTGCAAGGTAAAAATATATCTCCCATTCCCAAGTCTTCAAGATATTTCAGAATACTCTACAACAGACCTAACGCTTAAAAGTAAAAGAACAGTGGGCAGATATGAAATTGTGAACCTCCAAAGTCTATGAGAAGCCGCTTAGCATGAGGAAGTGTAGGGGTAACTCCATGGTGTATTACACCATCTTCTCTCAAATCGCTCCGAGCAACAGTGTCAGCCAGCAAACAAGCATCCTCACTTCCTTCCCTGATATACAGTCCGACAGCCTCCTGCCTGAGGCCCGAAACATGGGAACAGGCTGAGACCTGACTGCACATCATGCTCGTCATTAAAGCTCTGCTAAGGTGCCAAAATATACTTACATCCATCTAACTACCTCCTCGCACTACCACCACCCAGACAGAGCCAGACAAAAGCTACTGCTGAACTATCAGCACATGATAAACCATTACCGTCAGCATGAACTCAGTGATTATTTTCATAAAATTTACTTTGACTTAATGAACCAAAAACCCCAAAAAGAAATTCAGTCTCAAACCTGAAGTATTTCTGAGTGTTTTCCAACTTTATATTTTAGAAACTGTGGGTAAACATTTTGTCACACAGGTAAATTTGCATACACAATGAATAAAAAGTCAAATAATGACCTCTACATTTTTTCCCTATCATACTGTGTTCCCTCACTTTGGTGATGCTGGTAGAGTAAGCCATCTATCATATGGATCCAAATATCTCCGTGTTCAACTTCGTTGAGATCAGCTGACTGTGAAAACTGTAGCATATGGTTCGCATCATTTTCATAATAATCAAACCTTTCAGTGACCCACTCATGTCCTACAGAAGGTTACAACTGCCATATTGGAAAAGACCACTCCCATCAGGACATAAATCTGTATCCTTTGATAAGAGGACAAGTATGATGGAAACTCTGAATTCCTCACAATAAAGGGCAGATTTTTTTCCTTTAATTTGTCACCATTGCATGTATAGTTATGATTCACTGTATTGCTGTCAGTGTAACATTTTGAGGACAAAATAGACCATTTTGCTAATAACTAAGGCAAATCAAACACTAAACCCTGTTTTGTTAAAGACATTGCATTTGGTTACTACACGGGGTATCTGCACAGATCCTGAGTCTGTGTACAACACCATGTATTACAGAACTAAAGCACACACTGAAACAATGAAGAAAATAAGGCACCCTGGCAGGATGAACTATCAGAGTCGCAGAGCTCCAGCAGCAACAGTGGCAGCACTGCTGCTGTCTCTCATTTCAACTTGCCCTGAGGGTAAAATCTTATTGGGCAAATCATCCCCACTCAGACATCACTGACACTAGATCTGTCATACTGTCACCATAAGCACACATCATCATCACCACCACCAAGAAGATCCCAGGGTGGGGGAGGGGAACACAGCACTGGGCTCTTGGCTGGATGGCTGTCATGATTACAGCAAAGGGTCCTGAACAACAGATCTTATCAATCAAAACAGCCCCAGCCGACCCCCAAAACATGCACACGTGTAGAGCCAAAGCAGCTGAAACACTATTGGCTGAAAATGTACTGATATTTGGAAGAACCCTGTCACTTTCAATTTCTCTTATTTTTCCTTGTATCCTCACAAGTTGCTTTCAGATACCACGAGGCCGCCCGGCTTTCCTTTGGGTTATGTTACGTTGACACCATCTGTTGGCGCCTCTGATGAAGATTGACGGGCGGATTGTGTACCGTATAAAAGGCACCCTCAGGTCGTTCATGGCGTGAAGAGCTGCAAATTCTCCCTGTTCATCCCACCACTTGTTTGCCAACGACTGGAACTTCCTCAGTTCATCAGGGTCCACGGTGCTGTGAGAAGCTGACCGAACGCTGCATGTGGAAAAAAAACAAACAAAAAACAGCCATTAAAGTAGAAACAACCAAGCCAAATAAACAAGGAACCAACAAAAGACTGTTCTATAGTGTCGATAATAAATAATAAAAATCTCACTATACTTTTTGATTCAAAATTCTTCTCCAGAACCTGCAGCTGAGTAGCCCGACAGCTGTGTTGAGTGTGTGGAGTCGAGCTGTTTGCACACATATTCCAAAAAGTATACACAGCACTTCACTTGTTCCACATTTTGTCATGTTAAAGCTTTATTCCAACATGGACTTGATTATCACTTCATAATGAGTAAAAAGGTTTGCTTGAAATTCTTGCAATTTTATTAAAAATAGAAAAAAAATATGCCATGTAAGTATTCAAAGTCTTTGCTCAGTTTGATGCTACTCGCTTTGCACACCTATCTTTGGGCAGTTTCTCTCATTCTTCTTTGCAGAAACTCTCAAGCTCCATCAGGTTGGACAGAGTGGGAGTTGGTACACAGCCATTTTCAGATCTCAAACTTCAATCATGTTCAAGTCTGAGCTCTGGCTAAAGTCACTCCTTTGTTATTTTGGCTGTGTGCTTAGTGTTGTTGTCCTGTTGGAAGATGAACCTTCGCCCCAGTCTGCGATCCAAGCTAAGGCTGACTAGTCTCCCAGTTCCTGCTGCCAAAAAAACATCTCCCAGCATGATTCTACCACCACCAAGCTTCACTGTAGGGATGGTATTGGCCAGGTGATGAGCGATACCTTGTTTCCACCAGACATGATGTTTAGCATTTAGTTCAATCTTTGTTTCTCATGGTCTGAGAGTCCTTCAAGTGACTTTTGGTAAACTCCAGGTGGGCTGTCTTGTGCCTTTTATTGAGAATTGGCTTCTGTCTGACCCTCTCCCATACAGGCCTGATTGGCGTAATGCTGGAGAAAAGATTATCCTTCTGGAAGTTTCTCCTCTCTCCACGCTGGAGCTGTCAGACTGACAATCGCTTTCTTGGTCACCTACCTGACTCAGGCAGAACTTCTATTTACAGATGATGGTGATATTTTTGATGAAGAGTAATTTTTCTGTAACCTTCTCCAGATTTGTGCCTCAATAAAATCCTGTGTCAGAGGTCTGCAGACAATTCCTTGCTTTGTTTGTGCTCCAACATACACTGTTAACTGTGGGGCCTTATTTAGACAGGTGGACTCCAATCAAGTTATAGAATCATCAGATGACCAGTGGAACCAGGATGTACATGATTTTGAGTGTCATAGCGGGGGCTTTGAATACATATATGAACATATTTGGTTGCTATTTTTAGTAAATTTAAAAGAATTTAAAGCAAACCTTTTATTAACCGTGTCACTATGGGGTATTGTGTGGATCTTTTTAGGTAAATAATGAATTTAATCATTTTGGAATGAGGATGTAACATGATGAAACACCAGCAGTCGTGTACTTTCTGGATGCACTGTGTTGGGCTATGTACCAATATCAGTATCATTGGCTCTCATATGTGAGCTTACTGTTTTTCTTATCCTATCCAGTATTTTGCATTCTGCTGTGCTCACCATACTTTGGACACACTGAGTGCAGTAAAACTGAAGAAAATGAGTTAATCTAACAAGCAAAATACCAAGCCCTTTTGCTACTGACATCAAACATATAGTTTCTGAAGATGCAAATCGCAAATGCAAATTCTAAAACAAAAGGTTGTGCTGGTATTTAACCCTCAGTACCCATTTCATTCAGTTCATCTTGCTAAAACCAAGTAAAGACATGTAAAAAAAAAACGTGTAAAATGGTTCGGTAATGATGCAATCTCTGGTGACGTGCAAATTTTTACAAATGCTGAATTGTGCCAAATTTTGTTTTTTTAGTTCATGCATAAGTCACATGCTCAAAATGCTATCACTTGAGTAAAAGAAAAAGGCAGCATTTTTAGTGTTCTAAAAAAAATGGTGAAAAGTGTTCAGCCACAGGACACATCAAGACACTGAAAATCGTGTCTGTAAGCAATGAATCGGTTTGTGCAGAGATAATCTGCTTGGAAGCCTTTCTAATATGATAGCCATCCACAAAGGTACTCAACTTTAAGATACTTTGACTATAAAGTATCGGAGTATTGGAGGAGCATCACACATTTCACAAATCAGTCCAGTTCATTTAACAAAATGACAAACCTGACTATCTTTCTGGATGCAAAAGGATGCTTGTATTAAATTTCAGAGTAGTAATTAGAATTGTTTCCGTAACATATTTATGATGCACTATGTATCAGCTGTCCAGAGTCGTAGAGCTACCAGGGTGAGCCTCGTCGGACCTCTTAGTCTAAGCAGTAGCTGTATGCTGCTAAATTTCACTGAGTTTTAGTTTCTTTTTTTCTTTTGAAAAAAAAAATACTGATTTCTAGCCCTGCTTCCGGTCCCCCAAATATTCTTATACAGTGTGGCACTGGAAAGGAAGGTGTCACCACACGAGTGTGTCTGCTAAATACCCGTTTTGACGGAGCACAGCACGTCGTTCTATCTCCCGACAGGCGCTCCTCTGCAGCCACAGTGTCCGCTGTTTACACACCGCAGTCCAGCCGAACCCGCTTCGACCAGCGGCCCTCTGGACCAGGCCACAAACAGCGGTCGTTTTAAGGCAGTGCAGCCCTAACATGAGGCGGCGAAACTTGTTGGAGTACATGTCATAAAACCATCGAGGTACTAGCTGTGAAGTTCATAATAAACAGTCTTCTTCGTCTTTGGAGTTCAGCGTCGCTGGGTTTCCTTCTTCTTCTACGCTGAGATTTAAGCGCAGCTCTCACCGTCGCCGTTGCACTGCTGCCCTCCTCTGCCTTTGGAGATGAGCCCACTTCTCCACTCTAGTTTCTCGGGCCTCTCAGGTAAAACCAGCGAGATGCTCCCCTGTAAAGCCTGCTTCCAGATTACAGTTACTATTTTCAGTTTCGTCATCATTGACGTTGACTATCTTTTTCAATTATTCCCCATGTCCTCTTGAGCTGCTAAGGACCCAGTGCCTCTGCCACTCTTCATCTATTTATATTTTATGTATTTAATTTTATGCTATGCCAGTTTTCTTTTTTGACTGCTTGTGTCTGCTCTATGGTATTCGAAAGAATAAATATGAGCAGTAAAAGTATGCCAAGTTCTTCCTTGATTGTTTAAAAATTAAAAAGTCCCAGTTGAGACCTGACCAACTGGACAAAGTAGAGTCTAATGACTTTGGTTAGTTTCATTTGTCCAATACACTTTACCCAGTAATCACTTGCAGGTTAATAGGATCCATCAGTAAAGAAATCGGATATTGCAAACCACTCACTAAAAATCAGTGTTTGCACAGTAGGAAATGAAAGTTCGACAGCTTTATTTGTTCCCAGTTTTTTTTTAATTTATGTTTTAAAATGGATTCGTGGGAGTCATGCTCTCAGTTGTGATGCCTGATCAAACATTTAACTAGTTTCATTTTTTTAAAGTGCCAATCATCTCTGTACAAACAGAAAAAAAAGTTTACTCATTGGGGAAAAACCAAAACTGATAACTTCACTGGCCAATCATATGTTACTGATGACTATTTTTTTACTACTAGGGTGTAATTTGTGATAACTTGTATTATGTTCACATGTGGAACAAAACAGTAAGATCACCTATGACAAGAGCGTTTCTGGCACAGTGGAAACATCTGAATGGTTTGAGGGACGTGAGATGAAGATTTTTGTGTTGACTGTTGTCTCCAAATTCTAAATGTGATTAAGCATTTAACCTGCACAGGCTTCAAGTACTCATGTGGTACACTAACCTGTGCTCCCTCGTCAGCGCTTGGACTCAGTGTTCGGATGCATGACATGAAGAGTTGTTTTTTTTGTTTTTTTCCAAGGCCAAATCCAAGCATCACCTTTCAGAAAACTGTCTGGATGTGCTCATGTTATATTTTTATGTTCCAGGATTTAAAAAAAAGAAAAAAAAAGATCAGAAACAATGGTGTACCAAACACTGAGCACAATTTTCAGGCTCACCTGCAGCTGAGAGCCTTTAACGATGTGCTATGTAAGAAGTGAAACTATTGAAGTGTTAATATTTTATATTGAATAACTGTTTTTCAGTATGAACAAACAAGCAATTTGATGCTTTAAACAGAAACCATTATCCTAACTACAGCATCAAAAAATATTTTTTTCCTAAAGTAAAAGTTCTTATACAAAACAACCTTTTAGATTTCTAAATTACATTTTGATGTTGTAGATCTAAATTGATTTGATTAAAATAACTTATTTAATCACTTAAATATTGCTGCATTGCTTTATCTATAACAAAACAGCAACAAACTTGTAGATTTAGCTTAAAAAGTGACACTCTAAAACTTATATAAAATATGGTAAGGAATACAAAGTGCACCATTTGCAGTACCTAGTGGAACAGAAGTAGCACAACTTGTAAATACTTATGGACAAAGCAACCGTTCTTCAGAAAACTGAGAAAATGTTTTAAGTTACTTTCTACCATTCATTCTATCAATGCACGGTTTTTGCAACACTACTTCCATCCAGCAGCACTGACAGCTGAACACATGCAGCCTTAAAGTGGGAATTATTGTAATCTCTGGGAAGTAGCAGGATCCTGCTTTGTATGGTTAAGTTTAATGCAATTGCAACACGCATCATTAAATACTGTGTTAGTAAATACTGAATTAAGGTCAGAGAGGTAGTGAGGCAAGACAAGAAACAGTTTATTAGACATCTTACAATAATTGGAGAAAAAGTTAATCTTTTTTTAAAATATACACAGTTTCACTTGAGTTTTTTAGTGTGTAATTAAACTGTGCATGATAATGGAAACTCCTACCATTCAAACTTGTTCTTCAGGCACACTTTAAAAAGAACATATTTACAGTAAAAGAAAAGTATGAGGGGGTTTTCACCTACACAACTGCCTCTATAATGAGACAAGCCTGTTCAACTCATGGAATTTAAAATGGCAAAGTGCACAGATCAGGGCAGTGACTGTGCTCCTCAGCGTCTGCTACGACGGGAGGGAGACGTCGACCTGAAAGAAAGTTATGAACACGACATTATTCCTGCACTAATGACACTGATTGCAGTGCACAACAGAACAAAACACGTTTCACCAAAAATACTGTCAAGACTATAAATATGGCAGAAAACTTCCATAAAAACTGATGTTATACAAATTCTACAGATGCAAATTAAACTGCAGAACATGGCGAAAAGACAAATTTGTTTGTTTGGCTCAATTTGACATTTTCGCCCTCTATTTTGGCCAGGAACCAGACAAATCAGGCAGATGCTCTAGGGAAGCGGTACTTGCTAGTATTCAGTCATGGCATATTTGCATTTGACATAGAAAACCGTTGTGAAAGATTTAAGCCTTTAATTCATGAGACCTGACTTTACACAGTCAGGCACGTGTAGCTGTATTAAACATTAAATTTTCATAACAGCCAACATTTTCCTCTCAGCTACTACAACAGATCAAAGACTCGAGAGAAATCACAATGAAAACAGTATTATAAAGTATTTTGAAAGAGAAAAAAACGAATACTACCTTGATCGCGACTTAGACTTGTGTTTGCGGCTTGCCTTCTTACCAGACTTGTGAGATTTTTCCGTCGATCTTGAGCGACTACGTTTGGATTTCTTATATTTTTTTTCCTTGCTAACTTCAGGGGAGGGGGATCTACTTGAGTCAGAGTCTGAGTGCCTCTTGCTAGCTTTGGCCGAGCCCTTCTTGCTGGCTTTACTATCATGTCGCGAGTGCTTGTCAGTTTGAGAATCGGTTCCTAACTCGCTCTCTTTCCTTTTCTTAGATTTGCCATTCTCTTCACTAACTACAGAGCTCCCTTTTTCCTTCTCTTTGGTCTTTGGCTTTTCCTTCTTTTTATCCACCTCTTTGTCTCTATCTTTATCCTTCTTTTTCTTGTCTTTCTCATGACTACGACTCCTTTCCCTCCTCCTCTCTCTGTCTTTACTAGAGGCCTTTTGTTTATGTTTGCTGCTGCGACTATGACTGCTGTCCCTGCGTTCCCGACTCCTTTTCCTCTCTCTATCCCTCTCCCTGTCTCTGCTGCGACTGCGACTTCCTCTGGCCCTCTCTCTGGCCCTGTCTCTGGACCTAGATCTACTCCTTCGACTCCTGCGCTCCCTGGAATCACTCCGATCTTTCTTGTGGCGGCCTGATCGCTCTGCACTGCTCCTCCTCCTGTCCCTGCCCTTCTCACTGCGATCACTACGATGCCTGTGTGAGCTGTGGCTGCGGCTGCGCTGCCGGGTTTTGTGGGATGAGGAGCGACTACGTCTCCTTTTCCTTCGCGGGGAGGAAGATCGAGAGGAGCTACGGGAAGATACCGAGGAAGAAGATGAGGAGGAGGAAGATCGACTGCTGCTGTGGCTGGAGGTGGAGCGGGAGCTGCTGCTGTGACCATTGGTGGGAGAATCGCTGCTGCCTCTCCCTGAGCGTTCCTTCCCTCTGCCTGAATGCTTTCCCTCACTACCCTCCCTCTCACTACGGGACCTGCGCCTGTCTGCCAAGGGCTCTGCCTCCCTCTCTTTCATGTCCTGTTTGTGTGGATATTCTGACTGACTTTCATCATATTCCCCCCTTTCTTTACTTAATCTCTCCTTTGCCATCTCTTCTGTACAAACAGAAAACAAAGACTCAGGTTAAAAGTGAACTAGTAACACACATTGCACAAATGACATTTAATATTTACCACGTGCTAGCAGCGCCTCCTGAGCTTGTTTCTCTTGCAGCAGCTGCATCTCCCGCTCTTTGCGGCGGAACGCGTCCTGCTTCTCCCGGATGCGGTGACGTAATTCTTCCTCATCTGTGTCTGAGGATTCGGATCCTCGGACGCTACGGCCATCCTCATCCTCGCTCTCATCTGAACCATAGTCACCGAGCCCGCCTGCCACAACAGAGCCCCCAGGTTGTTGAGTGTTGGAAACTGTTAAGATCCGCTCTCAAATCAGGTTCCACTTATGAAACCACTCAATCCAAACTCAAGGTCCCCATTAGGGCTGCCACGATTAGTCGACTAGTCACGATTACGTCGACTATTAAAATCGTCGACGACTAATTTAATAGTCGACGCATCGTTTGAAGCTTTGTAAGATCACAAAGGACGCAGGAATGAGTAGTAGGATTTAAGAGTGTAATAACGGACTGAAACAGAAGATGGCAGCACTGCATGTACAAGGATGCCAGCTGCCGTTAAACCCCGAAGAAGAAGAAGCTGTGTCCCAGAATTCATAGCGCAGCCCAGCGCAGTTGTCAACAATGGCGGCAGCTAGTTAGTTTTAACTTTACTCTTATTATTCTTTCTTGGTCACAAAATAAACGTTTAACATATTTTCAGGCGAGAATGTAGCTGTGTAAACCTCAAATATCTGCTCAGTTTATCAAGACACCACGTATTTTCAAAAGCGCTCCGACGTTTTCGGAGACGTCTGTTACCCACTAGCTCGTTAGCTAGGCGGGGGCAAGGCTAACTAGAGCCGTGAGAACACCGGACTCCCGGCAAATCGTTTTCAAACCCACCGCCGTCTTTCGCTAGTCAGGTTAAACATATATATAAGTCACTTAGATAACTTAAAAATTTTATTGTTTGGCTTTCTTTAGTATTTTATTTGTTCCTGAGTAAATCGGTTTGGCTGAGATTAAAGTTATAGTTTTTGCACAGCTAAAAGTGTCAAGCAGACAGCTGATTATCAGAAGTGTGAGACACTGGAGAATATACTCCGGTGTCCTGTTATATTTTAGAAAGCAAGGAGTTTATTAAACTTCACCGAAACAATCTGCAAATTTCATTAAAAATTAATAAACTACCATATTGTCTTTATTTTTAGTTAGCACAAACACTTCAAGCTGTAAGCTAATGATAGTTATATAAGACCAGATGCTGCTGGTGCAATAAGCTGTACGCTGTACGTCCAATGGATGATGATCTGATTAGTCGACTAATCGCAAAAATAATCGGTGACTAGTCGACTATCAAAATAATCGTTTGTGGCAGCCCTAGTCCCCATGAAAGGCACTTAATCTTGTTTAACTTTATACTTCACACCAGTAAACCTCTTATTAACAAAGAGTACACATACAGCTCTTAAACACTTTCAACAGTCTGTAATGTCTTTGAGAGCATGCTTCTAATTTCAAAGCACAGATCTAAAAAGCAAGTCAGATGCCACTTTTGCCTTAAATAGTAGCAGTGAAATATTGGGTGTCACGCTTTGTGCCAACAGCTTTTCCCACGTTCCGACTAATAACCCCGACTATAAATCAAAGAAACTTCCCTTCCCTCCCCACCAGTGACAGAAAAAGGGATACTCACTGAGACCGGTCAGAGAAGCCAGTGCACTTGACTGTGCCAGCTGTTTTGCAGGAGCTTTGATTCACATCAACAACAGGAACAACATGTTAAAACACATACTGCCATTTTCTCAAAGGCAAGAGTCGCTAGAGAAAGGGATGGGGCCACAGATAAAGCACTATTCACAAGAGCTGCCATTGGTAACAAGAGAAAAAAATAATAAAATAAAACAAAAGAAATGGAGAAAAGAGAGAGGGTTAACAAACAAACTTCTGTCACACATCCAAGTCAAACAGTCGGACAGGAGCGAAAGAACCAATCTGTACTAATGCACAGTCACTTCACTGGAGGAAGTCTCTTGTATCTACAGGTGAGTCAGCGCTGAGACTTTATTCAGTCTTACAGCCATTCAGCAGCACCTCCAATACCATGACAGGTTTTCAATACTGTCTGTGACAAACACTGCTCTGCTGTGTCCTGATGCATTAGCAGAGAATGGTTGGAAATGCATATCAGACAGACATACTCTGATGTATGCTGCTCAGTCACCCTCACTTACAGGGTGTTACGGAGTAATTTTAAGAGGCACGTAACGAATTCTGTCCAGATTTAAACAATGTTTTTGTGACAAGCAGAGATAATGCAAAAAGAGGAAAATATAAGACCAGACCTCGAGTGGCTTTCCTGTGAGTATCTCTAGCCACATGCAGGATCTCTTCATTTGTGACCTCAAGAAGGATCTCTGTCAGGAGTGTTTTTGTCATCACCATCTAAAACAAGGACAAATTAACAAACATCTCAATATTTTATCAATTTCAACAATTAGATTAAAATCAAGCGCTCAAAAAGGAGTCAACTGGACATTTTTGGTTTGTAAACACATTTCACCTCTACAAATCAGAAAAGAAGTCCAGTTGCCTCCTTTTCGAACACTCAAAACTGCCATGACCCGGACTGAGAACCTACACAATCACACTCAAATCTGACTACTTGAATGTAATTTGAAAGTTCAAACTGACCAGCTGGAATTCCTTTTCCTCCTCAGTCATTTCAGGTTCACTGTCTTCTGCAGGGGGCGAGGGACTCCGCGCAGAAAATGCTTTCTTTAGTGAAATCTTTTCTTCGTTGTCATTATCATCATTGCCCTCATCATCACTGTCCTGATGCAAACAGAAGAGAAGAATGAGTTTCAATCAAGAAAACATAGCCAATCATTGCTACAGATGAAGAGGGAAAACAAAACTATTTGCAGTATGGGTCTTAAATGAGTTCCTTACAAATTTACTCTTGCGGGGCAGACGTGGGCCATCACCACCCTCATCAGCCTCATGGCCTTTAACGTCATCTTTTGCCATTTCTGCACGCTCCTTCTCCATCCGCTCGCGCTCCAGCTTCTTTTGCTTCTCCCTGTCCATCTTTTCAAGACCTTCTCTGATCCATGCAGGTAGTGTGCGTCTCTTTACAGCATCTGGAGATCAAACGTGTTATCCACATATATTTTACAAACGATTAAACTATTCCAGTACAAATCCATGTACACAAAGAAGTTGTTGTATTAATAATGGTGCATCGGTTTCTACAGCTATCACCTATTTAAATTTGACTCTTTTTTTTAAACAACCAAATTTTTATAAATACCTTTTGTATGCATATAAAATGAAGCCAACACAGGTGGAATAAGGACTTCGATTATTTAAACATATAGTCATCTACTGATATTTATCTCATACCTCAATACCATTTTCTTGAAATGTTTCTAGAAAGTTCAGGAATTTAAATAAATTAACTAAAAAATAATAATAAAAAATTCCGACATCAGGACTCACCTAATGGTGCTGCTGGGGCCTCAGGTTTGACAGGGAGCTGGATAGGGGATCTTGGCCTGTCTCGAAACCCAGGCGGTCTGGCATCTCGTCTGTTCTGAGGAGGACCCTGCCAGTACGGGGAGTGGAAGCTTGCTGGTGTCGGAGCAAATGATGAGGCAGCTCCATGCTGTTGAGAGACAGCACAAACTCAAAATTAAAGTCAGTTCTAAGTACTTAAGGTCCTCTGTTTTGGCAGTCACTAGGTATGGGGTTGCTGTTGTCTTTCCCCACTCCTTACTGAGCTAAAAGGTATACTTGGGTTAAAAGGGGAAAAGAAAAAAAACTCAACAAATAAAGTAATAACAAACCATGCTGGATCCTCAACAAGCCAACACTTCCTCTGCACAGCATCAAGAAAGCAAACGACTGATACGCCTAGATGCTCGGACCCGGCAGAGTGTCTATGGATTGCTCCTTCTCGTGCTACTTGGCTGTCACACTAAAACCAAAACGCTTCAACAGTTTCTACCGTAGCATCTGCATACCTGATAATCAAACTGGTTCATGGCCATGGGGGCCATGGCGTAGCTGTCGGGCTGTGCCCCATACCCATGGCTGTTCTGGGGGTAAACCCCATGGTGGGCTTCAGAGTTGAATTCCACGCTGTCCTGGCTGTTGCTGTCCTCGCTGGGGTTCACCACATCCATTGGTCCTGACCCTGGAGGGATCCAGGCCTGGTCAGGGGGTGGAGGAGGAGGGGGCTGGCCATGCATTCCCCATTCTGTTAAACACAAAATACTTAAACAAGCCACAAGAGAAATCTCCACAGTTTTTTGTTTTTTTTTCCCAGGGGGAGAGCCATGGCTCAAAGGCTTAATTGTGTACCTGGTTGCCACATTCTGCCAAATGCTGGGTCACCCTGAAAGTTGCTGTGATTATTCTGTCCAACAGATTCGAGGCCTGGGATGTCCTGACCATTGGGCTGGATGTTCTGCTGCTCTCCTCCTGTAGACTCTTTTTGGGCTATCCATGCTTGCGCCAGGGCTGCCCAGTCCACTTGACCTGGAAAAAAGTGCATTAAGACTAGTTGCCAGTGCAGTTTTTGAATCCATTGTAAAATATTTAGATTTTTTTTTTTATTGAGGGAGCAAAAATGCCATTTGTGGTGCATGAGCATCACTCACTAACCTGGATCATGCTGATGCTGAAAAGATTGCATCCACTGCTGCTGGCTAAGAGGCCATTGCGGCCAGGGCTGTCCTCCCTGGTCCCACATTGCTCCTTTCACGATTTACACCTGAAACACCCAGATCAGCTACATTTAATTGTATTGTGCACTCTCAACATGGAGAGGTGTGTCAGTGTAGAATTACACTTGCCAAATGGCAATGGAAATTGCAAGCTGCAATAAAGTGCTAACGCTACTTCAAACTGACCGGCTAGCTGTACGTTGGGAGACACTTCCCTCTTAACGTTAGGATGCTACCTAATGTGAGACATTGTGTCGTTACTTACATAGGATACTGAAATTAATTCGGGAATTGTGCATTGGTTCTTTTTTGTTTTTTTTAATTAATTTTTTTTTTAGCTAAGAAAGCTTAGCCATGCTAACGTGAGCTAATATTAGCTAGGCTAGGCTGTGTCTGAAAACCAGCAGTTAGCACCACATTTTTCTCAACAACCAAGCAAAGGTTCACTCATTTAAATTAGGCCATAATGGGAAAGAAGAGTGGCTGAAATTTACACTGAAGCTGTGCTTTGAGTTTACAGAATTCCCACCTTTGCCTGACGGGTTCGTTCCGGCGATGCGGTCGCAAATCAAAATGGCTGTACAGGCGAGCTGCTCGGAGGAAGTACGAAAGAAGAACTGCTGCCTTCAAACTAAATAGGAAAGTTACAAATCATTCAGTATCCATGGTTAGTAAAAGTTTGCTGGAAGATTATTTGAAAGGTCGAAGAGATACTCAATCTAGTCTCTGACTGTATGTGCAATACAGTGCTTGTGAACTGGACATTCATTTGTCCTATGTCAAAAAAGTTGAATTTGTTGTTCTAATTTGAGCTATTAAATACATTTAATTAATTTTAAAATTTTGTAGCTATGACGGGTGCATTTCCTAACCTCAAATAATAGTTTTGTTGTCAAACCTTGAATAAATGGGATTAAACTGAAAATGAAACGGAAGGAAAAAAAGTCTTTCCACTTGAAACTTTTCTGTACGAGCAGCAAGTGAAGGCAGCACGCCAAAGGCTTCAGATGGTGATGTCAGTGTGATTTTAGCACCCATTTATAGCTTGCGTAGTTTTCATGTAACTGGAATGCCGAAATGCCTTTCAACGTACGCCCTCATAGAGGGTATAGAGCATGTGCCGCAATGTGCATTCAGAACCACAGCCATTTGGATTTGAAACAACAAATCTACCCAGGGCCTTCCTGTTTGTAGGGACCCTTCTAAGCCTGTAATGAAACGTCTATTTTTTGTTTTCGACTGCTCGTTTCTCTGCAGTTCTTCTTCTTCTTGTTATCATCAAGCTCCCTGACAAAACTCAGCTGAGTGAGCGAACTTCCAAAATTAGAATAGAAAAAAATGAAACAGCCTAAAGTAAAATAATAAAGGAAATTGAAAGAAAGCAAACCGTGGGACGTCAGTAGTTAATTTTCTTTCAAAAGAAAGGTGGGAAGAGCACAACTAACAGATTAAGGATGGTTTAGATATCAGCAGTTGTTATAGATAGTGTAAGTAGTTACTTCATAGTGATGGATGTGTTCATGTGTCTTTTTCTCCTTGTACCATGTACATCAGCATACCTGTTTTTATTACTAAATAACCCAGCATATCTGAACGACCATCGCGCTTCCGTATTCATTTTGATAACATGAAGCCCAACACTCAAACATATCAGATCATCTCTATTATTTACAATCATTATGGTGACTTTGGCGATCTGGTTGGATCACGTGCCTCAGCACCAAAACGGCTGGAAAACAGTATAAGGCTGTAAGCAAGTTAGCCTAATATCAGTCCTGTATGCTTCATTCCTGTGGAGGTTATGTCTGTGTAGCAGCTCATGAGGCTTAGAGGTAATCTGACAAAGACTAGAACTGAAGATGTTTCTTGCACATTTTTATTTAAATAGTTTCCAAAGTATAGATCATCAGTTATTATTATCATTTTAACTAGTTTAAAAAAAAATGCAGAAAATAATTCATTTGTAATGAATGAATATTTTGCACAAAAAGCAGCCACAGCCATTTAACATCAAAGGCTTCTTAGCTTGAATTTTTTTTTTTCCAATAACACATTTAAAATGAAACACTTCATTGTCAAACATTTGATTTGTATGCAGCCACAGATTGTGCATGTCACATTTTAATATTTTATTATTGTTCAAGATGCTGGGTCGAAATTTGGTTCTTCCTAATTTGTGTTCTCTTTTTGAGTATTTTTCACCTTCATTACTTTCTTAAGTACAGGAGATACCCACATGAAATTCGCACAGCTGTAAAACGCTGTTACAAATGGCAAGCAAATCAATCTTACACCCAAACCAAGTGGCAGAGCTTTTGTTTCACAAAGCTTTATTAATAACTAACTTTTAGCATCAGTATCATGGGGAATATCATAGGTTTAATAGCAAACAGCACCAGTTTAAGGTTTATGATATTGAGTAACAGAAGAATGAAGCAATGTTGGTGTTCACATTAAAAATAAATAACTCAGACATATTTATATTCTGAAAATTCTTCCATTCATTTTCACCTGCTTAACCATTTCAAGGTCACAGTTGGGCTGGAACCTATCCCAGCTGCACAGACAGCCATTCAAGCTCACACCTACAGCCAAGTTAGAATCACCAGTTAACCCCAATCATGTCTTTGGACTGTGGGAGGAAGTTGGAGCACCTGGCAAGAACCCAGGCATTAAATGGAGAGCATGCAGACTCCACACAGGAGATTCAAACCCATGACCTTGTTGATGTGATGTTATGGTGCCATCAAATGCACCACAGTTTTTCCAAAATTCCCACAATTGGAGCACACACAAGAGGTTTCGTTCTTTCAGTTGGATTCAGGTCAGGTGATTGGCTGCGTCATTTTAGCAGCACTATTTTCTTTCTCTGAAACCATTTGCGTTTCCCTGATGGTGTTTGGGATCATCACCTTGCTAAACCCCACCCTTTGAAACACTTGCTGATTCTGGTTTTTCTGTACCTTTCTTTGCATTCAAAACTTTTTCCCTGTGTGAATTGTTACCAACATCTGGTAAGACTTTCATGTCAATAGCACCTTTAGAAATGTTTTTTCCTTTTACCTAAAATCTGTGATGCTTTCAATACTTATTTCACCTGCTGTGTCCATTTGGGAATCGAGCCATTTGCTGAGCATAAACAGGTGCTAGTGTCATTCTGGGGGTTCAAACTGCATAATTTAAGACTTATTTATTGGCATGTATAAATTAAGCCATAATCAGCAGGATTCCAGCATTAAACAGACTGGATGGAGCCCACTATTTTTCCTAAAACAGAACTGAAGCACTTTATGAGAACATGTCGTGTGTTTGAAGAGGTCGTGTGCAGGTGTGATTTAATACCATCGTGTACTCTGTTGGTATAGTGTTGGTGCATTTTCCCTGTGAAGAACAAAGCCTGAGGCGTGTGCAGTCCAAGTGTGTGAATGCTTCCATGTGAAAACGTGTTGAGCGTGTTATACATTAGCGAGTGCATGTGCAGCGTGGTGTGCAGCTGGGCCAGGCTGACAGTGAGAGCAGTAAAAATTTAACCTTCACTGCTGGTAGACGAGCTCCACAGCAGCACCTTATTAGTTTCTTAAAACTGTCTCATGCAGAGGGAGGGCGCTTTTCATTACACAAGATTAAATCACATCAAATGCCTCAGCAGCATGTCCTCCAGCCAAAAGCCCCCCTTTAAAAATAGACAAACGCACTTCAGAAAAGATTTACTCGTCTTGTTTGGTGGCGGTTTGACAACATGTTCTATGTTCCAGCCACACAGCTGGGATGTCACAGCGTGTGGGAGTGAGAGAACGCGCGGGGCGAATGTCTTTGGACGTTGCCCTTTTTCCTGATTCCACACCCACCTCCTTTTCACCAGCTCCCGACATGTTCTGAAGCAGTGCTGCTTTGCACCCGTCACGGCCGATAACGGGCGAAGACTGGCTGAATGTGGCACGGCGGGATCCGCAGTGACAGCCGAGATAGGAAGAGGGAGACTGTCGACGACATCTTGCTTGCAGTAAAAAAAAAAAAAAAAACAACAACCCAAAAAACAAAACCCAGCATGACACCAATTTAGCAGCAGAAAACATTAAATCTATTGTGATTTCTTTTCTACTACTAGAGCTGTTGCACAAGAGAAGCTTAAAGAAAAAAAAAAGAATATCGTTGAATATACTGTTCATAAATTAGGTTTATTTTTATACATTATGTTTTATGTTCATTCCATAAGCAAATTTAAATATTTTTCTGGGAGCAAGAATTTGTCTTGAGGAAGGAAACCCTGCACGCCTGGAGCACCATGAGTTTTGTATTGTCCTATATGTACAATTACATACACTCAGTACTGTTTTTGCTTACAGTAAGCAATACTGTACATAAATAACCCACGCATATCCCTCTTTATATGATTGCAAGTTGTCTTCTCACCATCCACGGGTTTCTTAACCGTGAAGAGAGGCACAGATTTTGTATTTTTTCTGTCGCAGTTGAACATAATTCATAAACTCGGATGCATACGTTGAACTCTTTTCTGTCTAATCGTTTGGCAAAGCAGGAGAAATAAAAGTAGTTGAATCTAAAATATTTTCATAGAAAAACAAAAAACAGGTCATTTGTCATGGACATTTGAAGAATAGGCAATACATTCATTAGAACATCAACCCATGCACATTACAGAAAGAGGTTTTTCTTATTAGCCTTTTTTTAAGCCTTTAAACTGTTTTCTAACATGTTTCTCTCATTTTTTTCTTCTTTTATGCTCAAGCTTATTCATGGCATTAGAGAATGAAGAGCAAGTCTGTTGTGGTGCTGACTGTCTGACACTTTCGTGTGTTCGGGTGGAGCTGAAATACAATGAAGGCAGAAGAAGTGATGCGATAAACATCAAGTGCGCCTGCCTGCGGGGGGGGAGAACTACACCGATGACCTTGAGGGAGAGTATGTTAAAGAAACTCAGCTCAAACTTGCCGCAGAAATAAAAAACCAAACAAACTTGTCTTTGGCAAATTCAATTCACTGATAGTCAGACATTTATACATTCTGATTTTAAGAAAACAATCCTTTTGAAAAAGGCCGAAGTAGAATAATGTTGTGCTACTTCTTTAAAGGTGCTGTGTGGCAACTTCAGTCAGTATGTTAAGCCAGTGTGTATCCTGCGTCAACAGAGCCAAGGCTGATTTTTCAGACTGGGTGTCTCAAATGTACAAACACAGATTCCAGTGAACTCCACAGAATGCTGCTTCTCGGCTCCTCCTCGTCTATATTCGTCTTTACTGTCACTAATGATCACGCTCTCACTGAAGCCATTGCCTCACAATTCAAATATTTTGTGTGGAGCATTTACATTCATAACACAACCAGACTGCCAAGTCTGATTTAAGCTGGCGATCATTTACTGATGTGAAAATGGTACACAGCACCTTCAAACTACATTCACTGGTCTCTCGCTCACTCACCCACACAAATACACGCAACCGACACCAACTCATAGGCGCCGGGTACAGGTTAGCATGCAGTAAAATTCTGCCACTTCCAGTTAGTTATAGTTGTAAACTATCATGCATTTTACATCTCAGGCACGTGACTGTGGCTGAGACAGACCGTAACATTTGGGTTACAGCTCAGGTTCAATAACACTCTGGTTTTCACCTAGCCTCTTTTTAAAGAGCAGGCTTTTCATAGTAATGATGATATTAATAATAATAAAAAACAGAACATGAATGAAAATCTCTAAGCCACAAAATAAAATCCTTTTATCCTTTATACATCTACAATATTTAAAGGTGCCAATTTAAGTAATACAAAGGTGTATACAGTGAAATCCTTCCCTTTTCTTGCCTCCAAAACACCCAAAGATACAGTAAGAGGAGTTTACAGGCTTCTGCAAAAACAACACAAAGCAAAAGGAGGTTTTCTAGAGATAAATACTTTCTTCTGTCATGTTAGAGGATTTCCTCATAGAAGAGCAGATATGCCTGAGAGTTGAGTACCCTTGACTCTGGTACCATCTGAACTGTGGTATCGCTGACATACACCCACTGGCCCTGGGAGCTGCTGCAGGTGTCCCTGGCACCTGGGAAAAAACAAAAACAAAACCCACAGTGTCAACATCGTGAGGCATAAAGGCTCCTCCTGGAGTCGGGGGGTGGAAATACAAGGAGATACTGGGTTACTGGGAGTAAATATTGGGACAAGCTGTCACTTCATGCTTCCATAGCAACAAAGCTAAAATAATGCTAGCCAGTAAGGAGTGCTGAAACTAGCTCAAAGTGGACTCATTGTGCTCTTCTTATTTTCTATATGTTACAATGGATGAAACTTTATATAACCCTCAAAATGTCACAAGGGGCATTTTAAACTCTGTTCTGAGAGCTGACAACACTCGATTTATGGTAACTAAGTGGTAAGACCAGGGCCATCAAGTAAACAGATAGAAAGCCTCAAATAACAAGGTCACAGATTACAACAGGCTAACTCACTGCTATTACCTGCGTGTTATAGCAACAAGACTGCATAAATTAAAAAAACCTGAATACTTTTTAAATTAATTAAAACACATTTTTAAAAAGGACCTGCAGACATGTTGGCAATAAGATAAATTTTTTTACCAACTACTCTCACATGAAAAAAAGCAAAGCATGATTATATATACAAAATAATACTTTCAAGCTTAGCTGAGTTAAAATGAAATTATTGTAGTAAGTTACTTTAATACTTTTACATTGAGCAGCTATAGCAGGAAGAAGAAATGTTGAGGAAGACAAACTTTCATTTAATAGAGATGTCACAAGGCCTTAAGATAAGAAATTGCTCGATTCACCAGTCTGTCAGCATTCATTGTAGAGATGTGAGACCTGTGTGTCATCGCCAACTAAAAGCTCCTATTGTAAGACATAATTTCTTAACATTATTTTGGAAGCAGCAAGGAAAACTTCTTCCTTGAGGTTTTCAGCTATTTTTCAGCTTTTCTGCAAACCTGGACACGATATAAAAAGAAAATGAAAGAGGGAAAGAGAAAAAGATGGCTCCAAAGAACACAAAAAACTTCCATTCAACCTGCTCTTTGTGGAGGACATCTTTGAGGTTACAGGGGAGTCAGGGTTTTATTGCCAAAACACTGACTAAGCTTACAAAAACACAGAAAGAAAATAACAGATAGAAGGTCTTGAAAGAGCTCAGGAGAGCTGGCCCCTGACCTGACAGGTTCTTGTGCTGTTGTTCTGTTTTCCTCTGTGGAGCGCGCACTTTTACATATGCAGTGTAGTGGCCTCCACGCATTGAGCCACTGTGTTCGACAATCCCGTACAGGCTGTAGAGGACACGCTCACCGACTGCCAGGTTCTAGTGGGAAAAAAAAGAAAGAAAGATTAGCAAAAAGTAAAACTAAACTTTAAAAAAAAAAAACTACCACCAACCAAGGACTTTCATTACAAGCTGAACCAACAAAGTGATGTAGTCACAGAAAAAATCTGAAGGTGCAGGAAAGTTTTCAGAAAATTTAAACTGTAAAACCTTGCAGGACGCAGAGCAGAAAGGAGCCAGATCCAGGATCAGAGGAAAGTCAACATGGCGGTTCACCTTACGGAGGTTCATCCCTGCCTTAAAGGAGAGAAAAAAACCAACAAAATCACACACGTACACACACCAATCAACAATTAGGCTCTCAAACTTACTGATGATTTTGCTGAAGAAAACAGAGTTATGGCTGCCTACCTGGTGGAAGCGTTTCAGGTGCAATGTGATGACAGGAGGCAGTGAGGATATGAGCATCTGCTTCCTAGCGCTGGTGTAAACCTTCTCCACTTTCTTATCTATGCAAACACAAAAACACAGTAATGTCAGCTACAACTATTAACTACTTGAGTAATTTAGACAAACACAGAAGCAAGCCAAAATAATATCAGCCACTCAGTATGGGCAGTATGGATTCCTGGACGTCTGTTCAAACTTGAGCGGTCGTTTTAGAGCAGCAGCCTGATATGTGAAGACATGCAGCAGCTCATGAGAGTGAGTCCCCAGATCCAAGGCCTGAGATTTCAGCTCTGTGTATGTTATGACTCACACTACAAAGAAGTGGACCGCTACAGGATTGGACAGACAATTTTCTGTGTATGTTTTTATTCTTTCCCACCCACAACGACAAAAATACCAACTCCACACAACCAACTGTAAAGAATGTGAAGAATACTCCGATGGAAGATTTTGCGTGTAGCATACAGACAACCTGTGGTCTGGGATTCAAATGTACAATAATCTGGAAATAATTTAAAATATGCTTGTAAAGAAAATGCTGGTTCCTCATCCTCAAAGCATTGTACTCTGCTTCCAGATGCTTGTTTTCTTTTACCTGCTGAGCTGCTCTTGCGCAGCTGCTTCATCCTACGTTCAGTGCAGCTCTCACAGAGCAGCCTGTTGTTGCCCATCAACAGCTCCACAGAGGTGAACTGGTGGAGGCAGGACTGGATGGAGCACTCCTTGGAACTGGGTGTGTAACTGTGGGACAGAGCCTGGAAGGCCCCCTGGTGGTGCTGATGGTGGAGATTGTCTCGGCTCTGTGTTTCTCCGTGCTCCTCTGGAGAACAGTGTGCAGATGGAGAGCAGTCCCCAGAGCTGAAGCTCAGGTTGACTTTAGAGACGGCGCTAACTAGCTGTTCCACAGCGCCGCCTTGCCTTGTGGAAGACGATGAAGAAGGAGATGAGGCGGAGACAGGCGTAGGGGACGGAGTGAGGGTGGAGGTGGATGATGGGGTAGACATGTGCCTGTGGCTGTGGCTCTGGTTGGAGGAACGTGGCGTCCACTCGCTCTCAGAGGCCTCGCTGTCGGCGTCATTGCTGCTGTCTTGAGCGCCCGAGTCTCTCTCGCTGCCGTCCGACAGGCTGCCGGCAGCCGCCATCTTACAAACTGAGACGCAGTGGCTTGATCCACCTGCAACACCTTCGTCCTCTGGTCGGTCCCCACTAAAGCCTGCTCCTTTCTCCTCCACAGAGCTGGAAGACCTCCTGCTCTGTTGCTTCTGTGGAAAGGGAGAACAAGTACATTATCATTATCATGCACACTGAAGACTGGATGCACACAGGATACTGCATTTTTATTTTAAATTCTCATTCATTAAAAAAAATAAAATACAATTCTCATATCTGTACACAAGCATTCTAAGAGTCTTTCTAAAGGAACTCTCACCAAAACTAAAAACCACAACAGTCCATCTAATGCATAATCATGCATTAGAAAAACAGAAACCAATGTCAGAGAAACCAAATACCTACAGCAGTTTTCATATAAAGGAAAGAGAAAAGACCAAGATCATAACAAGGACAACCAGAAGCACTCTGAGAGAGAAAACCTCTGCCAAGGCAGCTCACTCTCTGGGCAGTATTTACTTTTCAGAGAACAGCATTGCATTTTCTATATATTCAGTTTGTTTCCTTTGTTCTTTTTAAAGGTACTTTGAGAAGTTTGTAGTTTGGTTTCGTTATTTATCCTGGTGAACCCCATTATAATGTACTCGATGATGAGTACAATTATTCTTTAGTTTTCTTTATTTATGTGGACATTGTTTCAATCTTTAGTTAGAAGAAAAAAAAACGTTATTATTTTCTTTTCCTAAAAAAACAAACAAACAAAAACCCCAAAACAATTAATGCCGTGTATTTGAATTGTTATAACTGTTACTGTAATGCATATAAAGTCAGAAGAAAATCAACTATACTCAAAATGTATTAAATAGCTCTAGCTCTTTAAATAGCATTATTAATCACTTTGACCCTGAGGTCAATAAATTGTAATATTTTTATAGTACTTTCTATATGTTGACAATACACACCATACTTGTAAGAATCATAGTTCCTAAGTTCTAAGGCTTTTTGTTAATTTGCAGATAATAAGTTGGTCTTGCAGATCTTGGTGGTTGCCATTCATGGTCAAATTTCAATGGATTGCTAACACATATCTACACCCAGAAAAAGTTTTAGGAGAATTCATTCAAAACTGTCCATATGATTGCATTTCTAGACAGAACAACATGCACACAAACACTACCAAAAACATAACCTTCTTGGCAGCGGTAATAATAATAATAATAATAATAATAATAATGATGATGCTCAAGAAAAGGAGCAGAATAGACCTGTACAACAGTCTCACCTGTCCACTCAGCTTCCTGGTATTTCTGTTGACAGAGTGTGTTGCAGAAGGAACCTGCTCACTGTGAGCTGTGTGGCTCTCCTGCTCCCGGGTGCCCTTCCCCAGCCTACCAGGGTTGGAAGGTTTTGATATCTGAGCACAACAAAAACATGAAGGTGCAAAGAAAAAGTTTCAACAAGGACTTTGAACTGATTTCAGCAGATGGGGTTGGCCAGTAAAAAACAAAACAAAACATAAAACAGAGAAATGCACCACTAACCCAGCAATCTGTGAGATAACTACCAGCTCAAACTGTCTCAGAGAGTTAATTTGTATCCTTTAAATGATCCACAATGAATGTAATTTACAGCAGCTCACCCTCTCCTCTATAATGGGCAAAGAGATGTCAATGAAGGCTTCCTTTACTGTGGATATCTGAAAGATAAATAACTGCAAGTCAGTGTCATGATATAAACTTTTAATCTCTTCAACAGTTAAAATCATAGTTCTGCTGCAGTCTAAGAGAAGATGACTGAAAATGCTTTCATTTCCTCTCCTCTTTCTTAGCTCCACACCTGCTGCTCTCCATCTTCAATGATACTCTTTAGTTTGCATAGAGGCATGTGCTTTGTTAACCACTCTAAGCTTCCACAATTTACTGTAAATGCCTGCTGTAAACAGTTGGTATTCGAGCTGGTCCTTGAAATGATTTATGTTTGTTTTTCCACTGACTTCCATTTGTTACCTCTGATTAATTCTGGAATGTTTCCTGGACGTCACAGCTGGTAAAGAAATCTTGTTGCTTAGTTTTGTTGTCTTTTCATTTCTGGTTAGAGATAAATGTCTGCCAATTTCTGACTAACTGAAAAATACCAGTGCTGCTCCTGTGACAATCATTCAAAGCAAAAAAAAATCAAATAATTAAGGCATGAAATGTCTCACAATGAGTCCTAACTAGGTTACACGGCTATTAAAAAGCGACTCGTGTCAGAGCTGGTTGGTTTAAGAAATGCCAGCTTGTCAACCCTCATGTGCTTCATACGTTCTAATTCTACAGAGGGGAAAAAACCCTACAGAGCAGTGCCTGATTGGTTCTTCCCGACTATTCAGGTCCTTTGCTTTATTTCACTCGCTTACGTGCTCGCACTCTTCACACATGATTGTGTTTGTGAGCTCGCCGACAAAGATGCGGTCGACAAAGTTCATCTTCACACCTTCTTTCCCGTATGCTGATGGAGAAAAAGACAAAAGGTTTTCTTTTATTATTTATGCATGAAAATTGTGATTATTGCTGTTACAAGATTACCTTCAAAATTTTCAACACTATAATTTCCATTTTAAACACTATTAAGCATCACAATTTACAATCACTATTGAGAATTAATGAGATCAAAAAGTGCAAATAAAGGACTACTTTCACTGCTGAGACAAAGGAAGAACATGGGTCAATAAAAAACAAGTGACACAGATCATAATTAACTATTTAAATTTATTAGCTGCTGTATAAATAACTGATTATACACAATCAATTTTGGATACACAACTGGAAGGGTGCGCTAAAACATGAGGATGTTTATTCTTCTCTTCATGAAACTGTCCTCTGCTTCAGGAGTAAATTAACTGCATTTCCTCCAAATGCCACAAGATGGAACTATTGATCTCTGCCGTGTGCCACCTCCATACGAACCTTTGACTTGGCGTTTGGTCTCCTCGTCTGCTGTCTTCTCTGTAGGATTGTTGAACGCCTTTAAAATGCCTGCTTTCACCCTCTGCATATAACAAAACCAGAAAAATACTAGAAGTCACATTTGAGGTAATATTCATAAATCAAATTAATTATATAAATGATGCAAATAAAATGCATTTTTGGGGGGATATTTCTTGAATTCTCTTTATTACATCCATTAGTGACATATCACAATCTCGCCTGCAGCTGAGCCTGACAGGTATACCCATTATAAGCATCATTAGTGTAAAATAATTATTGTGCTTGTCCAAAAATGTTATCATGTAAATCACTTAATTAAATGTGCATGTTCGTGTGTGTGTCGTTGTCTTATTGGAGGTGACATGGTCAGTGAGTGTGTTGTGAGAGAGCTGTGAAGAGGCACAGCCACAGTAAAGCACCAATCAATAGATAATTGGCCATGGTCCATGTCTGAGTCGAGACCAGTCGGCCCCCATTGTCCCGGGACCCACACACTGCACTGGCTATTTAGGTCAAAAAACCCTGTTAATCCCAGCCCGGCCAGTCTGCACCTCATTCAGAGAGCGTGGTCAAACCAGGATGTGGCTCTCCTACTAATTAATTACCAGTAACCCCCATGCTCTCTATCTCTCTCCCCCAAAAGTAACAGCATGCACTGTCTCACACAGGATGGGCCAAAGGGAGGGGAATCTGGTCGGGGGGCGTGAAGAGAGTTGGTACAAGTGTGCAGGGGTGGAAACTAAAATGAAGACAGGCAAAGAAGGACAGTCCATGCCCTGGGAGGGTAATACCTCCCATCTCAGCTAATTGGTGATAATTGACTGGGTCTAAATTAGCATATTCAGATCTCTGATACTAATGGCCATTAAACACAAACACTTAGGGCCTCTAAAAGGTTGGCTACACACAGAGGAACACAATATCGTGGCTCTCCCGCTCTCTTATACACACACACACACACACACACACACACACACACACACACACACACACACACACAATGATGTGGATGTACTATCACTAATATTCAATTTGTGTGTTCATACAAATAAGAAGCAAATGGGTTTATTCCAGTTATGAATGAATCAACGTTTCATGAATTGATGTGTGCATCCTGTTTTTCTGTTTGAGAACACGGGATAATAATAATGCTTTGATTTTTACAAGAAACATTAGTAACTGGTATGACTTATGAGTTTTAAAAAAGGCATTCGCTAATGTAGGATTAAAATGCCACTGAATCTCTGAATGTGCTGCATAAATGAGTTTCTGAGTCAATGAATAGCGGAGGCCATACCCCCCCTCCCTCTTTACCTCCTTGATTGGATTGGGAGACGGGCTGATGAGTGTGTGTGCATGTGTGTTTGGGAGGAGGCTGTGGGCGACCCTCAAGCACAATGGGACGGCCCTGGAGCTCATTCAGCAGCTGTGGGTTTCCCAAGATCACACAATGATGCCGGTTATGCCACTTGCAAGTCCCCTAAGTGGCACAACTGTTACTGTTCACAAGTTTGAATGGGAACAGGGGAGCCGAGCCCGTGGCCCTTTCGTGGGCCCGGGGCTGACCACTAAACACACCCGCTAACTTCTCCTCCTTGGTTTCACACAGCCACTGGTGGGATCACAGGGGCCAGCTAAGCCCTCCAATGGGCTGTTGTGGGGTCTCCTAATTGCCCCATGAAGGGTTGTGGGGGCAGGGGTTCTCTGTACTTGCCAAAAACATGGCACCATAAGCTTTGACCACAACTGCTGGCTAAAGATGACATGGGTTTATGTGAGCGAACAAAGCCACCCACAAAAACACAGATGAATGTCTTATGGTGATAGCCATCTAGGATAAGTTTTAAGATCTTTACTGAATTACAGCACAATGCATATGTGGAGCAGTTAATAGGACTAACAACAAGTAAGACAATGATTAGCTCCTCATGGCTTTTGAAATAAACACAGTTGTAATACCGCTGGAGCTAAAAATCAACCATCTGAATTATTCCGATGCATTTTTTAACTTAATTATTAGCATGTGAGATTGAACTATCATCACCAAGTTACTAATGTGCATTTTTTTTTAAAGCAATCGAGCTGAGTGTTTGAGCAAACTTTAAAAATCAAGCACCTCTGTGAGGTTGTACTTTGTGTTATCCATCCAATTTAGGTTTGGATATTTATATGTTGACATGAGGTGTGATCATGTTTGTCACTCTGCTCATACAAAAAATAAGTCAATAGATAAAATCCATTAAATATGTCTACTTTCCCCTTCAAGGTCGACTCCCTGATCACCACCTTTAGCTGTTCGTTTTCAGTCATGGAAGTCCTATTCTGATAATTTCCACAAGTAAATATCAACTTCTGTGTCTAACTGACCCGATGTTTTTTCTCACTGGCAATAAGAGCTGAGTCTGTGGCCATGACCCAGAGACCAAACAGCACTCTTCACTGAAAGAGTCTGCAGCATCCAAGACTGAAGGCAGCAGCAGCATGACCAGAAGCAAGCTTATGTTAGGTTTTTTCCAGACATTAAAAGGGTGTACCATAAATTCATCCAGCAGGCTCAGACTGTCAAGACAGAGCTCCCTTTGTAAGACTTTGATGTTTTTAAGACAAGAGTTTGGTGAAAACTTGAACTGCAGTGCCAGCAACTTTGATCCAGCACACACAAGTTTTGTGTGGCAAAAAGAACAAAATTCTCACTTCCCCAGAATTTAAATTTAGGTTAAAAGGTCAATTTTTGGACATACTGCAGGTGATTCAACACCCATTACAAAGCATAAATGTAAGAGGACAGAAAGGGACTTCCACAAAGTGAGCTAAAAACAGCAGATAATCTCGAAACAGAGGAGGCTGAAGGAATCTAGACGGAAATTAAATCTTGTTTTTGTATCACATATTTCCTAGTCAGCAGAAAACTATACCTAAGCACATTGAAACTAAAACACATAAATCTATTGCCTTAATGTTTGCTATAACCTTAATATGTATTCATGTTGTTCATATTTTCTGCAAATTTATCTCATACAAAATGTTCTAAATGCACCTGAATGAAGACGACAAAAATAAACCACAAACACTTTGTGCTTGATTGAAGAACATAATCTAACAAAACATCGCCCAATTCTTATTCTGGGCTTAGAAAAATCGTATGGATTATTGAAATACATGAAAGCCTATTATGTATGAAGGCGTACTTTAGTTTCTTCTACTCGTATGGAGTCCAGTAAGTAGTGCAGAAGCTCCTGGCTGTCTTGTTGTTGGTAGCCCTTGAAGCATGGAGCTCTGGAGAAAAACAGAAACATATATTTTTTTTAGAAAAAAAAAAACACAACAAAAAACCCAAAAACAAAATAAACAAACAACAAAAAAAAACAAAAAAAACACCCAGAAAACAAAGTTAAGACTAACTGAAGGATGGATGTTTGTGAAAACAGTGACAACATCAAACGTGGGAGTGAATCTGACTCAAAAGAGTCTGTTGTTTGTGCACAAAAACTGAACACGTTATCGAGTCTAGAAGAAAACCACTGAACACAAAGCAATTAGAATCCATGGCAAAACACGCAAAAAGAAGAAACCGTGCATCAAGGTCTCTCAAGAGTTTTCACTGCTGGATCTGTGAAATCCTATCTGCCACTATAACGCCTCCTTTCACAATCCAGGTGGACGCAGTATAAAACTTATACACTTAAAGGACCAACAAACAATTTGTTAAAGTTATTTTGGTGGACAGAATATTTTCTTCATACAGTCATGTTAGCAATATAATGAGAATTAAAATCCACCGAGAAGTCGAGGACGCTTGCAAACAGTCATATCCAGGATCTTAGGTTAACAACTTCACTAAATGGCCTGAATAGAATATTGTTCAGTACATCATAATTGGGTGCTCATAAAACCACAAAAACAACCTTGAGCTTGAGCACAGGTTGGGTGAACTCACACACAGTGATCACATGTTTGATTATATTCTGACCAAAACTGTAGGAGGAGGAGCAATTTTAGTGAATGTGAATTGTGAACAGACCACCAGATGAGCTCTAGCTCCATCTGAGTAACCCCATTACCAGGATGAACACCTATTTGCTACTAGCAAATGAACTGTGTGAAAGCAGGTCCCCCTCAGATAAAATTAAACATCTTCTTTTTGTGAAAGCAGTTGCTTATTACACTGAACTTCAATAAATTATAAATTCATTATACTTTATTATAAAAAAAAAATTATACTGGATGAAAAAAAAAAGATTTAAATAAGTCTTATTAAATACCATTCTTCCATCCATAAAAAAGTAAAAAATAAATACAATGAAGCTCTCTAAGCAATATAAGAAGAGGTTCATAGGCAAGTCACCACTCCTCTATGTTGGATACTTCCACAAAACAGACTTTCTGCTGTGCACAAATCTTCTTGGTAAAGCGAATGGACACCATTAGAGTGGTTAGAGGGGAGGCTCTCCTTGGCTCCGACCCCTGGCTGTCCACGGTGAAGCAGATGTGAGGACAGATGCCAGGGGCAGATGGGTAGCCAAGGTTGGAGCTACTGCAACCTGTTGGGCCGAGGCAACCACATAACCAAAGGACAGGTTGGTTCAACAGGGATAACACATACTGAGAGGCCACATTCCTGATTAGACAACATTGAGGGTGGTCAGAGGTGGGAAGTGCGTAGTAGTGGGTTAACTCCTTTCAAGCCATTGTGGATCTTTTGCTATGCTATGATCTTTGTATGTTAAGTTTCTTTGTTTGCCAAAATGTTCTAAATAGGAATGCTGCACACCTGTTCCTGTCTGATGAAAGCAGTTAATCCTATTATAATTATTAAAAAGGAATGCAGTGTGTCAAATATAAATTCTGACCAATACATTCTCCTAATGACATTCCTAATCCTACTTATGTGGGAAGATCACTCAGACCAAAACAGCTTTTTACACCCTTGACACATTGCCATGAACAAATGGATGTCCAGGAGAGAAATGGCCAAGCACCTCTCTTCAACACAGGTCAGAACCTGTAAATCTGGAGGAGATCAAAGTTGCCCCACATACTCGCATCTTATCCTAATCTCTGTCTTTCATGCCTCTTTTTGTGCAAACAGAAGGCAACGTGCAGGGGTGAAGATGGTACAGAGAACATATGTTATTTACTGGCGAGCCTCCAGGAAGAGCAGCAAGTAAAGGAATGCCTCCATCTAGCTTTGCCAACTGAATTTGTTGATCAACTAAAAGAGAGAAATATGAAGACAAAACAGAGAGGAGAATGCGTGAGACAGAAAAAAAAGGGGGGGAAAGAGAGAGGCAGTGAAAAAGAAAAAAAAATGAATGCACATGGTTGGTATCAGTGGGAATGAGGAGGTCTGGAAGTTCATCCCAGTGGAGACAAAGCAGAAGGGCCCTGTAGCCCTGCTCTCAATCTGGCCAATACAAACAGCTGCGGTGCTAACACAATTAATAGCCGGATGAGTTAGTACCAGACACAAGGCCACACAAGCTCCCCCCAAGTCGAACACACACACACACACACACACACACACACACACACACACACACACACACACACACACACACACACACACACACACACACACACACACACACACACACACACACACACACACACACACACACGTTTATTATTATTAGTCCTTTACTCTTAGACGACTTTAAAACATTGCAGTTCAATGTTTGCATTCACTGCAGCATTTAAACACTATGAATAATTTCAAATTAAAAATAATAAACATTTGTTGTCACTCTGAGAACATTGTTAGTTTAACTACTGACTTCACTAATGGGAAATTGAGAGACAAACCCCCCAAAAACATTCATTCTGACTACATGGATTAGACCAATGCACCCTCACTGATGCTGACATACTAGTGCTGTATAAGAGAAAGAAAACTCATATATCATGACACAGTAACGTATTTAAAGGTTGATTCGTCAATGAGAAATGGCACAATGTTTGAAACTGTAATATAAAAAGATTTTATGCCTATTGAAATATTCCATAAAAACGCACAAAAATTCTAGTGCAACAGGGAAAAAATACAAAGAAAAAAAAATCACTGAACCGCCATCAAAGATTGGCTTTGTACTTTTAATTCATATTTTTCTGGTTTTGATCATGAAGCTCTCAACATCATTATTCGAAGGTGTCCTGTGTTCACAAACCAGATAGAGAGCAGCAGAGCTGAGGGAAAGGATGTAAAGTTTCAATGCCAGCTTTGAATATGTGCACATGTCAAAATTATTATTCTTATTTTTATACCAACTCTGAATCTGTCTCTCTTCTTTTAATGTGGTGTGTGCTGTATGTGCAAGTGACCTGGATGCCAGCACTAGATGGGATCCATTGTTGTCATGTGCTATTTCTATCAGGGATGAAAGGCTTCTCACAAGGCTTATTTATGAACAATTTTTGAAAGATGTGAGTATGTGGACACAGTACACGGACAGAGAAGAGAGCCAGCATACTTTTCATTTTTTTGCACCACAAGAGTGTCCAGTGGCTGTCCTGAAAATGGAATCAGTCCTTGAAAGAAGCAGGTGTTGATGAATGCCCTCTGTGTGGCCTTTTTTCCTCCAGATTGTGCATTACACATGTGTAGCGAATGCATCCAGATAAAGTGATGGACATTAATGATGAAAATTCTCAAAAAATTGTCATTTTTAATACTTAAGACATTTCAAGTCCAGGTCCAAAAAGGAAAACAGACAAACAGTTGTGTCTGTAATTTTTTTTTTCCCAGTTGTGCCACTGACTGGCTTTGTAGTACACTGGGTACAAGCTGGGACCCTCACTGGCACCAGATACAGAGTGTGGTGCTGGCCGTCCGACACACACTGCTTGGCACTGGTCTGAGCACAGACCAGACCCCGTGCTGTTGGCAGGAGGATGAGGAAGCAAGCTGTGGGGTACTCAGCTGGTTAAGGTCAAATCCATGTGAACACACGCACATTTAACACAAAAATGGGCTCGACTTCAGGATGAGCTGAGTAGAGTAGGTTGACTCATATGGCTGTTTCAAGGTGTCGGAAACAGACTGTGTTTGTCATTATAATTCAGAAGATTAGTGCTGTTTATTCCAACTTCTACCTTATTTTCAAAGCACAACAGCTCCAGCCTGCAGATTTACTTCCCTTTACCGAGAGTAAAGCCTAAATCAGAGTCTGCTCTGCGTGGGAATACTGTAAAACACTGGATCAGCCATGGCTATAATCATTAACCCCTGCTAAGTAGAAAAAAACCATTTAAACTGTGCTGATCACAGACTGAAGGCCCCATTATGCAGTGTGCTAACACAAACATACAGGGAAAGACTGATAAAGAAATGATAAAAGCGCTGTTAGCCCTCACAGGCCAAGGGCAGACCCAATCCTCTTTGAGTGAGAAGAACTTGCAGAGGATGGCAGGACATTTTCAGAGTACAGGTACTGTAAAGGTCGCTGCAACAGAAAGAAAAATGTCCCAGTAAACAAGCAGTTCTTGGCCTTGGCCTTTCAGATCAAAGGCTTTAGGCCTGAGTAAATGTAGATAGGCTGCTGTGAGGAGTCGTCTAAAAACAGGTGATAGCGCAGGCTATCATCAGGCTCAGAATCATGCATGTTCTGTGGTGTATAAGTAAATTTTAAAAAAGTTAAGTTGCCAATCACAACACTAACAAAAAAGCAACAAACAAAAAACAAAAACAAAACCCAAAACAACCCCCCCCCCCAAAAAAAAACAAACAACCCAGACAAAACAAAACCCCTCATTAAAAATAAATATATATTGAACACTACATACAGCCTGAAAGGAATCTGCAGCAATTGTGACCAGAGACAAGTGACTACAAGCAAAATAACTGCTGGCGATGGGAAGTGGGCGACACCCAAGAAAAATTTCTCTCAATTCCAGGTGATAGTACATACATTAGAGGCTCGCCCAGACCACTGGAACCTGGCTATCCACAAACAACCGTCCGTCAGCTTCAAAGCGATGTGTGATGAATGCGTTACTTCAGTGTTCCTCACTTTTTGAATTGGATAATTTGGCTTCAAGACATCAAGATGGCGATACCAAAAACAGTCATCCCTGCTTCCTTGCCATAAACAAGGGGTTCACCAAAACGAATAGCTCTGCACGTTTGGTTTGACGCAACCATGAAGGGGATTTATGTCTCTGGCTGGAGCAAACCAGCAACTTTTCACCTGCCAAGTGAATGTGTTAACCACTACACCATGGGATGCAAAAAGTCTACATAAACTTCATACCTGTAAAAGGCTACAACATACAATAACTTGAATGCTTATATCTCTATCCATTAGATCAGCGGTCCCCGACCCCCGGGCCTCGGACCGGTACCGGTCCGTGAGTCGTTTGGTACTGGGCTGCGAGAGTTGAGGCTCAGGTGTGCAATGTATGGTTTTCAGGGTTTTTATCGGTTTTCAGCGTTATTTTGTTATCGTTTTGATCGTTAACTCTGTTTTCCTGGGTCTTTTCACGCGTGTTATGAATAAATCTTCTTTTTTTCGGTACTGGTACTAGTTTTATTTTGTTGTATTTATCCGCGACACCTTAAAGGCCGGTCCGTGAAAATATTGTCGGGCATAAACCGGTCCGTGGCGCAAAAAAGGTTGGAGACCGCTGTATTAGATTATGTGAGTTGAATTTACCTAAAAAAAAAAAAAGTTATAAAAACAAAACATTGATAATAAAGTGCATCAAATATTATTGTCATTGGGAATAAACATGAACGCTGTAATTGAGCAATAAAATAAAATAACATATCCCCTGTTTCCCACCTCTTTGCCATTTGAAGCATAAAAACAATGTATTAAAGCTGTCATTTTACTGTACTACAATAAAGCTGTATGGAAAAATGAATAGATTAATCATTTGATACAGTTTAAACAAAGAGTAGCATAAAGTGTGGTGAAGCTTAAAGTCAAATCTGTCTATTCAAATGTATTTTAGTGGAATAGATTAGTTCTACTTGAAATTAGACATGTATGAGTGCATAAGAGTGTGCAGTGCTTGCTGTCTGAATGCATAATTGCCTGCATGCGTTGCAGGGCGAGGTGGTGCCAGGTGAGGTGGCATCCCACAAACACACACTACACAAACACCCACAGAGGTCTGTCTGATAAAAGCTAGGTACCAGAATAACTATAAAAGCCGCACCAGAGAACGATCCAGTCATCCAACGTCAAATGCTCTGGTCATCCACCTGCACTACTAAACAGTGTGAGGCCCCAGCCCCCCTCCATACACACAAACACGGTGGACCCAACCAGCAGGGTACCAAGCTCAACCAATAAGTCAGCCAATCAGACACCCACACTTTTCATGTAAGAGCAAGGTCTGCCTGTCACACAGTCTGTCAGACCTTGGATCAAATGCGACACAGGTGGCACAGCCATGTGGAGAGAAGCAGGAGAACTACAAATGGCTAGCTACAGCGGTACAGTGATTTGAGTGCATGTTCCGTGTACGTCAAGGTTAGTGTGTGTGAAAGGCATTCAGCAGAGACCATGTGCTACTGGGGTCAGGCTGGTTAAAAGTGTGCACTGCTGCAGTAAAGGGATGAAAGCAGGTGGAAACTGTGGCTCCTGCAGTGGTGATGGAGAACAATAATTATGGTGAATTCTGATGGCTTCACTGACCCTGAAACCAAACATTGGCAGGAGTCTGAAGCTGGTGTATGATGATTGGTGATTTTAGGTCCGCAATTACACAACCAGAGTTCAAAATGTCTGAAAGGTTTGTCAATAAAATCTGTGTACTCAAAGTACAGATACTTTTTTACTGTGCTTACGTACTATTTTCAGATATATGCAAGTTGTTTTTTTTTTCTGCCTACTTTTTGCTTTTACTCCCTACATTTTTTAAATATTTGTAAGTTTTTATTGATTATCTTGCACAAAGTATTTACATTAGGAGCGTTATAACATTCCTGAAAATAAGAAACCTGGCATTTATATGTATAGTATTTGTCCATACGCAATTTTGCTAAACATTGGAGACAAACATATGACAAACAATTTCAACTCCTCAAAGTTGTAGCAAGATGGAAGTGGTATGTCCCGATTGAATTTTCCAGATGTTTTTTATGTAAAATGTTTTTTTTTAAATAAATATCTGGTTGTGATTTTAATTGTAGGCAAAAAAAGAAAAGAAAACCAAAAAAACCACAAACAAAACAAAACACACACAAAAAAAACAAGAAAGAAACCAACAAACCGAACAGTAGGACCGGTGGAAACAGCTGGCCCAGTCTTGATGGCATTTTCCACCTCATAGTTGTTTTACTAGGTAAGGTAAGCTATTTAGACAAAATTACTTCTTATCTCTTTAATATACTGGGTCCACTTAAACCAGGGTTTGTTGAATTTCTCTCTTTAAAGCTGCAAAGACATAGTGAGCCTCACCATTATAAATATTTGGTAGACAGTATGGTGCAGTTCTTGTATTCCTTCCAATGCTTGGAGCCATTTTCTTGTCAGGGTTTTCTTAGCTGACATTAACATAATTCTCAGTAGATATTTATCTGCTGGATTAGTTATATTTGGGAGGCCTAAGTACATATATAAGAAATCAAAGGGGATTTGTGTGCAGAAAATCTTTTTCAAACATTTGTGGATATCTTGCCTAACCCTAATTTTTGGGCAGGACCAGAATAGATGGTAGTGATTAGACTTCAGACTGCCACATACTCTGCAGGACCCTCTACAGTGTAGGCAACAGAAAATAGATACACATTTTTTATTTTCCTTCTTTGTCTTCTGATTCAAGATGAGTATCATTAGAATGAAAAAAGTTAGACGAAAGTGAAAGTGATTTCAATCTACTGAGATTATGTTATCATTACGTTAATATAGCACAAGGTTCAGTTAGCCTTGCATAAAAATAGAAGCATCCTCCACAGAAGTTTCTTACTTTAAGTGCATTTCTGAGCCTGTGCTTTTTTACTTGAGTATAGAAGTTGTATCAGTACTTCAACTTTTACTGGAGTATTTGTTACCAGTAGTATTTGTACTTCTACTTAAGTACAGAATGCCTTTGCTTTTGCCAACTCTGCTTGCTTCAGAATGAAAATATTCAAATCAACATAGCCTCTGCTCCAGCTTCACTAGCTTACATTACTTCTCATGTTCCCCACAGATGAGGGGACACATAAAGCAGAGGCTCTGGGTTCACAGGAAGTAGCAGGTGATATGAAAGGTTGTGCCTTACTTTTGGCAGAGTTGGTTGAAGAGGATTTTGGGATTGACACAGCCTTTCCCTGGATCCTTCATGTTGTGGAGGAAGGCAAACATGGCGGCAGTCAAGGGTTCTGGACTGGGCAGCACTACTGTTAGTGGACTCTGGAATAGGAAGAACACATGAAAGTAAAACATGTTGTTCTTATTTGAAGTAATTAGTATCTTGTTTATGAAATAAGGCCAGAAATACAGAAAACATGAAAATACTTCAATTTTAACTACTACTAAGTTCTAACAGCATTCAAAAATTTCTGTAATTATGCATATTAAAATATGCATAATTCTCCTTTATTAATGAGAATAATAAGCTGTACCAGATTTGTCTCTGGAGGGGGGCAGATCCTCAATTTGTACCCCTTCTCCTTCACCTCTTGGATAAGGTCAATGAGCATGTGTGTCTGGGACAGGTTCTGTGAGGAAAACAGAATCATGTTAAGACTGTTAAGCGGGGTCATCGTTTTCTAAAGGTGGGACTCGCTTATACAATATTAATGCAGTTTAACATTTTGCAATATACTGAGTACTGCAATAACATCTATTGTGATTTGTCACCTTTCCCCAACTGCAAATTATGTCCTCAAAGTTAGACTTTGTCAGTATCTGTTTCATTCATGTTATGGTTTTGTTGTAAATAATGGTCAAGCACACCAACACTGTCACTAAAACCTGCCATAAATGTTGCCAGTAAGTCTGCTATCAGTCTGCAATTTAAATTTGGGTCAAGTTGGCAATTACTTGCAATCATTTATGACAGTACAGCAATTAGCTGTGATAACTCATTAAAACTCACATGTGAAATTCACATTTAACCATTACATTTGGACTTAGCAACATTCCTGCTTTATATAACCAGTATACAACCATTTGGCAGCCAGTTGAATCCTATGGAGTTGTCCTCAGTGACAAAGACTCATTCAGACTGATGGCAACATGCAGACAATCTGTCTGTATTTATGAATTAAACAGAAATTATTTTCACACTTTTGACAATCTTTCAGAGGGATTGCAGTCGGTCCAAGTCAGACTGGAACTGTTTGCGGAAACATTGCCTCTTGCAATCAAAAGTTGTTGTGAGGATCTAACACTCTCAAGGTCTAAGCAACCATTTACTCACCACAAGATGCAGAATGTGAAAAAAGGGCAATTTTTAAAAATGTACTGAAGATCCTATTTTGTAGTTGTGTGACTGAAGGTAGCTTTGTCAAACCAAGTGTGTCCAGTGTTGGATGGTTTTTCGGTTAATTTTAATTAGCTAACATTATCTCAGATGAGGTAAATGAGGTGGGCCCTCTTTTTTTCTAAGTATTAGAATTTATTTAATAAAATATTGATATTTGGTGTTTTTATATCCATACAAAATAACACAATACCAAGCTGTGTTGATTTCCCCCACCATATCTGACACTCTGCCTCTGATTTCAACTGGGGAACAATATTCATCAGGTGCATTAGATCAACTGGTTTTAACTAGAGAATATTGTACATTAAAGAAGTGGCTCCAACTGATCAAAACCACAGATTCTAACATTTTCTTTCATAAGGCAAAGAAACAAGAAAAGCTATAATGTTTTAGAGATATAAAAATGTTTCTGCACTTAGCTTGTGGCAATATCATGTAGTCAACTAAAATAGCTGCGCAACAATGTTTTCTCCATTTTAGTATGATTTAGAAACTTGTGTCGAGTTTATCACTGAAAAAGGCAAAATTATCTATGATCTGTATGAATTAAATGCAGAGAAGATCCTTGGCGAGGAGATTGCTTGAAGCAGTCATTGTCCCTTCATGTTAGAGAAGCATCTTTTCCTCCCTTTTCAAGAGATATTTGTTTTGTCACATCCTGGCAATAAAGACTGTTGCTATGGAAAACACACAATGGAGCTGGCATTGTGAACACAGACACAGCTCATCCTCTGACAATTATGTGTTTTCACCAGAAAGATTGCAATTTTCAAGGAGACAATACAAACAGACAGGGAGAGGGAGGGAAAAGCATGTAAAGCACGCTCACTCGAATTTCAATCAACGAGGGAGACCCTGAGGGTGATTAACAAAATGGCGGAAAAAAAACAGCTTCATTGTTGAAGAGGCATGTCAGTTTGCAGTCACCATGACATGACCAGGGAAAAACTGAGGAGGGCTCTATAGCTGTGCTGTGCTGTGAACGTGCTCTGCACCAACCGAGTGCCAGTTGTGTACAGTAAAGTCTGGAAATATTTGTACAGTGATTCAAATTACATAATCTTGGCTTTGAATGCCAATATCACATCAACCACAGAGGAATCACAACTATATTTTGTCCAGAGTCATCCATTTTCAAGGTCTCCAATGTAAGGTCTAAAATAAAATGTCCATTTTAAATACGTTGAGTATCCTTTGAAAGCAATGACTCCCTGATGTTTAGAATCCGTGCACCTAACTAAAGGAGGAGCTTGATACTTTGTGATGCTTTTCCAGGCCTTTATGCTGTAGTGGTCTCCAGTTGTTTGAAGGTCTTTCTGGCTTTCCAGTATTGCAAGTAAGTGATAGACTTGGCCATTGCAGTAGTTCACTTCATTACCTTCAAAAGTGTCTGGATTGCTTTCAGAATATGTTTTAACTTATCTTTGAGTTGCAAACACCAACCAGTCAACACTGTTGAAAGCGAGCTGACAATATAGTTGATACGAGTTTTACTGTCTTTCAGATCATAGTATGCTTCAGGCCACAGATCACTTGTTTGCAACTCGTGGTGAACACCCTGTGTTTTTTCCCTCCTTCACAGTGTTCTTCACCTGGCTGCATGTTCTCAAGCAGTTCTTCTTTACCATAGAAAGGATACTATGATCATCCACCACTCTTGTCTTCCACAGATGTCCAAGAGTTCATGCACATTTACTATCTATGGCTTCTTTCTTTTTAAAGGATGCCACTGGTGTCACTTTCCTTGGGAGCTGTATGCCAAAAACAATGCTTCTGAATATTTTAGTGTTCTGTTAATGGCAAAAGTTTCTCAGTTCTTGAGTTCTGACCCAATATTATAAAAAGAGTAAGATTCAAGTAAAAACAAAATCATCAAGGACGAGTAACAGAAACAGAATAGCAATACCAACCTGCATAACAGCATTGAAGAAGCAGGTGTTACCAAGGTTATTGATTCCCTTAACAGGGACCAAAGCACTGCTGACTGAGCTCTTGCCTTTTGGTGGGTCAGCATAATCTGGTGGTTCTTCTCTGAGTTTTATGATCTTGGGTGATACTGCTGGAACACATAAAACAAAGAGGTACAGTAAAAGGCTATAAGTTAGAGTTAAATGGCAGGATTATAGTGTGCACGTGGTTTTGAATTAAACCTTAATATTATTTTTCATAACAAGACTGAAGTCAAGATGCACCAAGTGAAGTGGGGGTCTTGAACAAATTTCCATTGTCCTGGAATACTGGCCAAAAAAAAGAAAGAAAAAAAAAAGACTTTGCCTTGCACCAAAACTGGGACTGGGAGTAAGGTATTGGGATGGCAGCTGGAAGGAGAGCTGGGTCATTTGGGAAAGCAGATGACAGCTGTAGAAGTTTCCGCTGGTTAGTGGTGGAGGAGTGGGGGTTGGGGTTGGAGAGATGGCTCTCCAGAGCCAGCTGTTACTCCTGATCACCAATGAAAACTAACCTTCCACAGAAAGTAAGACACAGATGGTCAGAATCTAACAGTGGCATACAGCTTGCTGGGGACAGACTAGAGTTAGTACTGGAGCAGTGTGGGCTGATGGCGTGCCAGCAGCTAGCAATATAGCTAAAACCATGATGGGTCAACAATAACACGTTACTGACACATGCTAGTCTTCTTCACTAGTTAACTTATTGTTCTTAACATGACATCTTACTTTTGGAGTTTATCATGGTAAAAAATCATGAATAAATAAAAAACATAAATATGTGACAGTTGCAGCTTCTTCAGGTAAAACGCAGCTGTTGTTCAGAAACAAACGCCGATGTGGGAACACACCATAATCCTCTACAGATTGGCTTTTTTAATTTAGCAGCCTTAGGCACAGAAAGAGGTCTACGCAGTGAACCAGCAGTAATGAGAATACCAATGTAGCCATTATCAACTCCCTAAAACGATCACTGTACACAGCTGAATACTGAAATGAGAAACAATGAATGTGTTCTGTTTGGTATTAAAGAAGAAAATAGACTATTTTAAATGCTAAACAATAACCAAGCCAGGAATGAGACACACAAGCAACTCAAAAATGTACTACTCTTTAATTAACATTACCTATTTGCAGTGAAGAATGAGAAGATATTTCAGTCAGAGTGCATTTCATTTGTCAAATTAATTCATGAATATTTTGAAAGATTTATTTGTTTGTCTGTCAGGAGAAAGCTTTTCTTTAATTTCTCTAATGATCTGGAAACTTGATGTTCATCATATTTTTGTCTATTTAGTCCTAGTACTTTGGGATTTTCATTAACAGGATCTGTTTTTCTGCCTTAAACAGTAAAGGGCAAAAGCATTGAGCCACCGTTCATTTCTTTATATTTTGCTTCCCAGCAACCAGACTTTCTTGTAATCTTTTAAACTGGTCTTGAGCAATAGTTCTCCAGGCTTTCTGAAACTCTTCTGAAGCTCTTTTTTCACTCATTTTTTAGAGGAATATTTTCTTGTTTTTGTTTATTTCTTTGTTAATCCACTTAAAAAGAAAAAAAAATGCACCTAAATTAAGGATGAACCAGTGTTGTATCCATACATAACAGATAACTGTAATAGCAGCCTGTTGCAATACACAATTTGTTTCCTTTTCTTCACTAGAATGTGTGAATAATGTCAGAATCACAGTTTTGACAGGTATATAATAAACTTTTTGCACCATCAAGGTGATTACCAAAGAGCTATTAGCTGAAAACTTGGTATAAAATATCTAGGTATGATGCACCTAAGAAGTCATCATAGCTCAAAAAGAAATATGATGCATCTGACCCTTCAGTTCTACTGTTCACTAAAGCCTCATCAGAAATGGTCTCACTGGAAGTGTTGCTGGCAGTTAGCCATTCTTAAGGAACGGAAACAGGGAGAAAAGGCTTATACAAGAACTGGACTGAAGATCAGTGGCAACAGTACTGATGGAGTGATGAATCAATATGTGAAATTATTAGTCAAAATCTTTTCAGTATTTACAGAGGTCAGGAAAGATTTACCACAGTGTCTACAGCCGTCTTAAAAGCACGCTGGAGGCTCTGCCATGGTTTAATGCTAAATTTCAGAGGATTGTGTTGGAGTGCTTCTTAAAAAATAATGAGCACATGAACTTGTTAGAATTGTACAAACCCAGTTTTTGATTTGTATCCTGTACTTTCCTTTATGTTTGCATATGTTTAAATGGTCAGAGGGCCCGGTGGCGCCAGTGTCCGGCAGCCTCGCCTCTGTCAGTGCGCCCCAGGGCAGCTGTGGCTACAATATAGCTTGCCATCACCAGTGTGTGAATGTGTGTGTGAATGGATGGATGATTGAATGTAGTGTAAAGTGCTTTGGGGTCCATAGAGACTAAGTAAAGCGCTATACAAATACAGGCCATTTACCATTTAAATAAACCACAACAACCATTTTCCATTTTCTAGAAAATTAGTAGTATATATAGAAATAGTGGCCAAAGTCTTTAGCCCAGTACGCTATAGTGAGGCAGATCATCTTGTAGATGATCCCCCCCCCCTGTGGTCAGAGTAAGGCACAAGTGATAGAAGTGAACACGGACAATCCCTGTTATGACCAAGACTGCAGCAATCTTTCAAGCTGGGTTTGTAAAAAGCTAAAATATATTCTTTGATGCAGTACAGGACAATTGAAATATGCCATTTGCAATACGCTCTGAATGGCATCCATATTATCCAATTGTGTATGTTTCTGTTCCGTGTCCTGTGTCCTGTTTGTTTGTATATGTCTTTTTGGCTGCTGTTACAACCAAATTTCCCCTTGTGGGACAATTAAAGGATTATTCTATTCTATTCTATTCTATTAACATTGAGAACTGAATTCTTCTTAGCAGTAGTCAGTCCTCAGTGTAAAGAATTTGTGAATACGCCAGCATGATTTAAAAAAAAATCTAATAGTTTGTTATTGTAGTATTAAAAAAATTCAGAGTCAAAGGATTTTCATGTCATTTTAATCGTATTTAAAAAATATTGCTGAACAGAAGTTACAACAGTTGACGTAAAAAAAAAAAAAATTCAATGAGTTTCCTACTGCATAGAAAATATAACCTCTCTTCTGAGCTGATAATAAGACATTTCATTACAAAATGGCAAATTCTTGCAGGGACTGATGGAAGCACTTTCAGGTCCAAAGGCTGTTGAGAAATCCAATAATTGCAGAGAAACACAAAGAGAGTTTGGTCCATGAACACTTTATACATATAAGCGAGTCAAGAGAGCAAGCTAGCAGCGAGGTCACTAGCCTGAACCTGCTTATGTCCAAACCGAGAAATTCAATACAACAGTAAACCTTTAAAAGAACCTGCACCTTTGCTCTTGCCTTTCTCTTCCTCAAAACAAAATGGCCCTGCATTTGCACATATTGAATTTATAGAATCACTCTTTGTGCATGTTTACTGAAAAAGCTATTCAACATACAGCGATAGGTAAGCCCACTCTTGGCCGCTACCAAGCAAGCTTTCCCTCCCCAAGGCCAAGGGCATTAAAACGACCGTCCTGGTCACAGTCGGTGGAATGTGAGCCTTGGACTTTTATTTGTGGCCTTAAAAATTTGCATTTTATACTAAATCAAATTCCACTAAACAGTGTCTAAAAAAAAGGTCAGCTTTTCTTTTACATAGATTTGAGAAGAAATACCACAACAACTCTGTCACAATGCACAGTGCATAGTTTTTTTTTCCGTTGTATTTTCTTGCCTGCACCAATGCTGCTGCCTTAAATTATATTGCTTTAACAGAAAATATTTAGCGCTGATGAGAAATGAAGCAAGCGTATTTAAGCTTGTCCTCTAGATTTGGGATCAAGAAGGCAGGGGCGAGGTTCAGCTTGTCGGGACAACATGCTGCTGAGACGCTCCACCCAGTGGTGCTAAATGCATCTGGCTCTCTGTGCTGGCAACATCTGGAGGCCTATTTTCAATTTCAATATGCAGCCATAAGGGAGCTCCCATATGTCATCACATACAATGCATGGAAAACAAGTGGGGATGAGGAAAGGCCATGGCCTGATCGAAGGGAAAAAAAAAAAATCGGTGTATTTTTGGAGTTTTGGTGTGAGACTGAGAAGGTGTGAAAAGAGACATTTACGCACGTATGGACAATTGAGCAGAAGAGATAGTTGAGTGGGAGTAAGAGTGTGTAAATGAGCATGTCTACTTGTTGTGGTATTTGAGAGACACAAAAATCAACAAAGTGCAACTTGAGTGCGAGAGCCGAGACCTGCACTTGAGCTAAGAGAGAAGCAGAGGAATGAGGGAATGAAATGGATGGAATGGGGATGCCGATGGACACACACTGCATCTGGGACCGTCACCCAAGGTAAACAATGTTCAGGGAGCCATCTGGCTGAGACTGGAGGCGGAGGAGGGTGTGGGGGAGTGATGGGCAGAAGAGGGCAGTGTGGGGGAGTAGAGCGTGGAGGGAAGGGTTGCGACGAGCACAAGCATATGGAAAAGCAGATTTTTCCTCTCCCCGCAGCAGTCAGCGCAGGCAAATGTCAGCATGAGCTGCATCCACGCTTGACTGTGCTGCACTCGGCACCACCACCTGGCTCTCCTTGCTCAGCCACCGAGTATGGGCAGCAGTGACACTGTGGAGCCTTTCCCCAGGGCAGAGGAAAGCATCGTGGTGCTCGAGCTCACCCACATGCATGCATATACACCAACACCTCCTGTACTCCCTGCTCTTTTTCACACAACGGAAATACAAAGAAACATGCTTACTTTGGCAGGGAATATTACTAAAAGTACTTGCAAAAGAGAAAGAGAAAAAAAACAACAAACTGCCTTACATGTTCGACATTATCAAGCTGAAGCAAGGCTAACATCAGACTAAAATTCAAGCTCACAAAACAAAACATAACCAGTTTTGTTAAAAATTAATATTTTCAACTTTATTTTTAGCAGCAGCGCACCACAAAGACTTTTTTTTATATCTAAGAGAAACTTAATGTAAATTTATACTGATATCATCAAGACAAAGCACAGGAGTCTGCAAAAGTCTATTTTCAAAAGGCCTTTACTCTGCCTTCTTAATGCAGTTCACAGTTGGGCTGGGAGACTGTCAAATGCAAAGGCCAGTGGGCGTCATCCACGTTCACTTACAGTGCAGCAGTGCAGAGGGCCAAGGCCGGCTCACTTCATGCAGAGCAGCCAGTCAAGAGGAAGGCCAGGCAACACCAAATGTCTTATTAATTTGCTAATTTGTTGTGACTGCAGGGCATGAAAAGCCCGTTTCCTTGCCATCTGAGGCCAAGAGAACCCAGTGCCATGTTACTTACAGACACACACACATTTAAGCACACAGATTTTACTACCCACTATCTGGCCTACTTTCATGTGCGGTGGTGGGAATAAAGACAGAAGCACTCTTGATTACCTCCATGAAAGCACCACCAGGGGACAAGCCTCTTACTGGCTACTGACTCGGCAAAGCTAAACTGACAGTAAACTAAGAATTATGGCTTACAAAATTAACAACCAGGGTGAGGAAATCAGGTGAATAAAAGTGCCGTAATCCAACTACAGAATATCTCTGATTTAAGCCACGGTCTCAAAACTGGAGGCTAGAAGTGCAATTCTGAGTACAACAGAGACAAACAGCCCTGGTGCAAACAATATGTAAATATTCCTCATATAAACATGTGATAAATTTCCCACCATGACAGCAACCTATTTAGAAAAGGATTTAATGTGAGTGTGACCAACACCACACAGCAATAAACTTTTTGCAAACAAAACTGTTTTGGCCTTTGAGAATTGGAGAAAAAAAATTATAAAAGGGAAATGAGAGATAAATCCATGTTATTTCTGATCCAGCAACATTCAGAGTCAGCCACTTAATGCAGCTTTGATGTGCTGACTCTTACCTAGGGGTCCGTGTCTGTGTCAGCAGATATGAGAACATGAAACTTCTTACAATAGGAAAAGAAACAAAGGCAGAGCACATATATAAGTTGTGCAGCTACATTTGTCTGACACGACTGTGCACTGTATTCAGGTCAGTAGTAGTGATGCTGCAGTCTGTACAGTTCTTTACTGCATGCCTCCTATTGGGAATGCAGAAAATGTTGGGCGTACACACAGGGCAACGTGGCTGGATATCAACTAAAACTGTGTGAACTGGTCTGGCGCTTTTAGAGGAGAGTGACTGAAGCAACAACCTATGAGAGGGAAGGATATCGCAATCTGACATCAGGTCAAAGTCCTCCATTTAGAATGTTTCTGGAAACATGCAACAAGGTTACCTTCACATCCAAAACTTAGGAATGTCGACTATAGCAAGCTGTCAACCACACAGCAATGACACAACCAATGAAGCACATTATATGTGGATAAGGCTTTACTGGTGCAAGTTCATGTGCACAGGGTGGGCTTTAATTAATGTTAAAATTAATGTTTAATACAAGGATGTTTATGATGATTTGGCTATGTTAAAAAAAAGAAAAAAAATTGTAAAGCAACCCTGAATCATTTTGAAAGGTATTTAAATAAAATTGCTTGAATACATTAATACACACATGCAGTCCAGTGATACTGTATATTAACACTCAGATTTTCTTACAATTATAATGCAAAGAATGACTCGATTCACAACAAACATTTTAATTTGCTCCACAAAGACTCCCCAGCTGTCTTACATGCTGCATTCTAGCCCCCCTGAGGTCAAGTCGCTTTTTTACCCGGGACTCTGGCACTTGAGCTGAAGGCCTTGATGGTGAGAGACCACAGTTAATCGACTTTCTTTCTTCCTGAAGCTGTTGTTGTACAAAATTATTATAGATTTGGAAAAAAATCCTTGCTGGGCTCTTTTGTGCTTAGGGACTATAGGAAAGAGAAAGAAAAAAAAAACAGAGTACAACAGCAGCTTCTTGAGAAACCCTGGCCTCCACTGAAATGCAATTTCACAAGCTCCTCAACAAGCAACGACCATCTATTTTGCTGCAACAATGGCTGTCCGCTTCTATACCCATTTGGCCGACCGGTGTGGAACAATCAGGTGGCAAGAAAGGTGACAAAAAGGTGACACATAATTCAAAGAAGCAGAGCTGTTGGTAGCTACAGTCCAGCTCGGCAGATCAATCCCCACCAACAACGGACTGTGGCCTGGCACTGTGTACAAAAAAAGGCTATTCCACAGACATAGGTATATAAAACAAAACACGCAACACTGCTCACCTATAGTCTTTAAAAATGAACAACACAAAATCAAAAGTGTATACCTATGTAAATTTGTCAACCCACCACATGTCTAACTTATGAATTCTCTGTACATTTCTTTTAGAGTCTGTGTGTAACACACACTATGTAGACACTTTTAAAACACTTCAAAGAATCTGAATTTTTCAGGTATGTAATGTACTTAGAGGAGAAAAGATATTCAGATTTATTGTGCCAGGAAGAGCTTGTACTCTGTGCTGCAAAGAACACTTTGTGCCAGTGAGAATTCAGTTAAGTGTATTACTGAAACTTAAAGCTCTTTGTAGAGGCCAAGTGTATAGTATGAGCTGGAAGAAAATAGGGTATCTGCTTGACTTGAAAGTTATTTTTAACATTCGGCGTTATGTGTATCTGTGAATGTGTGTGCATGTCCACTGAGAGTTAACGCGCTCCAGCTGTTAGGATCCAGTTGCTCAGACTTGTTGAGGACCCTGGCTCCCACTAGTGCAGCACACAGGCCCAGAGGTGGTGAGACATACAGCAACTTAACAGAGGAAGCTAGGGACAGAAACGGATAGCGATGGAAAGACAAAGAACGACAGATCACAGGGCTGAACCCTGCGCAGCTGCGCTTGTTCTTCAGGGAACCCAGCCGGGGAAGCAGCGCTCAAGCGCTTAATTCCACAAATATGTGCAGTCATGCAATATGCAAGGTGGGGGCAAGGGAGGGAGTGAGGGGAGAGATAGCTGCAGAATCAATCTTGCAACTTCCACAGCCATGGCTTAGATTGGGGACCAGCTTGCCTGGGCCTCAGTGGCTGGCCTCTGGCCACTGGCAACTGGGCAGCATGCAGCGGGCGATGCAGAGACGGCCTGAGAGACTGAAAGTGATGATGCCCACCACCCTGATCAACTACAGTCTGCTAGGAGGTCTTTCAGCACGCCAGCACAAAGCAAGAGATGCACACTGAGCTGAAGGTGTAGGTACATGTAAGTATTGAGAATGGGAGTTGATGTCTATATGGATGACTGACTCAGTGTGGGATGGGGGGCTCAGGTGGTCTAAGTGAGGGAAAAGGACAAGTCTGAAGGTAGTAAGTAATGCTGAAAATGCTGCAACTAAAATCCAACTCTATTCTACATCTAGTTCTTAGTATTTCTAGTAAGTTTTATTGCTTTTAATGACAAGTTTGCTGCTCTAATTCAATTTTAGACCGACAGAAGGGTAGAAAGAATATTCTTCAAGCACTTAGCAGCATAGAAAAGCAAAACAAAACAAAACAAAAAATCAGACAACCATTTCACCCATTTGAATAGTGTGGGGTGTCTCTGCATGAAGAACAGTAGGTCAAACTTCACATGACCATTGCCACCAGGGGGAGCAGGTGTACTGCAGCCGACTGCTGGAATGTCAGCCCTTCACTTAGAAGAATAACTTTTCTGATAGGAGCCCGTCTTATTTGTGGATCTGGCCACAACGCAGCCGCTAACTGGCTCATATACTGTTATTGTGCTTTTGCCTTCTACTCATAGACACAAAACCTAGACTGACCAGAATATTAAGCAAATTATGTAACATGAGATGTATTCAACTAAAGAAAGGATCACCAGTTTAAAGGAATGATAAATCTTGAGCTACACTGTCATTTGGCCCTGCTGAAACTGCAGTAAGCATGTACGTTTTGTATAACTGAGGCTTAATTTGACAACAGTGGATGGCCAGAAAACACCTTACCTGATGTTGCCTTGACAGAGTGCTTTTGTAAAAAGTCCAGGCTCTGAGCCAAGGCCTTCTTGTTGCAATGAGTCGAGAGCTCTTCACTGCATTCGAAACACCTGTCACAAAGAGAGAGGTTAATAAGACCGGGTTCATTTTACTTTAGAAACTAATAAGACAGTATTTAACATCCGAATTGCTTGGCTAGAGTGGAAAGCAGTTTAGAAATCATGATTAGGGATGGGAATTGATAAAAATGAATCAGTGTTGGGGTCATTACTCAAAAATATATTACATATATTACACAGAACACCTTTCTTAAAGTGTTCTTCTACTTAATTACTTCTACTAAAAACTACTCATTACGTTACTTTCATGTTACTCTGTAAAATGATCTGAAACGCAACGTCTCATAATTACCATTTAACTACATAAACCTACAGGCTACAGCCCCACACACCAGCACAAATCCCTATCCTAATAAGAACACACGTGATCTTTCTCTTAGTATTGATGTATGAACACAAATCAAAGATGAAAACCAGAAAAGAGACTTTAAACTGATCGTCACAGTGATTTTACTGTAGAAACATGAACAGGTAGACACGGAGGCTGCAGCCAGACCGCTCAGGCTCTGTTACCTGTTGAATTTAAGCAGCGGCTTCACCGCGAATAACTGCTTACTTTATCACGGTGCTGTTCTGGTGTCAGCATTTACTCAGCTTTAACATCCCATCTAGCTTAGCACAGTGTCGGTGAAAGTGCTTGTAAAGAGCCAAAGTTGTGTTAACAATATAATGCAGTTGTTTCTGTCTTGGAGCAGTCTCCACTTCATTATCGTGCTCTCATTCTTTTATGCAATAAAAATAAAAGTAATGTCCATATCCATGCTGTAAACTGTGACACTTTTTTCCTCCCCTGACACACAAACTGAAATCAGCTGATTGCAGCAAGAGCTCAAGATCTGATAAGCAGGATCGATAAGCAGGCAGACTAATGGTTCCAATGGATTGGACTACTGGGAGCTGGTTCTCGATTCCCATTCCTAATTATAATGGTGGAAAACAAATTTTATTTTATTATTTATGAGCCTAAAATGATGTAAAATAATTTACAAATAAACAAACTGGTCTTAGAATTGTGGTAGCCAGGATCAAAAAGACTGCAGGTGCCTGTTGTTTTCTATTTGAGCTCACATGCTGGCAGCATTCTGACACATGCCATCGCAAGGTGACAAACAGGGCACCATTGTGTGCAGCCTTTGCTTCTTTTCATGACAGTTCACAATTAACTTCCTGGGTTTCTCACCAGGCCTTCCATGTGCTCAAACTGATGGTGATGCAGTGTGACTCTGGGTGGAAAGCCTGTTGATGCTTCACAACATGCTGGATCCCTGACTGGTTACAGCCCTGTAAAAACAGAAATCTTTGTTGGCAACCATAAAATACACTCTGGGCTCACAACATTTAAGGTGCAACAAATCTTCAAGAGCACAGTAGGGTGAAAATCTTTATTCAGGGTCATGTTTAGACTTCCTCTTTTCTTGAAAGTTCCAACAGGCCTAACCACTTCATTATGGACATTTTCTTCACTAGCCACGTACCCTAACAAACAAACCTGAATGCCTAACCCCAAGCCCAAACCTAACCATGACCTAATTGTAACCCTGAAACTAAAACCACATTTTAAGTCTCAAAAATGCCTTCAACCTCAAGGGGAGGTGCAATAACTGAGCATCAGAATGATGATATAAGTGACTTTGGGCATAGCTTGGCTGTTGGTGGTAGAAGGGCTGAATATTTTAGAAACTGCTGATCTATGATTTCCCCCACAAAGCCAAGGCAACAGTAACTCAAATAACCACTTGTTACAACAGAGGAATGCAGAAGAGCATCTCTGAACATAGAACACATCAAACCTAGAAGCAGCTGCGTTACAGCAGCAGAAGACTGTGTCTGCAGAAAAATGAAGCCACAATTTACACGGGCTCACCAAAATTGAACAACAACATAAAAGTAAATAAATAATTTTTAAAAAATTGGTTTGTTGAGCATGACAATGAGTTCATTGTATTCAAATGGCCTCCACAGTTACCAGATCTCGATGCAACAGAGCAGGGCAGAATGTAAAATTAGCATTTTGGACATGCAAGCAGCAACTGTATGATACTATCAAATCAACAACGACTAAAGTTTCCAAGTAATGTTTCCAGCACCTTGTGTAGCATTCCAGCCGGACTTTATTCAGACGATGCACTCAATGATCATTACGGATGGACCATGGTGGGGTATTCCAACCCATTTATTCACAAATTGCCATAGACACATCGTAAGAGCTGTTCGCCTTCCAGCTAGATGCTAATTTTAAGATGGATGGAAAACGATAACCTTCTCATTTAATCCTTTCTGCGGCAAGCAGTTGCGGTACGATCTTCCTTCCCGGAAGTTGCCCGTTACGAATTTCAAAATAAGAGTTTAATCTATATTATAAGGTATAATTCGTTCAGGGATTTAACTGTTTGAAAAATATCAAATAATCTGGGTCATTTACACTCCCACCAAATCATTAGTGTTCAAAAACATAACTCCATAAACATAGGAAGAAAGAACACAATGATTTCATAATACAAATAATGACCAAACAACAGAAGCATAGTATGCAAGGAATGGACTAGTCACCTTCCAACAATAAGACTAATTTTTGAACTGGCCGTTCGAGCACTGACCGCTTAGTAAGACGTTCACCATTTTTGCCAAGTTTCCTGTCACCTAGACAGAGCTTCACTCTCCTAACCAGTCCATCTCTGTCCATTGTAGTCTCTACGACTCTTCCCAACCTCCATTCATTTCTGGGCAAGTCTTCATCCTTCATTATGACTATATCCCCAATCTGCAGGTTTCTCTTTGGGGTGTGCCAGCGTTGTCTAAAGGCAATGTTGGCTAAGTACTCTTTCTGCCAACGGCTCCAGAACTGCTCGGCCAAATATTGTACATGGCGCCATCTCTTTCTCGCATACATATCTTCCCTTATGAACTTGCCGGGGGGAGGAAGGGCCATGGTAGACTTCAGGGTAAGTAAGTGGTTTGGTGTCAGTGGCTCAAGACTGTTGGGATCATGTAGGTTTTCAATAGTGAGAGGACGACTATTAACTATCGTCATTGCTTCATAGAAGAATGCTCGGAGGGAAGCATCAGGTAGGTTTCCAGGTGAGAGTCCAAGGGTCGCGTTGAGAACACTCCTGACTGTTCTAATTTGACGCTCCCACAATCCACCAACATGACTTGATCCAGGAGCATTTAGGATGAAGTCACACTGCTTCTTAGAAAGGAAGTTCGTCAGTTTATCACCATCTAATTCCGTGAGGGCTTCCTGCAGTTCATTCTTGGCTCCTAGGAAGTTACTGCCTTGGTCAGATTTGATCTGGCGTACGGCTCCACGTATAGCAATGAAGCAGCGCAGTCCAATTATGAATGAGTCTGTAGATAGATCCTCCAGCATTTCAATATGGATGGCTCTGGAGGAGAAGCAGGTGAAAAGGAGACCATATCGTTTTCGCACACTACGTCCTTGCTTGCTATAGAAGGGTCCAAAGCAATCCATTCCACAGTAGGTAAAGGGTGGAGATGGATTTACTCGCTCTGGAGGGAGATCGGCCATTTTCTGTTCTTCAGTCCGTCTCCGAAGCTTCCGACAAACTACACATCGGCGAAGATAGGATGCAACCGTCCTGCCAATTCCTGGTATCCAGTAACCTCTTGTCCTAATTGCACTGAGAGTCATCCCCTTGCCTTGATGTTTGACTTCTTCATGACAGTATGCTATGATCATCCTTGTAACATGATGTTCCTTTGGAATGATGGTAGGGTGTTTAACTGAGAGAGGAAGGTTTGAATCACGGAGTCGACCTCCCACCTTAATCACACCATTGTTGTCCAAGAAGGGGTTGAGGTGATGTAGCTTGTTATGAGGTGGCAGCTGACAACCTTTCTTCAGTAGCCGCACTTCCTCCGAATATGTTTGTCTCTGCAGATCTTTGATGATGAGGCGCTCGGCTTCTTCTCTTTCCTGCACTGTAGAGAGGCCGATTGACTTATCCTTGTTGATCCTTCGAAGAATGCGAGCCACTGCACAGATGGCACGAGTCCAGGATGAGAACTTTGCCAGCCGATAAGTAAGAGAATCTTGTTCTACAGTTTCCGTGTTTAGAGTCCGTGTTTCCTTAACTTCTGGATCTCCGACTGACAGTTCCGGAGCCACCTCTTCTGAGAGGTCAACTCCCTTTTCCCATAGAAATGCAGGGCCGGTAAACCAGTCCGATGATATTAGCTCATGGACAAAACAACCTCTAGAAGCACGATCCGCAGGATTCTGGTCAGTAGGGACGTATCTCCATTGCCTTTGATTCGTGTAGAGATGTATCTTCTGGATACGGTTGGCTACGAATGTATGAAAACGTCGAGCCTCATTATTGATGTACCCTAGTACAACCTTGGAATCGGTCCAAAAATGCTCTTCAATGTCCGCATATCCAAGTTCTTCCTTCAAAACATTGCTGGTTTTCACAGAGATGACTGCAGCCGTCAACTCTAATCTTGGGATCGTGGTGACCTTTGTTGGGGCGACACGAGATTTGGCCATGACTAAAGCACAGTGGATGTCTCCTTCTTCATTGCTAAGCCTCAGATATGAACACTGTCCATAGCCAGTAGTGCTTGCGTCGGAGAAGTGATGTAACTCACGTTTAATAACCCTTCCGAAATCTGCCGGGGCATAACTTCGGGGTATATTTATCCTCTCCAAGTTGTTGAGGTCGTTTTTCCATTTCTCCCACCGTGGACGAAGTTCGTTGGTTAGAGGGTCGTCCCAACCTGTTCCATGGCAGCACATCTGCTGCAGCACTTCCTTTCCAATGAGCAAAAAGGGGGCTATGAGACCCAAGGGATCGTACAGGGATGCAACAATGGACAATATGCCTCGACGTGTTGCAGGCTGTTCCTTAAGGTTGGTGCTGATCTTCAGGCAGTCTGATTCGACGTGCCATTGGATACCCAACGCTCTCTCTGAAGGTAAGTTATCAAAGGCAAGGTTGAGGTCTTTAATGTCTGATGCACGTTCAGTTGCTGGTATGCTTACCAGGACAGCTTTGTCATTGGACACAAACTTGTGGAGCCTAAGACCACCCAGGGCACAAAGTTTTCTGGCTTCTTCTGCTAACTTGATAGCCTTCTCTGAGCTGTCTGTACTTGTGACTCCATCGTCGACATAGAAATTTCTCAGAATGAACTGAGAGCCTAATGGGTATCGGTCCTTATTTTCTGTAGCCAAATGCTTCAATCCGTAGTTCGCACAGCCAGGCGATGAGGCTGCGCCAAAGATATGCACCCTCATACGGTATTCTTGGGGCTGTGCACCGAGATCTCCTTTCTTCCACCAAAGGAAGCGCAGGTAATCCTGGTCTGACTTCTTCACATGAAATTGGTGAAACATTTTCTCTATGTCGCACATCAATGCAGTGGAGTGCAACCGGAAGCGAAGAAGTACACCGTTGAGATTGTTCATCAGGTCAGGTCCAGTGAGCAGATGATCATTCAAACTGGTTCCCTGGTACTTGGCAGAGCAGTCGAACACCACGCGCAGTTTGCCTGGCTTCTTGTCGTGGAATACACCGTGATGAGGTATGTACCATTTTTCGCCCTCTTTCCCATCATCGTGGACTTCCTCTGCATCACCCCTTTCTATGACCTCCTCCATGAACTTGATATACTGTTCTTTGTACCCTTCATCCTTTAACAGCTTCCTCTTTAGATGGCTCAGACGTATGACAGCAAGCTGTTTGTTGTCAGGTAAGGTAGGTCTCTCCTTAAAGGGCAACGGCATCTCGTAGTGACCTAGACTGTTCTTTTCGATGTGGTTCTTGAGTTTGTCCAGGAACAGGATGTCCTCCTGAGACACTGGTTTGCCGTCTTCCTTAGCATCCTTAAAGTCAGACTCTAGAATGCAAATGGCATCTGCCGGAGTGACTGGTGGGAGCTCCCTGACTGCAACTCGGAAGCACTGTCCCGCCGTACTTGAGGTGTCGGGGCATGTCGACGTACCACCAACTATGCTCAATCCTAAGTCGGTACGAATTGCATAAGGCTCATCGTCTCCTCCCGTTATGACGTCTCTTGGTGCCATTTCTCGTGCGCAGTTATAGCCTATCAATAAACCAACCTCACAGTCCTGTAGAGGTGGAATCTCTTCTATGACCTTGGAGAGATGATTCCACCTTTTAGCTGTCTCGCATGTTGGGATATGGGCTCTGTTTACTGGTATGCAATCCTTGGTATAAGCAGGAGGAAGGTCGATGAGGAGGGAAGAGCGATAACCCCGAACACAAAGCCCTGAGACTCTTTGGCTCTTTACGATCACGTCGCGTCCAATCATAGTAGTTAACTTCAGCTTAACTGGACAGGAATCTGCCTTTAATTAGAGCTGGGCGATATGAGATTTTTTCATATCACGATATGTTTTTTTCATTTCAGGCGATAACGATATCTATCACGATATGAGCCAAATAACTATATTTGTAAGATTTAAATGTGCCGTTGCTCACAAGTAAAATGTGAAATAATCAGCAGCTTGTTTTTATTTAAATATTTATTTCCCATAATAAGTTCAACAGGGTAGATGTACTTAAGGAACATGAGACTTTTTCAGATAAATAAAGGCAAATATTGCAAACTACACACAAGGCAGCCGCTAAAGCGTTTAAGTTTCAAAATAGAACAAACGAAACAGACTAAATTGTCAATTCCACTTAGAAACAAAATATTAATTCTAAAAATAAATCTTAGTTTGTTTTACAGAAGAACAGACAAAACTGACTAACTTTTGGCAATATCAAATAAACTGAGAACTAAAAGGAAATTCTCAATCTCTCCTTGTTGTATAGCTGAGCTTTTCAAACAGTTTTAACAGTTACTTTAGTCTGACAAAAGCCGAATGATGAATTAGCGCTTCCAGTCAGAGACTGAGGCTACGTCCACACGTACACGGGTATTTTTGAAAACGGAGATTTTCCGTTTTCGTTTTAAAAAATAATCCCGTCCACACATAAAGGCAGAAATGAAGGAAAACGCTGCTATGAACATGCCAAAGCAGCAGGTGGCGCTAGATTCCTAACCGTGCCGAAATGTTGGCCAATCAGAAGTCTAGAAGCCTCGGTGGGAAAAAGTAAACAAAGCTGGGGCATAGAAGCAGAACCGAGTCGTATGTGTGGACGGACAGTAACTGTGTGTATATGTAAGCATTTAAACACTGCAGAGAGTAGAATTAACAGTAACAGTATTGTAGAAATTCATTTCACCGAAACAATAACGTGGCGCACAGTGTGACGCATGCACCAGTTTATTGTATTTCCAGACTTGTTTTCGGCACAATTTACAGTGCACGCTACTCTGTTTTTGTCAGACTTGAAATAGCCGAAATACCTTCACACTACGGAACTTCTATGGCTCTTCCGTTTGACAATCTCTCCGGCACTGGAACCATCATCTGTTTTCTCTTCGGTCACGCTCGGTTGATTTTTCTAGTCGGCACACTCATTTCCTCCATTACCCGCTGGCTGCTTCCCAAACAAACACACGTGCGGCTTGGCACTTGTGCTGTACGTAACAAGTCACGCTACGTGACGCTGCGGCTGTGATTGGTTCGGCTCTGCGCTACTTAATTTGGATTGGCTGACCTTTTTTTTTTTTTTTTTTTTTTTTGAGGACAAGAGCGGCGAGGTCTATCGCGATAGCGTAATTTCTCTATCGAGTAAAAGTTATATCGCGATACATATCGTTATCGTTCTATCGCCCAGCTCTACCTTTAATACATCACTCAGTTCCTGCTCAACAAACGTCGTGTCGCTTTGCGTGTCTAGCAAGGCGTAAACCAGTTTCTCAGTTCCTGTATCCTTTTTTGACACCCACACAGGCACAATCATTGATGTGTTAGTTGGCTGTCCAGTAATCACTGACATTGAAGTTGCAGCAGCCTCCATTTGGCCGGCATTGCTCAGGATAGTGGTTTCCTGTGGCAGAACTCTTTCCTTCTTTAAATAGTTGTCATCGTGTAAACAAGTGGGATGTTTACCCTTGCACGTGTTGCATGAGTGTCGATGTCGACAGTCTTTTGCACTATGTCCAGGTTTGGTGCAGCCATAGCAGAGCTTATGTTCTCTGACAAAATCTCGACGCTCCTCCAGAGTTTTAGCAATAAACTTGGGACATCCATGTAGTCTGTGTTGATTATTTTGACAGAAGGCACAAGGAGACCTTTCCTTTCCTTTAACTGGCTTGAGCCTCTCGGTGTCAGCCTCAGTCTGTGTGTTTAGAACGCTTGCCTTGTTCCTCTTAGGGTCTCTGCTGCCTTGTTTTGCAGTGCTCGACTCAGAGCTGCGGAGGGCATAAGCTGAGGTGATTGGATTGCAAGCAATCTCTGCCTCTGTCGCCATAAATGTGGCGAAGTCCTTAAAACTGGGGAATTCCTTATTGCCCTTTAAGGCTTCAGTAACCTTCCTGTTCCAGTGAGATGCTATCCACTCTGGTAGTTTAAGGATTAGCTTCTTATTCTCTTCACAGTCGTTCAGTATTTCGAGGCTCTTCACATGTGTCATTGCATCTTGGCAAGCGTTTAAGAAATCTGAGAAGTCTCTTAATCCTTCTGCATCTCTTGGTTGGATCTTTGGCCAATCTGTGAGCTTATCTCTGAAGGCTTTCTGTATAATAAAGGTTTGGCCATATCTGTTATCCAGTTTGTTCCACGCATCCTTATAAGCGTCGCTGTCATTCCTATAGAAAGTTCCTTCTAATGTTTTAAGAGCTGGGCCGCCTACATACTTCCTCAAGTAATAAAGTTTGTCTGCTGGGGAGATGGCCTTTTTGTCAATAAGTGACATGAATGAAGTTTTCCACTCAATGAACTGAATGGGGTCCCCACTAAATACAGACGGCTCTGGAACTGGAAGTCTATTTAGAGCCATACTGTCTTGTAGGGCTTGGGCAAGGGATGACACGTTTAGGTCGGGTGGCGATGCTGTGACGGTGGGAGTTGGAGGGTTGATAGCAGGGGGAACATGATGGTTTCCCACTGAACTATTAGAGGAATGGAGACTGCCTTCCTGCGAGGCTACCTGGCTGTAGACTTGCAGTTTGGCCCGAGCGGCCCTCAAATTCTTTTCTGCTTGGAGGCGTTCAAGTCTGCGCTTTTCTACTTCCATTTTTCTGTGCTGTTCCTCTATCTTCTCCATTTGTCTCTCTTCTTCCAGCAACCCTTCAAATTCGACTTCCTTAGCAGCTAGCTCTGCTGCTGCATCCGCCTGTTTGAGTGTTAGAGTAGTGCCTTTGTGACTACGGATTGACTTTGTCACTCTAGATGCAGTGGATCCATAGATGGAGCGTGCGTAGCTGTTCTTAAGCAGCTCCCTGAGACGGCAATGTACTTGTTCTGCATCATAATCACCATCGAGATCTGACATTCTCTCGTAGGTGATTATGATGCAGAACAAGTACATTGCCGTCTCAGGGAGCTGCTGAACCTATACTGTGGAGAATTATGGCAGTTCTAGAGGCAAAATGCAGTCCAACCCGGCACTATTAAGGCACATTTAATAAAGTGTCCAGTGAGTGTACACATGAAAGTAAAGAAGCAGTCAAGTTCATACACAAATAAGAATTAAAGACTCTTGAATATGATAATGACGTTCTTACTCTGTTGTTTATTTCAATTTAGTTTAAACTCTGCTGCATCACATTTTGCTTTATTTATCATTTTAAAAAAAAACAAAAAAAAAAAAACTTACCTGAAAACCACACTTTAGACACACCAGAATGTCCTGAGAGGCTGCTGGCTCGCCATCAATCATTGTCCTTTCCTTTAGGCACTCTGAGCATACCGACCACACACTCGAGAGGACTGATTTCTTTACTGAGTTCAGGTCCACTGCTCTACTCACATGCTGGCAAGTCAGTCCTGTTAACAGACAAGGTGTCTTGTAAGCAAGGATCCTTTTAATTGAAGGTGAATTGCACTGATCCCATAAGAATAATGAATGAAACCTCACAGACTTTTCAACATTGACAAAAAATACTCAAGAATAGTCTATAGGACTTTACCAAGTCAAAATTCATAGTCTTAACCGTAACAGTCCGGTGCCATGTACTGTTACGGTGACTTACCGCTGACTTCATCTGATGATTCCTCATCTCGAGGTTTTCTTGGTTTATTAGTCCGCTTAGTCATGTCGGCGGCTTTCAAGGAGAAGGGGTCCTTCAGCCGCATCTGGTGCTCTGAAAGCAAGAAGGGACAACACTGGTTTAGTTTTACACATTTAGGACACCCACACATAATTTTGTTTATCCAGGTACTACACAACTGCTATTATTATTTTCTTCACAACAGAATGAGGTACTTTCAAAATAGCAAAAAAAAAAAAAAACCCCTACAGTTTATATCAGGAATTGTTAAATGCACACACTCACACACATTTATTGTGTTGTCATTGTACTACAGCACAGTCCTACAGAAATGTGCCAAATCAAAACTTTATGACAGCATGTGTTTACATTCAAATAGCTATGCATACATATCACCTAAAAGCCTATTTAGGCAGTTTTTAATGTATTTGTAAAAATTGTAGAGGGTAATATCACTTGTAATGGAAATTGTGTATTTTGTTTGAGTGTTTTGTTTTGGTTTTCTGCTTTTATATAATTTTTAATATTCACATGTTTACATTTCAGTATTGTAAAACTTTACTGTAGATCTAATTGTTGTAACATTTTATTTGGAGATATTTGATGGCTTGGGCCCCAGGAAGACTAGCAACCACTGTTGTGGAAGCTAATGGGGTTCCTTATAAATAAACAAATAAACATTGAATCGTCAAGCACTACTTTGCTTCCAACAATAGTGAAAAAAAAAATATTAGGATAGAATAACTAATTATGTTTGCACAATTACACTCTTGCTTTCTCATATTTTATATATATTCAGTAAACTACTTTTCATTAAAGCAGTTGTTTTTTCTCTCCTTCATTCAAAAGCCCAAGCCAACTCCTCCTTGCTGGGCTCCGACTCAACGAAATCCACTTTCAAGACAACAGCACTAAAAACAACAACAACAAAAATTCTTTTTTTTTTTTTGCCATACCAGAATAGCCTCTGCTGAAGATTATTTAAATAATTAAACGGTAAATGCAATATGTGGTTTGGCTGTTATAAGTTGGTGTGTTTGACGCTACTCTCAAGCTGGTGTGTTCGGGGCGATTAAATCAGGTGACTGATTTAACCAATCAAAAAATTTCCACTGCTTGTAGGTTTAAGCTGATTTTCCTGGTGGACTCCTTTTGAAATAATTTTTACACCCTTCGCCTAACATGCTACTGACCTAAACGTTTTCTAAACTGCAAGAAATCTGGAAGCGAACGGTCACAATACCTACGGCTACATGATATGCCACTGCTAAATAAAGGCAGTAGGAGAAAATCAGAGTTTTTACGACAGATAACTCTATTAATGGACAACACCATGATTAAGAGGCCTTAACAACCCCGGCAGCCCGGTTTGGGTGAGAATAAGAGGCGCCTAACCCATTTATTACGGAAATTTTAAAAATTAGTTTATCTTTTTCATACTAGATTTAGCGAAAATGGAATATGTATTAACTCACCTCTTAAAGTTAGGCTCCTATGTTGACTTTGTCAGCTAATATGAAGCCAACACTGAGATGTCAGCTCTTCCTGGGTTGCAAAAAAAGGCCAGCTACATTAGCTTGGTAGGATAAAAACTGAACTGGTGTGTTTTATCCAAAATTACACGCAGACATTATGGCTATTCAAAGAAAAAACGCGCAATACCGTCAACAGTTATCTCAATATCTTTTTGTTTCCACCCTTGACTTTTAAAACATGTGTCAAGCTTTCGTTAGCATTTACAGGCAGCACTGGTTATGTGTGACGCACTACGGCAGCTCAGGTTGGCCCAATGCTGCATTCAAGTTGAGTGGGAAAATCTCTTTTTTACTAGAGGTAAATAAAAGCTTGTTTCCCATCTTTATGCGTTTCCCAGTTTCCCATGGCGGCGAATGCAACATAAATAATGTTTTTTGTTTTTACTTGATGCACTTGTTTGATCTAATTAGGGGACATGATGCTAATTTGTGTTGATAAATAGTTAGTTATTACTTGTTTGAAACTATCACTAAGGCATTTGTGGGGAAAGAATTTTGGCCCATTAGGATAGCCGTACGTCTGCGCAAGCGCAGATAATTGTCGGCATTGTGACTTTTTTTAGTTGTCCCACGCAGATACGCTTAAGTGAGGGTTTGTGTTGAAGAGCAGTGATAATTTAGAGTGCAGTATCTGGCTTTGATAATCACACATGGCCTTGAGAAGTTGTTGGAGACTTGCCGGTGTTGTCCCGCGGCTTTTATGGAATAATACCGTCCAGTTTGAAGCTTGCGTCCCGAGAGGACAAGGCTCTGTGTCCAGCAGTGTCAGCACTCGCCCCGGTTACAAAAGTGAGGTTTAACATGAGTGACTCACTGTCATGTTTTGAAGGAGCTCATATACTGCATTAAGTATATTGTCTGTCTTGTTTTTAAACGCAGAGTTGCTGTTCCGCACATTCAGTTCAACGCCAGCGAGCACAGTCGTGAGTTATGAGCAGCTGAAGGAGCTCCTGGTTGGGCGGAAAGCGGTAGTTATAGATGTGCGAGAGCCCTGGGAGCTCCGAGAATACGGCTTCATCCCCGGCTCCATTAACGTCCCCCGTGAGTACTGCTCTCTCTACCTGCAACATTGTTGTCCGGCTGGGCTGCCAGGGCTGTAGACTTGTATACTAGTGTAGTATACTGCAGTTTGTGTGGGTTGGGGGTAAATAACAAATCGTAAATGTCCAAAATGAAGCAAACTCATACACAGTTTTTATATTGTTCATAAAACAAACATTTGAAGGTGTGCTTTGTCCCCGTGGCTTCATAATGGCAAGTTTAATTAGGTTTGAAATGTGCTCAATTTGACATACAATTCTAAATGGAGTAAAACGCAAGCAATATGAGCCACTTCATATTATATGGTACGAAGGAGGGCATTATTCTAAAATATTACTACAATGCTTCCAACCAACTGTTCTCCAGAGCACCAAACCCATCATACTTCCTTAACCTTTGTGTTTTTGACTTTACAGTGGCGCAAGTGAACACTGCACTCCAGCTGGGTCCAGAAGACTTCAAAGAAAAGTATGGTGGTGAATTACCTCACCAGACAGATAACGTTGTGTTTACTTGTTTGGCGGGAATCAGGAGCAAGACTGCGCTGAACACGGCCATCACACTGGGATACAAAGAGTGAGATATGTGTCCTTGGCTTATGTCTGTCACCGTCACTGGTTTCCACCTCGTCATTATGTTTCTTACTAGACTTGGCCATTTTCAGTCACGAGAAAAGTTATCAGTATTGTGGTTAAACTTAGACTTTTATAGTTACCACCATGAGACAGCATTTACTATAGTTGAGGTTATTGCCTTGTAGTTACACAATGCTGTTCCTCCTCGGAAGGATACCACATGTCCCACATCACATTTTCTATGTCTATGTGTCAAGTATTAAAACACTGTGATTGTCTGGTGATGGTAAAGTCACATACAAATGCATGATTTTGTTTAAAAGTCTTAAATTATGAAAAGTGTGATTTCGTCAAAGCAAATGTTCACTTTTTTCTTTCTTTTGTGTCTTGTTTCAGTGTTCAGTATTACTCTGGAGGATGGCAAGACTGGGTGAAGCATGAGCAGCATAATCAGTGATCATGGAACTGGAAAGATATTTATATATTTATTTGAAGCTATTTTTGCAATTATTCGAGTTTAGAATGTGAAGTGATGGCGCAGCCTTGTAAAGGGCTTAAAAAAATTTCATGGCTCCTCATTTCAATGTTAAAATCTCAAAGAGGTGAAACCAGTTTGCTTAAATCCACATCTGCCATACAATATTTCTTGAAACCCCTCTTTAATTTCTCTCAGGCTTAACCTCCTTCTAAACCCTTTACAGCTTTTTGAAATAAGCTCAAAGAATCTTCTGAAGTGCTAAAGATTAATTATGCAAATAAAGTCTTCCACTCCATAATGTGAACTATTTTATTATTTCCTGTTGACATATTGTAAATATTAAATTGCTCAACAGGCAGTGCAGACTTTGCCAATACTTAATGCATTTATTAATAAATGTACTATTTAATAAAGTTATCAAAGCTAAATAAACTAATATTTAACTTGAGTCTGTGTGTGTTTATTATTATTTTTATTATTTATATATTGGGCAGGATTAGTAGATGACCTAAGAGGACATTCGTTTAAGTAATTCCAGATATAAATAGGCATAGAGAGGCTTGCCGGGGTGACAGCTGCTGGGGAAGTACTACGATTTACTGTATTGAAAGTCCTTGTCTAATATCCTGTATGAATTTGTCACCAACTCTCCACAGGTTCCTTCATCATCCGTGATAATAAATGGGTTTGTTTTCAGCAGGGAAGAATGTTTCCACTACAGTTTGCTGACCACCGCCATGGACCTTGTTCCCTATTCCTTCTTTTACAGCTTGAGCTGAAAGTCCCTGCAGAATCAGCAAATTTTAATCTCACTGTCTTGTTTAATTTGGACAATATTGTTTTAAGTTACTTTAGTTTATCCTAAAATTCAGCTTAATCATTGTGAGTGACAGGAAACTGGCCTCTAGGTGACTTTTCAGATGCGTTAGTAAATTATCTAGGAGTGTTTATTGGTTTTCTTTGGGGACATAATTGATAGCTTTAAAACATACCTGACATTGTTGTATCACCTCAGCACTTTACAGGGATTTTTGTTTCTTTTATATTTGAGCTTGGTGTTGACAGTAATGACTTGTAAATAAAAATAAACAGTTTTTGAGAATCAGAAAATTTTGTGATGCAATAATATATTTACTTAAGATTTACATCTATATAAATATTTAATTTTGATTGTTTTAGAGTTTTCACCTCTCTGATACAGTTTTTAAATAAATAAGAAAATATTTAAGAAATATATATGAAAAAATAGTTTCATGAACACTTAAACATATTTAATACCATATATTGATGCATATATATTGTATGAGCAGTTCCATTGGTAAATTTGTCAAGAATTTGTGAAAAATTCTATTAATTGACAGCAAAGCTTTGCATGGTATTCAAGACAGAATAATCTTTACACAACGTTGTAAAAAATTAAGTTTTCACAGGACTTAATAGCTCTGTGAAAAACTATGTGCATCCATATGGTTACTGGTAATTGCACTTGATCAAATGATGTGTGAACATCTCCATCAAAAGAGACGTTTTGGCAGTTTGCTGGTCTGGAGCATTCAATACCACAAGCTTTCCAGGAGTGGACATCCTAGCAAATCCCCACCCCAAGGTCAGACTGCGCTCAAAAACTGCAAAAAACCCAAGGGTAACATCTCAGACTCTACAGGCTCAGTTAGCATGTTAAAGTTCATGACAGTTAGAAAAACACAGACCAGTCTTGCTTGCAGTGGTTGCCAGGAGAAAGAACATGGAAGATTATGTTTACAAAGTTACATCTGAAGAAACCACAAGATTTCTGGAACAATGTCCATTGAACAGATAACACCAACATGGAGATGTTTGGCTATAATGCTCCGTGCTACATTTTGTAAAAACTAAACACAATATATCAACACAAACACCTCAAACATGCTGCCAGCATGGTGGTGGATTGGTGATGATCTGGGCTTGTTTTGCAGCTACAGGACCTGGGTACCTTACAGTCACTCAGTTGACAATGAACTCTGTATACCAAAGTACTGTAGAGTCAAATATAAGGCCATCTGTTTGACATTTGACGGACTGATAATGTCATACAGAAAACCACTACCTTGAGATACTCCATCTAGTAAAGGAGTATCTTAAAGTAGTCTTAACTTTATTTATTAACTAAATTTATTATTAAATAATACATTTATTCAATCAGTTTGCTGAACGTTCTCTGCTGCCACAAGGGCGTCTTTCATAGCAAATGCCACCACCCTCTAAATATAATATAATTATCTGGTATTTGTCATTTAACACCAATAATAATAATGATAATAACAAAGCATTTTTAGTTCAATATTATCATCCATTTTAATAAGTAATAATTAAATATTTAAATGAGTATCAGGCAAAAAAAGTTATAATACCACACAATGATGTATAAGAGTTTGTGGTCTTAGTAAATGAAGTGAGGTTTTATAAATACTGTAACAGAAAGCATCATCATAGTGAACAACGGTTGGTGGAACGTGAAACAAGCAGCTTAGTAGAGAGATGACTATTCACATGACTGAAATATTCCGGCTCTTCCCAAAAGTCCCATGCGGCTGCAAGATGTGAGGTCAGTAGGAGAGAATAGATGCTCACTTAATCCATCACGGCAAGTTTTCACATGGAACTGTGAATAAATCATCTCATAAGTTGGATTTTAATGTTCTAAGCGGACTAAACCAACATCGGCTTTATGCATATTTTGAGTTTTTTTGTGGTTTACCATGTTGCTGTGGTACCTTCTTTTTTATAATTGAGCTCATTGTAATATCGTCCAACCCCTGCCCATGTGATTCTGTAGGTGTCAATGTAAACCATGAACAGGGCTGACTGGCATTTATGCCCTTTTATCACTGTGTCATGTCATCCGTAAACTCCAGACTGTAATCTCCCCCCTCCTTTTCTTCCGCTTCCTCATCTTCCCGCTGAAGCAGTTAATTCCATTTTCTTTTTTCTGCATACTCCAGTTTTAATATGTTGAAAACAGAGCAGACTAATAAGTACTAATTTACGTCAAAATCTTGCCAGCGCTCTTTTGTTCCTCTGCAGCCACAGCCTCATCAGGTCACCCTCTAGCTTCTGCTCAGCATTCAATTAAAGTCCCTCGTCCCATCAGAGCACATCACATCAGAGATGCACCTACTGGCTGCAATGACTTACTGGACCCTGCCTCATTGCCTGCCTGCCTGTCTCCCTGCTTGTCCTCTGATGCTGGACATTAAGGTGGTGGATGTGTTGTAACCCAGGCAAAAACCCATTATGATTTGGATAAAATAAGGAGTCTGAGAGACTTGTGCCCACAGCCATGATCCCAGCCCATTTCTGCTTCTCACAAGCTGCTGATACATATCTGAGAGGCAGGTCAAGCCTGCTTTAGTACGGAGGTTCAAGATTCCACATGCGTCGGCTCATGACCTGGGCTGTTTTGAACAGAGCAGGAGCATGACTGTCAATGGGGAGTATAAAACCTCAGACTGTGCTGACAACCAGAGAGTGCAACAAAGGAAGGTTCAGGAGCAGTAAAGTGCAGCAAACCACTGACTGTTTCCCTTCACAGAACCAAAGCCACATAGAAACCGCTGCCATGAGCTTCAGCCCAGAGAGGATCTCGTCCTACCGCCGTCACTTTGAGGACAGCAGCAGCTCGTCCTACCAGATCAGGGTGTCGAGCCCATCCCCCACCAGGAGAGAGGCCCGTCGTGCCTCCACCGGCTGCTTCTCCTCTAGAGCCGGGGCCAGCAGCATGCGTGTGGACTCAGTGGGACGAAGGACCATGTCTGCAGCACGCAGGTCTCGCATGGTAGGAGCAGGGTAAGCCATTGGATTTTTGTTTTACAGGCGAGGCCGCGAAAATAAATTCTTCTTCTACAGGCTGTCTTTAGGAATAATTTTAATCACTTAAAGGAACATATTTTGGTGCCTGTGGCTGTAGGTTAACTTGTATCAGTCATTTCAGTGTGAGTGCAGGTGCCATGGTGTGCGTTGGGCCGAGCGGAGAGCCTGCCATAGACCTGGATGTGGCTTCAGCTGAAAACCAGGAATTCCTCAGCACCCGGACAAGCGAAAGACAGGAGATGATCGTTCTCAACGACAGACTGGCCGTATACATCGACAAGGTGAAACAACCTTTTTCAACTCGATTTTACTTATTTTGATAGGCGCAGCGAAAAGCAGATATCACACTGAACTCAAACATGTTGCACAGGAGTAATTCTCATCTTGTGGAGTGTGGTTTAGACTGAGTTTTCGTGTCCTTACAGGTGCGATCGCTCGAGCAGCAGAACAAGCTACTGGAAACTGAGATTGAGGCCTATCAGAACCGGTTTGAGAAGCCTGTGGGTCTGCGCCTGCTCTATGAGGAACAGCTGAAAGAGCTGAAGAAGATTGCTGAACAAATGAGAGTTCAGAGGGTGAGACGAGAAATCTCCCGGATCCTGCCTCTGCTCTTCCTTTGCTTAGACACTCAAGAGGGCATTAAGTTTACACCTCACCGATCTGTAGAAGATCCACCCAAACAACGATACAAGACGTCAACTTGGTGTTTTCAAAGTTCTTTACCTGGTAACAAGCTCATTTCTGGCAGGCAATTTGAGGGGGATCCTGACCGTATTTGGGTGTCAGACTACAGCTGTTGTCAGATGTGTTTTATGCACAGATGAGATGACTTGATAATGTGCTGGCAGGCACACACACAAGAATGAAGCTGAAATATAAAATGCAAAAGGCTCAGCTAGATTTTGCGCACACCCTTGTGTTCACCTTCAAATCTAGCAGACAGGCGTCTTACTTATGCGTTCTTGGTTTTCAGGACATTTCCTTGGCGTCCAAAGAGTCTGCAGCTGCTCAACTAAAGGCAATCAAAGTCAAATATGAGGAGGCGGTGGAGCTGAGGAAGAAAGCCGAGTTAGACATTGAGGCCTTCCGTCCAGTGAGTGACATTAAATTAGCCACTGTCCTGGGTGTGAATGTCGCCTACACATTATTTCTCAGGGGCAGACATACATGATAACACTTCTGTTTATTTTTCAGGATGTGGACAAAGCCACCTCCTCCCGCATTGCCTTGGAGAAGAAGCTGGAGCAGTTAGAGGTTGAAATTGAATTCCTTAAACGAATCCATCAGCAGGTGGGTGACATCTTTACGTAGGAATTAGCTATTCCAAGTTTGCCTTTTATTTTTAATGATTCCTAAAGGCCTCTCTTTTTTTTTTTTTTGGTTTAGGAAATTGATGAACTCATGAAACAGATCTACGCCGCTCACGTCTCAGCCCAGAGTGCGTTCACTCTGCCCGACTTGGCTGCTGCTTTGAAACAAATTCAAACCCAGTATGACGATATCGCAGCCAAAAATCTCCAGGTACAAAAATATCACACAAAACCGCTTCCAGATGATGAAAAGTACACAGTTGAGTCTTCTGTAACGTTATCATTCTCCACTGTTAGGAAATGGATTCGTGGTATAAAAGCAAATTTGAAGATCTAACCCAGAAGACGTCGAGGCATGTTGATAAAGTTCGAAGCGTTAGAGAAGAAATAGCCAGTGCCAAAAAAGATGTGAGTATTACAAGTGAAAATTAATATGTAAGAACCGTTTATTAATATTGAGTGTCTATAATTGGGCTGAAACTGTCCCTAGATCCAAAGTAAAGAACGAGATTTGGATGCCATGCGGACCAGAAACGAGGCTCTTGAAGCTCAGATCCGTGAGACACAAGAGAAGTACAGAAAAGAACTGGAAGACCTGCAGGTAAATGTCGGCTCATGTTGTCCCAGGGTGCACACCTGATCCCACCAGAGTCAGTCATAAATACACACATGCTCTCACATTCATACATGCAAACACAAAGCCACTACAACAACACATTCATTTTATAACCCCGATTTCCTGATAGGCTCGGATTGAGGCCCTGCAGCTCGAGCTGAAATCCACCAAGGAGAAAATTGCGCTGCACCTGCGTGAGTACCAGGAGCTTCTGAATATCAAGATGGCTCTGGAGATTGAGATCACAACTTACAGGTAAGTGAAAAATAGCCACCTGAAAATGATTTTTGGGTTGTGTCTTTGAGTGAATATTAATAAATTTGGTAATTTTTTGTCTTTTTTTTCCTCTGCAGAAAATTGATCGAGGGCGAGGACCTGCGGCTTTCTGGCATGATGCAAACCTTATCTCTCACTAGCTGTAGCATGAGCGCCATTGGTGCCGGGATGAGCATCAGTGGAGGAGGCATGGGAGGTGCAGGTGGAATGGGTGGTGGACTGATAGGACGTGGTGGTGGGGGAGACATTGGGGGCAGAGTAGGAATGGGTGGGGGCATAGATGCAGGAGGCATGGGAACAGGTCCAGGAATTGCAGGTTTAGGTGGAAGAATGGGTGCTGAGGGAGCCAGTGGTAAAAAAGGTCCTGCTGGTACATCAGCTGGGGCAGACTTTACTGGTAGTCATGGATTAGGAGCTGGGGGTGTAGGTGTAGGTACTGAAGCTAATGGTGGGGTTGTGGGCAAAGGCAATGGCAGCAGAGCAATGGGCACTGGAGGAACAAGTGGTTCTGGTGCTGGAGGTGTGGGAAACCTGGGATTCGGTACTGGAGGCAAGAGTGACAGCAGCATAGGTGGGACTGGAATGGGTGGAGGTGGTAAAACTGGAGGTTCAGGTGGGATGGGTGGAACTGGCACTGGGTTTGGTGGAGGAAATGGTGGTGTAGTTGTAGGAAAGAGTGGTGGACTTGCTGGAGGAATAAGTGAAGAGGGTAGTGTAGCCCGTGGAATGGGTGGTGGAGTTGGAGGCAGTGGAGGAAGTGGGGGTGTGGGTAGTGACGATGCTGCTCTGTCAGCTGCTAGTGGCATGGGGAAGACAGGTGGAGGAAAGGGTGGCATTAGTGGCACCGGGACTACATATGGCTCAGATGGACATGATAAGAACATCGAGGCCTATGCAGAGCAGGCTGTGGAGCTGACGGAGAGGAGGACGGTGCTCATTAGGTAAAGGTACCATCAGGTGTTTTTGCAGTTCTTTCAAACAGGACAAGCACTCACACCCAGAAAGTACAACCAAACACTACCCTTCATTAAGAAACAATGACTTAACCTGGTCTGTGACAGAGTCGGGTGTGGTTTAACATGCTTGTTTCAGTCACTTTGTCTCTCTGTCTCTCTACAGAACAGTCAAAAATGAGGATGATGTGCTGGAAATGGACCACCAAGAACAGACCTACACCATCACCGGAGCGGCCGATGAGTCGGACAACGAGTGAGCAACACGAATTCCCAAGTGACCTCCTCTCACCCTTAAACCTCCACGCCCCTCTGAGCTTTGCACTGACCAAGCCCCATGTTTGGACACTGACCTTTGCCCTTTTGCCCCAGACAAGAAGACCATGACTGACCCTTTTGCTTCAAATCAGGGGCTTTAACTATGCCTCACTAGACAACTCAACATATTCTCTAAACTTTTGTGACCCCCCCCCCCCCCCTTTTTTTTCTACATGCCACAAATAAAGCTATCAGCATTGAATTACCTTGTTACTCTTTTATTTTGTGTCCTTTTGAAGAGTTTATATGAGGATAGAGAACGTCATTCAGCAATAATTCAATGCTGGTTAAACCTCATGTTTTGCTTAGCACAAAGAAATGCTCCTTAGAATCCTGGCTTTGGCTTGAAATGATGCAGAGTGAAAAAGGGAAAAGGAAGTCATGAGGGAACAGCAAAACAGAGAAAGAGAGGGGGAAAGGGACAGAGTCACCTGAGGGTCGAGATGGTTGCCCTGACACTTTCTGCAGGGCTGAGGAATCCGTCACTCAAATGCGGTCCTGCAGCAGAGTGACTGCACACAGCCGTTTCCTGTCCTCATTCCATCCATTTCCACACCTTTTCCCACTGCGGCTGATCGGGAGAGATTGGATGTGGCCAGCAGATGCCAAACACGCTCAGTGTCCTGCTCAGGGGCAGAGAGTGAAGACATGCAACACACCAATCAGAGACAGAAAGCGCAACAAAGACTGGAGTAGAACCGGTGGTCCTGTGCTGTCATGGCAGCAGTAACATTACTGTACCATTATTATTATAATTTGGCACATCTCAGGAAAGATAGCAAGTAAATAAATAAAACAAATAATTCTCGGTGGATGGAAACCCAGAAAGGCTTCCTCAGTTCAACGTAATAAGGCTTCAATGGAACTTTTAGTTGTTTGATTGAAGATTTTTTGATGTTTCATTGGCAGCTTTAGAGTGGATATATGTCAATAGACAATTATTATTATTTTTTCTGAGTAAATAACTTAAAAAGGAAAACCAGAAACAGTGATACACGTGGGATAAATATGAGTGAGTTAATTAAAAGATCAATAAATACATTTTAAAATAGCAAAAACAGTAAAGCAAAACAAAGAAAAGGGGGGAAAAGAACAGAGAAGAAAATTAGTAAATTAGACTTAGTCAAGTATTTTAGTGTGTAACCCCGTATTTCTTGCTGCACAAATTATTTATCTGAATAATATGCACTGACTTCATTTTAAACTCACGTCATTTTCACGAGCTCAGTCCACTCAAACACGGAGGAGAAATTAGTTTGAACCCGAAGCTGTCCGTCGAAAATATGACGCTCATGTGAGAATGAAACAGGAAAGCATTTATTATCGATAGCCTCACGTGTTTTTTTTAAAATGTGTGGAGCTCTCCATGGTGCTTCCGTCTTCACACTGAGAAAACTCATTGGGGGAAAAAGTGAGTACATTTTTATTTAAATATGATAAATAAATAAATAAATAAATAAGTATTCTGAATTCCACAGCATATAAAACAAAGAGGCAAAATGCGCTCCTTTAAAATATATATTTTTTAAAAAACCCTCAAAGACAGTGTACCTGATCATTGATATTTTTATCGCTTATGTTTATTATTAGTTGCAATTTCCTTTTAGGATGTAAAAAAATACGAGACTGAATTAAATGTTGGGTTGTTTTTTTTTTTTAATTCTTTTAACGTTTAACTTGTCGCAGAAAAATGTTAGAAAATATTGACCTCCTTGTTGAGATAATAACCGTGAAGTTCGCTAAAAAATGTCTAACCATATTCAGCCATGCAGGCGAGTCAAGGTATCATGTCTTTAAGCGTGCTCTTTGCCTTTATATTTGTTTGTCTCACATTGCCAGCTTGCAGAGACAAACCCGCCGAAGTGGGTCACTAACCTTCATCCTGGGAGAAAAAATGCGCTTTTGCTCGGGGCGAGGGAAAGAGCTCCTCAGATTCACCGAGAAGGGCAAAAGTTGCGACTTTCTTTGAAGCCGGTGATTCTCTGTCACTTCGGCGCATATGCTTTGGGTAGCTAAATCCCAATTAGGGTCGGCTGACACGCTGCTCTATTCACGGGCGACCCTGCCTGCATACATTTGCCTAGGAATGAACTCCTCAAATAGATCTGCTGCTAAATGCGCCGGACAGCAGAGAAAATCGGCCTGAGTGACACTTTCTTTCTGAGGCGGTCGAGTGAGAAAAGGTATGAATTTATAAGGTACACCGAAACATATCAATTCACGGAACTTCACGCGCCTTTATCCGCGTCTTCTCACGCGAGACAAAGTGAGTTGAAGTCAGGGAAAAGTGGCCTTCCAAAAAAAAAAAAAAAAAACTTTGTTGAGACTTTGAATACCAAAACGCTGCAGCCCACTTTTGAGTAGGGATTTTTTTTGAATGCAATCACGCATGAACAGCGCTGAATCGGATGCCATTTATTCGGCTCCTCTCTAATGCGATTTTGAATATTAGTCTGGGTTAAAATCCCAATCATGTCATCTGGTGGGAGTCCCATACAAGCACAATTACTATTCAAACGCGTCTCAAATGTCCCACCCGCATCAAGGCAGCTGGTCTGCCCACGGTGCAGCTTGCATCTTTCTCCAGGTTTCTCAGAGTGTGAAACACCTCATAGATGAGCAGGGGAGGGTGTTTCTGCAAAAGCAAAGAAAAGCACGGAGAAGATGGACGGTCTGCTCTGAGAGCAGGCACGAATCTGAAAGGAATAATAATGATTGTTTTGCTGGGTGGGATTCGGAGGGGCCAGAGAGCCATACGCGCGAGGATTTCAGTTTTCTTTCTTTCGTCTTCTCCTTTTTTTTTCTTGAATCAAAATTTAAGTGTGACCGACTGAATGCGAGAGGTGGGCTACACAAGATGTGCTGGCTTACACGCGGAGAAATAAATGGATTTAGAGGAAAACAAAGTCATTTCTAAAACGTGGGAATCTGTGAGAAATAGGCCACATTGCTAAGTGGGACAATGATTGGGCTCTCTCCCCCCTCCCTCCCCTGAATAGACCCAAAGAAAGTTTATGGGTCGACATAAAAAATGTGTTTTCTTCTGCACTCAGAGGGGTCTTCAATGGTTAGACCATTGAAACCAGTCCAGGAGAGGTGGTGGTGAACCCTTGGCACCCCTGAAGTATAGTCAGGGCGCATGAATGGAGATCCCTGGTGGGGCATTGCTCTCCGTATTTACCGCGTTGCTTTGCAGACAGGTTGTTCCTCTATATTCATGGGTCATTAATGGCCAACCAGTTAAATCAGAGAGAGCCCCACCGTTTAGACAGTTTTAATCCAAAAAAGGCTGGCAAGAGGCAGGCAGAGAGGGCCATAAAAAAGAAGAAAAAACCCGACTCCCACCTCTTCCGAGCACCAATTCTTCTCAGGTCGTTATTTAAGTTTATTAAAGAGAAGAAGAGTTCATTAAAAAGAAAGAGCACTCGCAGAATCCGCAATAGTTTCTGAATAAAGATCCAACTATGTAATTAATGTTTTTCTTAAAAAAAATAGAAAAAAAAAGAATAGGAGGAGGCACAATAAGGCCGCTCCAGCCATTTAATTTCATTTAATTTTCCATCCCATTTGCCTCCAACACTGCCGTCACTCTGACACCGAGCCTTTTGACCACTCTTCAGGGCTTCAGAGCGCACAGCGGAGCGGGGATTCACCCCGGCGACTTTTTCCGCTAACAGAAAGGCAACGTCTTCCCCTCTTTTTTCTTCGTTTTCTTTCCTCCTTTCATTCACCCCACCTCCTCCTCAGAGAATAATTAATTTCACTGTGGAGAAGTGCGGGCCTTTAAAGCAAAGCAGGGGTGGATGGGAACCAGTCGCAAATGGCGAGGCGTTAATAAATAACTCCCCCGCACAGCCGGGCGCAAAAACATTGACGAGATTGTTCGCGTGTAGTTCAGGACTGTGGAGGAGCGCAGGGAGGTGGGGGCGAAGGGGGAAAATAGTACCTGAAATAGTTTATTTTCATTTTGTGTGAAATAGTTTATTTTCATTTTGTGGAGAGATAACTAGCGGAAATGCACTAATGAAGTGCTTTTATTTCATTTTATTTTTTAAATTATTTATTTATTTATTTATTTATTTATTTATTTGGGGTTTTTTTGGGGGGGGGGGGGTCTCTTTATTTATCACCATCTTTTTGGTTCTAATGTCGCATACCCACAGTCTTTCCTCACTCTAATCCCCTTCCAAGATAGTTTTAGTACCACATGTTTTACATTAATTGCGTGTGTGTGTAAGAGAGAGACACAGGGAGACGTGCACAGTGGACAGGTCAGAGGTCAACTTGTTCATGGTCTGAACTGATCACCCAGTTGTTGTTTTTTCAGTTCAGACTCATAGACAGCATCAAAAAGCATCCGTATCTTTAAACAACCTGCTGCGCGGAGCCTCATTGTGAATGTGATTCTAAGTCTGCCAGTACACAGACACTGTGTTCGCCAAACAAGTGGGTTTTGGTGGGCATCACATAAGAGCTACAGATCCAAGAATATGGAAAGAATAATTAAAATATATTAACATCCATTCTCAAATGACTTAACATCGCAAAAAAAAAAAAAAAAAGAAAAAGAAAAAAAGAAGTACACTGTATAGCCAGACCTGCCTGTGTGAGATCATGCAAAGTTTTGGAGATACATGGCTTTCATAGGGCAGCGATGTTACCATGGTTATTTGACTTTATTTATTTATTTATTTATTTATTTTAATCAATCAATTAATCATTCAATCAACCAACAGGTTCAATTACTATGTCAGTCCAGCCACAGGAAGCAGCCAGTAGAATCACCTTGAATCCAGCGTTTCTATTTCTAGCCTTTTTAATAAGAGAGACAGACTGAGCATATTTTTTTCTTTTTGTCATAATAATAAAAATATTAATAACAATGACAATATATTTTTTGAGAATATATTTCTTTGTTAAAAGAAACAGCCTTTTGTACAAACGATTTTCCATGTTTACATATATATACATTCATAAAATACCATATATATATATGGCATTTTTATGAAGGTATAAATAAATATATTCTGCAATAATTCTATTATCTTCGTGTCCCTGAGCAACCAAAAAGAAAAAAAAAAAATCTGTTGTATCTTGAGCCAAGAGAGCCACAAACAAACAAAGTGTGAGCGTCGTGAAGATGATGATGATGGTTGTTTCTTTCTCTCTCCTCCTGCTGGTGGTTCTCTCTTTTCAGTACCTGCCTGATCTCAACCCGGCACACGCCGAGAGTCAATAGAAGTTAACAAGTCCTCTAAACTTTCCTGCGCCTTTTGTTAATCTAAGGACACAAAGGCGGAGGCAGAATAAAGCCCTTTGAAGTATGCAAAGCCTAAAGAATGCCAGCCAAGTAGATTTAAAGTAGCCACTGATTTCCAAAAACCTGCCTTGAAAGGGAAGAATGGAAAAGGGTGAGGATTTATGGAGAAATTATACAGTGGATTTGTCAGTTAAAATATCGGAACTGTCTGGAGGACAAAGCCACATGCTGAGGATTAATGGCCGCTCTGGACCTTTGATTCTGCACCCTCTTTTCTCTGGCCTTGACAAATTGGATTTCGGGGATGGGAAGGTCGCCTGGCCCTTTGTGTCTCTTGACCGTTTTGGAGCAATTCATTATACAGCGGGGTGAGGGAAAGTCTCCATGTGACCAGGCCGGCCCGTTTTCTCTCTCCACACAGCTGCTGGGTGAGCCCAACTCTCTCACACTCACTTCCACACAGTCACCGCTGCTGCTACAAACTCAGGACCGCTCCCACCCCCCACCACCACGTCCTCCTCCTTCTCTCCCTCCTACCTTACAGCACAGCATCACCTCTTTGCTACAATCCCCCCAATCTGAAACACCCTCACACACTTGCATCCCCAGATACAGGAGTGGGTGGGTGGGTGCGTGGCTGGGGGTAGGGTGGGGGGTAAACTTACTCTGCTCCATCACTAGAAAAGCCGGAGAGCATAACGCCACCGCGTCACTTTGAGGGCGGACATCGGCCTGTCCTCATCATCTCCTCTCGCTTCATCCCCCTTCCCTGCGCGCTCTCCATACTTCCGTCTCCATCAGTCTTCATGGTTCTGATCTCACCCCACGCCATGCAAGCCACCCGGGCGTCCACCACCGTCAGTGTGTTTGCGGACTGCAGCATCCCGGCCGGGCTCCGGATTGGACCGGTACCGGGCATCTTCAAACTCGGGAAGTACGTGTCGGACCGCAAGGAAGTAGGGCCCAAGAAAAAGGTAAGTTTAGAGCATTAAAAGAAGAAACGTGGAATAATTGTCTCTTTCTGGAAAGTTCTTGTTTTTACTTTGCATTTTCGAGTTTTTTTTTGTTATATATTTTTTTTTATTAATAACGGTTTTATTTTTAAATTAATTTGGAAGATATAAAGATTGATTTATTTTTGTAAGCTTGCCTTTATTCAAAATCATTTTCGTTATTCCAAGTTTGTATCGGAACTGCTTTATTCTTTCGCTGATATAATATACATTAAAGCATTTTACTATATTTATATAGTATATTTTACACGTGATTAGAATTATGTATATTATCTTATGTTTTTAAACATAAGTAGCTCCAGCAACACTAGAAATTAGATGTATATTTTTTTAAACTTGCTCTGTCAAACTCCATCGGGCCTTGAGTTAGGCTTTTAATTGGTTTGGCCTGTCAAGTTGGAAATAATTGAGTTCCATTAGCGGCTGACTTGTCAGTCTGTGCTTCTACTTAACCGGCCTAATGGGCGACCCGGGTCTGCTGTGTGGGATTTCAACCCCTCAGCCGCCTCACATTTCTCTGCCTGGCGGGCCTGTTATTCCGATGAGCCGTTTAATTTTAATCTAATCCGGCCACAGAAAGATGCCACTGAGACAACATCCTAAAACAAATCAGCAAAAATAAAGGAAAATAAAATTAATTTAAAAAAACATAAATAAACAACTAGATTGAAACAGTGAAACATGAATTAGACCCACGTTATCAGCAATTAATTATTTAAATTAAGTGAAGCTTGGGGGTTAAATGATGCCCATTCAAAGACCAGCATTTTCGCACTTTTTAAGTACTTCGGACTGGAAGTATGGGGGGGGGGGGGCAAACCAATATATCTGCCCCCCTTTTTTTTTTACACGCGCAGTAGTGAAGACTTTGCGGCTCTGTGAGCATCTTTAACTGAACTGCGTCGTGTTATTGTTGAAGCTGTCATCGGGGGTGATTGATGTGTCTAAATGCGTGGCCCCGGGCTGCCGGCGATCATCAGGTGCAATCTCTGTGTCAAATGTCACGCTTCGATCTTTAATGTCCTTGAACAGTTTAGAAACGCTCTGACACTCCTCAAATTCGTTTCCCATATCAACTCAATTAGGCCCGTGTGTCATCCTCTTTAATGAATTATCAGCAGAGCGGAAAAAGACGCATTAAGCGCGTTTTAAGGAATATTATTAGTGGCCGCTGAACCCTTCAGGTAGCTCGACTTGGAAGACAGTCGTTTGTGGCAATTTCGTTTTTTGTAATGTGAAAAAAGACTAAAATAGCAAAACTGCATTTTTTTAAAGAAGGCAGCGACCTTTCTTTTAAAAATGTTCCTTTTTCTGATGGTCAAAAATGGCCCTCACTGCTCACGTTTGTCTTCATCGTGTTTCTCTTTTTCCCCCTGGCTCAGATCCGCTTGGTAAGGGGGGAGTTCGTAGATGAGTCAGGATGTCCCGTCCCGGACTGGATCGGATTAATCCGCGCCGCCAGGAACAGCCACGAGCAGAACCTGGAGGCTTTGTCGGACCTGCCTGGCGGACAGGTGAATATTTTAAGCCCGTGACATCACAGTTAACGGCCTCGTGAAGTTTCTCATGAGCAAATTCCTTGCCCCTCTATATGGACTCTTAAGTTAACACTGCTTTTGTTTTTTCTTGAGATTTTCTACCGCGTGCTGAGAGAAATCCCCGCAGGAGAGGAGCTTAGTGTGTGGTACTCCAACGCTCTGGCCCAGTGGTACGACATCCCCACCACGGCCACTCCCACGCACGACGAGAAAGGTAAACGAGTCTGCAGAGAGTGGTGCTGCTAACGTGGACAGTTGAACGATTTTTAATCCAACAACAATAATAACAATATCATAAAAAATCTGTGACTTTTTTTTTCCTTCTAAGGACGCGTGTGTCGTTTTCACGTGAACACTACCTTCTGTGGCCATGGCCTCCGATTTACAGATCTGACACATCGACATGTTGAGGGTTTTTATCACCGTGCAGTTAAATGACTGCCAATACCCCATAATGTGACTGCTTTATCGCTCAGAGATGGAAATCAATTGGATGTTTTTTGCTTCCCTGCAGGCGGATTATTTATTCATTTGCAATTCTTCATGTCGCGCGTTAAATAAAATATCGTGGTTAAGAAATCAAGTGAAGAATAATATAGCCTACTGGAATAAAAAGATTCGTGAAGGGAGAGAAAACTGAACTTTTAGCTGTATTTTGGGTGGTGTTTAATTATTAAAAACTAGTTCTTGTGGGCGGATGAAGACGATACAGTGGATAACAGGTCATCAACGCAAATCATTTTTTGGAATAAAATGCTAGGATGAAATGATTCGATTTGCTAAGATTAAAATACAGAACACAAGAGGATTTCAGTTTTGTGAAAGATAATTTCTCGATGGGTTAAGATTTTTCATCAGCCCGTCTTCGAATTTATAATCAATTTGTGCGGGCCAAATTGGTGCAAAGTAGGCGTTTGCGCGTCGGGGATTAAACACTTAATCTTGGTTAAAAAAAAAAAAAGCTCAGAAGAATTTAATCGGTTTAAAAAAGATTATCCACCGATACTTCATTGGAAATTCCATCAACAGGCGATTATTTTATCTTGCACATTTAATTTCGAGCTGGAAGGGCCTCTTGAATACTTCCCAAAAGCACAGCGGCGAAGCTTTAAATGATATCAAACTTGATTCAAGATGTTTTTTAAAGCTCTTACTCTGCCCCAAAGTAGTTGCGGTTCTTGAAACACAGAATAAAAAAGCAATTAAAAGCAGAAACTGACGCGCCTCGGCGACCATGGAGAAAGAAGAGGCTGGTGATTCAGTCGCGAGACTGGAGGTTAACAAATGTCATCGCGCCATTAATATTCATGTATTCAAAAGCAAATAAATTCAAAAACAAGTGCTTCACGGTAAATTAGGTGGGTGCGTTAAGGTATTGTGGGCTAATGAATGCTAACTTTTATGTGGGGTGTATATTGCCCTGATTCTCCGGCCCAACACACCGTGTGCGCTCCTGGACATACGCTCTTCTCCATTATGAGGCGTCAACAGATGGGCCGCCGCCATTGTTTCCGGGGACTTGCGATTTCAAGCAACAGCTGCTGTCACTTCCACGGGAAAGAGCACAGAGAGGAAAAGTCCCGCATTCAATGCGTCGTTTTCTGAGCGCCAGATTGGGCTGGGCGTTTGCCCTTTTGATGGTGATCATAAACAATGGCCCGTATGAGGATTACAAAATCATTACATCTATATTAGGCCTAACCTCAGAGTGCTGGACTGGGGGTCATTATGATGGCTCCATGTGTCTATTAACATTTGGCACCAGATCTTAGAAACCGGATCATATCCATTAGGCTTGAATTGAAATTTCAGGTGATGTGTAGCAGTGACTGATAAAAATCTGTCAGAGTAAATGGGATATTTAAATAGGTTTTAATGTTATAGGTTGTTTTTTTTTTTTGCGATAATGTAGTTGGGAATGGGAAACGTGTATTTTCTGATTTTTCAATCCTTTCAGCCCAAGCTTATGTTTGTTTGACTTTGTGTGTGTGTGTGTGTGGTTACATGTACAGTTGTTGTTGTTTTTTTTTTTTTTTTACAAGTTACAGTGGCTGTTATTGCCATTTTACGCACGGGGTCTAACGCTCCACATTAATGTCTCTGTTGTTGTCGTATGTGTTGTCTCTGTAGGTGAGGAGCGTTATATCTGCTGGTACTGTTGGAGGATATTCAAATACCCGAACACACTCAAGGCTCACGTTCACTTCCACTGCGCACTGAGCAACGGGCGAGGGTTTGTGAGCAGCGAACAGGCCAGGGGCACAGAGACCTTCAGCAGGTCACCAAAATCTGGAGACATTCCCAACAACTCCGCCTCACCGAGGAGCGCTCACAGTAACTCCTCCATCACAGACTCGGGTCGGCGGGCGGTGTCCTCGTCCCCGTTTTTGAACAAAACGGGACTGTCAAAGAAAAGCAGCTCCGAGGAGCAGGACAGGGCCCTCGACATGAGCGTCACTTCAGGCAGAAACCAGGGGCATCTCCTCAGCCTGGGCGCCACCACTTCAATGCTAAGCAGCATGGGCTTCCATCCTGGTGTGCGCTCAGCCTTTAAGCCAACTGGTGTCTCAAAAGTCCCGGGAGTGGAGAGCTCCAGAGAGGAGGCCAACGGAAAGCTGAGCTCTATGGGATTCAGCAAACTCATTGGGAACATGAAACCAATCCGCAACGTGGGCGAGGGTCTAAACGCAGGAGGGAACCACCCTCCCAAGTGCCCACCTGCAATTATGGACTCCACATCTCCGATGGTGCCGTGCACAAACGCAATCCGAGGTTTCCCGCTGCTGCCTCACATGGAGGAGACCTCAGCTTTCAAGCACGTAGAAAGTCGTTTCCACTCCGGCCTGTCCCCGTCCCGTTACCCACAAATGCCCCCTGGTCTCCATTTTGAAAGACTCTCCCTCCCTCACTTCGACGGTGTCAAGACTTACGGTGGAGACTGTAACATCCCCCTGATGCCCTTCACTGTCTACAACGGGGAGCTTTTATACAGCTCCCCCTACTATCCGCTGAAATTCCACTTCAGCAACCTCCTCAAGTACCCAGAATCCATGTCATACTTTGGTGCACCCTCGCTGAGCCACGACCTGGGGTCGATCACGAACATTGACCGGGAGATCGCCATGCACACACAACAGCTGTCAGAGATCGCAGCAGAGAAGAACCGGACACGGCTGGATTCCATCCCCGCTGGAAGCACGAGCAACACCACTTCTGGCAAGCCTAAAAAGGGACATCTGTGTCTTTACTGCGGCAAGCTGTACTCCAGGAAATACGGCCTGAAAATCCACATGAGGACTCACACAGGCTACAAGCCGCTCAAGTGCAAGGTGTGCTTCAGGCCCTTCGGAGATCCCAGCAACCTGAACAAACACATCCGACTCCACGCTGAGGGAAACACGCCCTACAGGTGTGACTTCTGCGGAAAGGTGCTGGTGCGGAGGCGGGACCTGGAGAGGCACGTCAAGTCCAGACACCCCGGACAGACCGTCAAGAAACTGGAGGACAAACCGGGCGGTCTGTTCGAGGAAGCCGAGCAAAAGAGCGACAATGACAGCGACGTGGACGTGTGCTTCACCGATGACCAGAGCGACCAGGAGTCGAGCAAAAACAACGACTGAGATGGTTTTCACGGCCACATAAAGACTGGCATTGTCTTTAAATATTGTACACAGCAACACGTGTCATTTAGTCTTGTATGAAGTCTTGCATTTTTATATTTTAGATGCCTGGAAGGCTCGCGAACTACAAACATGAAGAAAACATGTTTCTGGCCTCGAAATAAACGTCACAATCCACAGCCTAGCTGTTAATCTCAGTAATAAGTGGGGAGCTAGGCTTAGTATTCAGTTTTCTCACGTTTCCCGGCTACTTCGGACCCCCTAAAAACCCTTTAAGAAAAACAAAAAACAAATAAAGAAAAAAGAAAAAGATGATCGTTGCGTTTTTTGCCATGCAAACCAAACCACAACAAAAGTGAAAAACAAACGAGGAAGCTTTCGAATTTTATTTCAATCCTCGCTCTTTTCCACATTCCTTTTGATGCCGACGAAAACACATCTGCCAGCGATTCAAAAAATAAATAAATAAAAATATTCACATTTCAGCAAAACCGTGAAGGCAGCAGCGCAAAACAAGCAAACCTCAGTCACACAAGAAAAACAAAAGCTCACAAGACTGAATATGACGCTAAAACACATCTCCTTGATTTGGTTTGCAGTGTGAAACTATCTCTTGTAAAATCCCCCACATCCCCCTCCTCGCCAATTAATTTCATGTTTGGAACTGGTTCTTAACTAAAGGCCCACCAGAGGAGGGGTTAGCGTTACATTCACTAACACGGGATGTAGACACATGATCAGTGTTGTATTTCCCCTCCCTCGGACTGTCAGTTGCACTTTAACAAACAAGCAAACAAAAAAACAGCAATGGGCATTTCATCTCCAGGACACGGCTGCTTAATTAGCTGCTGATTATTGATTTGAATATTGTATCTATAGCCTCACCCGCACCCTCCTCCTCCTTCCCACTCACTCACTCACTCACTCACTCACTCACTCACTCACACACACACACCGGCGCCTCGCGCACTGTTCTTAAACTTGCACTTTCTTGCCGAGGCGCGCGCCTCTCGCTGAGGCACCCGATAGCGTCCAGTTTATTTAAGGAATCACGTCTAGACAAAGAGTATGTATTGAGTGCAGTTATAGCCTATGTAAAGAAGTTGTAAAGTATGATATTTCAAATTTCAGTGGAGAAGTGATGTATACGTTCGTTTCAAAGTGATCTTGTCCACGACGGACAATGTTTTACTCCTGTCATTGAGTCGGTTGCTTTTTAAATAAATTTAATTTAATTTTTTTTCTTAAACAAGCTGTGTGTGTGTGTGTGTGTCTTATAATCATCTGCTACTTCAGACATAAAACTTCAGCTAATACACGGTAATAAATACATTTTTATTTATTAATCTATTTTATTGTATTTACTCAGATTTTGGAGGCGTTCAAAGTGGGCGTAAATTCCTCTGCGCAGTGAGTCGCCCCTATATTGCCCTTAAAACAAGCAGAATATATGTGACAATAAAGCAGGATTTCTTTTTAAAATATACATAAATAAAAAAATTAACAAACAAGTAGCTAGCAGAAGAGAAAATGCCACTCAACTTCAGCTGGGTAAACCCGGCTTCCCAAAAGGACTTGTTTAAAGACGTCTCCTGCGTGGTGGAAGACAGTAGGCCCGCGTCTTTGTAAGCTAAGGTATGTTAGAAATATTTACAATTAAAATAGCAAAAAAGCGGACCCCTGTATTTGTCACACTTTTACATATTGTATTAGCAGATCGTTAAAGCGGTTGCATTCATGCGTCAGCAGCATTTTATTCTCTTTGCTGCATTAAAGAAGGCATTTTGTTTCTGTATATGCGCCACAATAAAGACATTTTCTAAAGTAGCTGTCGTCTAATGAAATGGTTTATAACCGTACAATATTTAAATGAAAATAAAATCGAGTAAAATTAATTAAACATAAAAAAACCCAAAATTGAATAAATTGGAGGATTTTTTTTCGCGAAAATTAAACGAAAGCCAAAGGTCTGCTCCGGCCCACGACTGCATAGAGTGGGTGAAGGTTTCATCCCGTGTGGATGCTCTGGACGGAGGCAAGCTTTTTTTGTTGTTTGTTTTTTTCCTGCTAGCAGGGCGGACATTGCTACACCCCTTTGTTCTGCACACAGTCCCCCTCGGTTAAGGAGCGACAGTGTCCAGTATAAGAGCAATCACAATCAGAAATTCAGTAATACATAAAATCCATTTGTTGTGGCTTTCTTTTATAAATCACGGTATTTAAAAATGCGTCATGAGCTACGTGTTAATTTACCAACTTCCTCCTGCTAATTTTAAACGAGCACCGTTGATTGGAGTCCATCCCATCATTTTGAAATTAAAGCATGGCCCGGAAGGTTGCAGTGGGGTTGAAACCCGTTCCAGATCACATCCCGGGTACACCCTGAACAAGTTGCCAATCCGTCACAGGCATAACACAGAGCGACAACCACACACTTCCACAATCACACCTGTGGAAGTGTGAACCCAACACTGTTTGTCTTAGCACACAGCACACAGGAAAACTCCAAGCAAATGTCATTAAAGAATGACTATTATTAATTAATAAAGAGTCTCTAAACGAAAACATGTTTCAACAGTAAGACAGTAAGAAAATAATGAGGACAATAAAAAATGATTCCAGGCTGCGTTGTGTCCTGTTTACAACATATGAGAACAACGTAATCTCAGCTCAGTGTGGGTACAGTTTAAAAGTTTAAAAGGTTTGGCTTGGACATGATGTTAAGGTGCAGTTAATATGCTACTTGATGTTTCCTAATACTTACACAGATTTTTTTTTTTTTTTAAAGGTGCTGAACCGCATCAGCTGCCTCCATTGCATGTCTGCTTGGAGCTGATTGAGCTCCTCACTTTATCTCCTAGGGAAAGCCGCGCCACCTTCATTTATTTTGCTTTTATGCATGCTCTCATTCGTTTGGTCACTATCACAGGTGAGGGCAGGAAGGTAGATCGACCAGTAAAATCAAACTCTCAGCTTCACGCTCAGCTCTCGCTTCACCACAATAGACCTGTAAAACATCTGCATAGCCTGCTGCAGATGCCGCACCAATCCGTCAGTCAATCTCCTGTTCTTTTGTTCCCTCACACATGAATAAAACCCCGGGATCGAAGTGCAGTACAAGGAGAAATGTCAGAAATGCGATATGAATTAGCAGAATTAGCAGTTTATGAATTAGCAGTTCAAAAAAGTGAAGTTCCACGAAAAGCAAGAGTAATTACAAGAACTATTTTTTTTCATTAATAACGTTGCTCCTTGCAAACAGCGAAGAAAGCGGTTACCTTATTTTTGCATGCAGCAGAGCTCAGTCTGCCTGTAAATGATTTAATGTTCCTTTACAAACCTCACAGCGTGTAGTAAACACGAGAGAAAGGAAATGAGGCATTTCAGCTTCACAAGCAACCAGGTTTTCTGTCCATCTGCTACCTGCTGATGGACAGTAAATTTGAAGGTTATGTGAAGTGCTCTGAGCTCTGCGCAAAAACGTTTGTTAACATAAGGCAATGGCAAGAAAAAAAGAAGCAGCCAAGAAAAATATCTGAATATAATAACTTTAGAGTCATTTTTCTGCTTATCTGTCCTTCTACCAGGCAAGTACTTCGCTGTCCAATCAAGAGTCTCTAACCCCTAAGATATTGAGCATTACTGAGAATACTGACTGTAATTACTGGATGTTAAAATGCAATCCCTGAAAATGTAATGCTATTCCCACTGAATGCAGGAACGCATGTGCACAAATCATCAGAAGTCTTGCACCAGATCGCTGCCATTTAAAGACAATCCTCAAAGCAAACCAAACACACTCTTCTTTCCCCAACATCTCTGACCACTTTTGCCTCTTTTGTGGCAAAAGTGCTCTTTGAGAAAGAAATTGACCCGCCTGGCACTACACAATGACAATTTACTGCTGTGTAACGGGTTGGAAAGAAATATGACATGCTTGTGCTCCATATCAGCGAGTACTATTCCAATCCAAGCACCATGTGTTATGCTTTAATGGATATGAGTGAAAGCTGTGACTCTTTCCATCCACCTAATAACTGCCCAAAGTGGAGCAGTGCTAGGCTTCTGGAGAGTTTTCCATTAGTGAGGTGAAATGGATGGTGGGGTTGAGTGTGAGTCAGGCCTCCGTGACGGTAAAGGTACAAATGAACAACAAAGAGAAGCTTTTGATTTGTGCTTGATCTTGGTTCACCTGCTGGTCACGAGCCCTGGATAGTGGCGGAAAGAATTCTATTGCACATACAAGAGATACAATTAGATTTTTTTTCCAAGGGGGAAGGTGACTCGCTTCTCTTGTAATCCTAGTGATTGCATACCAAAGCTCCCTTGGCTGCAGTGTATTATCTTTAAAATAAAGACATAGCGTTGTGCTGCTGATTTTATTTTGGATGCAGTTACGTTCCTTGGGACTTGCATAGTTTAAGACAAGAAGAACAACGGGGCAGCGTGAGGCACATGAAACTCTCAGCAGAATGTATACTGAACATGTAATCTCATTATATTTAGCCACAAATGCACACCATGATTTGACCTCCAGGAATTAATGTAATTAAAAATAAACTCAGCAGGGCTGCAGCTTCTGGAGGGATCACATGTCCCCTTTATGTGTCTGTTCACTTGTGCTCACTGTACCCTGTATTATTGTCCCTCCTCCGTTTAAGCCCACAATACTCAGGGCTCATTACTGTGGGCCCCCGCATAAGTCTGGATCTGATCCAGACACTGTTTGCAATCCACCCCCCACCCCACTCTCTCAAACCCCGCTTGCTCATCCCCTCCCACCAGCGTTTTCAATCAATTAGTGCCGTTCATTAGTGGGAACACTGGTGAGGGAAAAAAAGAGTTTGACTGGGGGGTTTGACTCCCAGCCTAGAATTTGATCCAAAACTCGCCTTCATTGGGAAGCTGACCACCACTCCAGACAGACTTGTTTCCAGGCTACAGCTAAGCCTCTTCTAGAGGCTTGGTGCAGGTATCCTCGATCACAGGAATCCTTTTTTTGTTTTTTAACTTTTTATTTTGTGCTTTTTCCAATTTTATAGTACATGCAAACAAAAAACACGAAAAAAAAAAGAACACAAAAGAAACAAACCAAAAAAAATAAAGGACACCCAATCTGTGGAAGAGGGGAAAAGGGGGCAAAAACAAAACAAAACAAAAAAAAAACAACAACAATGAGGAGAGGTCCCTGCCCTATGGGGCTGAGTGAGTCTTATAGGCTATCCATTTTGTCCACTGTTTTCGGTGTTTATCAGATTTCAGTCTCAAAGTGTAGGTCATTTTCTCCATTATATATATGTCCTCGATTACATCAGTCCATTCTTCCAATTTTAGGAATCCTTTTTAAACTGCTTACCTCTGCCGACAACCATGTTGTTGATCTAAACTTCTAAACATGCAGTTTTGTGCATTAATAAGTTACACATGCAATTTTAAACTCATGGATTTAAAAGTGATCTAAATATCTTTAATCATTTTTTTTTTCTTTTTTTTTAAATGACATCAGAAACAGCAGTATGCGACATTACGTGATGGCAGAGCTTCAGTTCATCCTTTGTCATTTTTTTTTTTTTTTAATAAATAGGACAGGGGGAATGAATGAGAGAAAGAGGGGGAGAGAAAGAAAGAAAACCAAAGGGGAGAAGAGACGGTGAGAAGGGGGGGGAAGAGAGAGAGAAAAAAAAGAACTCCTGGGTCACCTGTATGGAGAAAAAAAACAAACAAACAAAAAAAAACAAACAGAGGAGACAGCAAACAACAAAGAGCAACATAATAATAGAGAAAACAAAGCACCATCACAATAAACTAGCTAGTCATAGATATCAATATTTACTAAATAATAAACGATATTGTGCAGCACACAAGATAGACAGCGCACAGTGTGCTTTGAGGCAGCAGCCAAGAAAGCTTTAGTCCGCGTCTGTGAATACCCATGTGTGCATACCTGTGTGGATCAGCATGCTTGCATTCCAAAGGTTTCTCCATGTAATGATCTGCTAGGGAGTGTGGGGGGGCCACAGCCCCGTCCTCCAGGGCGCGAAGCGGGTATGGAGGAGATCAAAACTCCAGACATCCAGAGGCCCCCAGAACACAAGAGACCATGGAAGACCAACAGAGGGGCAGCCGCGCCACTGTTCCAGCAAGAGCCGAGGAGAGTCCCAGATGAGGGCTCGCCCAGCAGCCGCGGAGCAGAAGTCAGGGGGAGCTGCAGTGACGCGTCCGTGAGCCCCGCCGGCCCCCAGCCGCGCCCGAGTGACCGAGCCCCAGGCCGAGAGGCCGGGGGCACCCCACCTCCAAAGGGGCCCGAGCGAGCCCCAGGCCCCAGGCCCCGACAAGCGGCCGCCAAGGAGTGAGCCGATGTGCACCCGGACGCCCACCCCCAGATACAAAGAACCACCAACACACCGACACCTGAGGGAGTCCGCCACCGGCAGGGGAAGTGGTGGTGGGTGGAGATAGGCCTCCAAACCTTGGAGGGCCTGAGGTGTCCCCAGAGAGGTGGCGTCTGATACCCAACCTGACATATAGACACAGACATACAGGCACACACAGACACAAACATCCATTCCCACCCTCATGCTCTCATATGCACTCACTCCACACTCAACCAACGTGGAGACAGACATAAAGAGACGCTGTACACACAATCACACTCCCCAAGCGTACTCTACAAACCGGGTCTAGGTACCCTTGCCCCTGGAGGGGGGAATTGCACCCAGACCCAGGTGGTGTTACCCTTTTCCCTGCCGTGGGGAGAGGCAGACCACCCCGACTCCGCAGCAGCAGGGAGGCCCCACACCCCAGACCGCAGTCGGACGGCCAACTCCTCCTACTAGCCCTCCCGCTCCAGCAGGCCGCAGAGAATGGGGGTGAGAGAAGACTCCAAATCTCTAATCATTTCAAATGGAAGTGCATTGTTTTTTTTTTTTTGCACCCTCTCATTGCAAAAGGATGAATATAAAGCAATGCAAAACTCAGCACCGGTTATCATCCATAACACAAACAGAACGTTCTTGGCAAGTGTACAGAAAAAAAAGAGTATGATTACAACAAGGACACAAAGACTGTGTCCATCCATTGCTTTCATAAGAGAAATAAAAGTGATGTTGGACTGGATATATTTATTAAGTAGGGACTGGAATGGATAGTTGAATGAAATCTCTAGCTGCACTGCTTGGAGGAGATCTTCAATTATAAGTTTGAGGGTCTATTTCTCACCTGTTTTTGGATTTTCAAAATAAACGCAGCGTTTAAATGCTTTAAAAAGCATCAGTGATAACAAATTTGAAACAGCTTAAAGTTCCGTGCCTTTATCTTTGCTTTTCCCTTACAGGAATGACTGAATTAATTTCACTTTTATTCAACAGCTTCTGACAATCGAAGGTCAGAGAATTGTTAATACAGTGTGATTGCAAATACCAGGATGAAGGCTATCTAAAAATGACCATCCACCCTGGCAACTAACAGGCCTGTCAGGAGTTTGCATAGACATTTAAGACTGCTAGTTTAAAGGAAGTTAAAAGCACAATGAACTGAACACCAGATAATTATGAAGAATAAACAGTTGCTGAGATATCTGCTGAAGTTTAGCATGCTATCGTGCTAGCATCATCTCATATCCTTGCATGAAAAAAAACATTTGTAAGACAGAAGCGCTGCCCAGAGGTCATACTTCTGTTTTCCACAGTCCATGATCGTGCCCTCTTTCCAGTCATGTTAGAGGACGTTACTGAACTGAAGAGTAGGTTGGCTATTAGCTGGTTAATAGTTTATGCTGTAGCACTGTCAAAGTTGGAGTCAATAAGAAACTACAGGGCACTCTTTTAGCATGAGGTTACAGAGCTACACTACAAGTAACAAACAAACAGTCAAACATCTGTTGTTACTTGTAGTAAAAAAAAGTAAAACGTACTAAAATAAAGTCTTTAACGCCTTAAGAACTAAAAGATCACACCATTTTAATCAAGAGCTAGACGTTTTCTTGAAAGAACAATTCACACGATGTTTAGCTATGCCACTACTGGGCCCTATGGACAGCAGTGTCTGTCAGTCAGACCGCCACAGTCTTTAATGTGAATTATCTCAGCAACTATTACACTAGCTGACCAGAATGTTCACAATCACCACACGATGAATCCCCCTTCCCCTATTTTCCCCTCAATCTACCATTATTGGGTTTATTCTGAACAAAAAGGAACTCTAATATGTCTCATGATCACATAACTTTAATTTTTTTTTTTAGCTACGTTGCTTCCACATGGCCGTAATGCAAAACTATGGTAAATGGGCTGGTTCTTATGTGTATCAAAGCACTTTACACAAGTTGCTCTCTATGCTCTTTCTATGTAAGTGCTTTCTATCCAACATTCCCACTCTGACAGAGAACTTGGGGTTAGTATCTTGGCCATGCAGGTGGGAAGAGATGGGGATCAAAGCTCCAACCTTCTGATTAGTTGGTGATCTGCTCTACCACCAGAGCTACAGCCAACCCCAATACTAACATGCTTTGCATTGAAGCGTCAATATAAAATTTGAACATGTATGCTTACGTGGTAATGTGATGTGACCAATTCTAGTCCTTCACTGCATCTGATAATTCTTAAAGATAAAAATAATAAGAGTGAAAGAAGTAAAACGAGTAGAAAGAAAGACAGAAATTATGCTTTGACCCTTTTATGATTCATGATTTCAGCAGTTTACAAAAATAAAATTGTTGTGTGTTATTTGACCTTTCCTTATATTCAGTGTTGCACACCATAACAGGTTCAACTTGCCCACACAATACTGAAGAGCCCGATTTTTCCTACTGGCAAAAACAAAATAAAGTTTAAAAAATCTCAAGGCTGCCTTATTTTTTTTGGAGAATAGCAAAGGAATTTTTAAAAATTTCTCTTCAAATCACAAACATCTCTCTCGCAGTTTTGTGTTTTTTTTAATGGGTTTATGCGTTCTCTCACCCCAGTTGTTGCGTTCCTTTGGTCTGTTATCATGTCTCTCAAGACCAGCTGTTCACACCTGCCCTGCCTTCCTGTCTGCCGGAACACCTTGGGTGTGTTAAGCCCTGAAAACACCATGCAAAATCTTGCTACAGTGTAAGACCTGACAGATGCGTAAACGACTTGATGCTAAGTGTATTTCAGATTTTTATTGTCACAGTGGAAAGTGCAGTGCTTTAGGATAACTCTATCAGGTGGTAGCTCGATCAAAGCATTGGGCTGAGTGAGTGTGCCTTCATTAATGTGTCAGGACACCCAAAATACAGCTTTCCTTCTCTAATGTCTGGTTTTATTTGACCAGGTTTTGAAAAATTGTTTCTTGCGATGTCTGCCTAAATCCCAATTCAGTGGATTCACAATTGCAGAACTCTGAAAACACTTTTGGAATTTTCAAGTAAGTAAAAAGTTCCGATGAATACTGTTCACGAGAAGGTAATTGGAAGATTTTCACAGGGCAGACCTTTCATTTATATTTTAAAGTTTTTTTCTTCAATTCTTTAGTCATCATGAATGAAATTCCATCCCTTTCCAACATACGGGGGTTGCAGCAGGCACTCAGATCAACACAAAGTTTTTGTGCAGTATCGTTGAACCAGTGGTTTCATGTGTATCCCAACATCAACATCACAGTTCAGTTCGGCTTCATTTATACAGCGCCAAATCACAACAACGGTTGCCTCTAGGTGCTTTATATTGTATTGTAAAAACCCTACAATAATGGAGGCAATAGAGAGAGATGCACAATCCAGGTGTCGTTTATAAAGGACTCCTCTCCAAGAAGTCCGCCTCAAAAATCTGAGGCAGTTTCAAAATTTGGCCCTGAACATTTTAGGTCGGTTTAAAAACACATCTATTGATTTCTCGACGGAAGATCTGATCTGAGTAGCTGTTCTGCTCAGATCGAGGACAAAGTAAATCCCCGCTAGACGCACGTAGTCTTGGAACACCTACACAAATGGCATTCAAATCCAGCTCCATGATGGCAGCCACTCAGTTATGTGTAAAAGAGAATCAATAGCACGAATAAAACCTGCAAGGAACTGGGTCAGAATCAGCACAGACACCAAAGAGCAACCTGGTCTCCAGGAGCCACTGGATGAAGCACACAACAGCTTTCATTACCGAATATTAAGAAATAGGTTTTTCTTCAATACCATTAATGTTTTATTTATTTTATTTTACTGAAGCACCTGCCTTTCCCACAAGCACAGACAGGCAAAAAGAAATACTAGCATAATGTGATGTTGCTGTTTTGTTATTTCAAGGCCACGGCCCACGTTTTTTTTAATGTTCACCAGTCTGTAAAGGGAAAAATCCACTGCTGAGACTTTTAAAAAAAAAAAAAGCATGTAGCAATAGAAGTGTGTTTTCTGCACAGCTGAATATTTCAGCATACTGTTATTTTTTGTTGTCAAGCATGGCTGCTAAAACAAATCATGTCTCTGAAAAGGACACAGCGAATGTTTGTCTCAGTCTCTCAACGTGACAGAGCTGATGTTGCCTGACTGCTCTACTGCTGGCAGCTGGCTCTCCTGGAGCAGGTAGACCAGGAAATGAAAGCAGGTAGAGCCAGCATGCACAACTGGTCAGACAGAGCTTGAAAGAGATCAAACAAATAGAATCGTGTGTGCACACCACCTAGCTGTACAAATGATGTCTGCAAAATCATGTAGCAGACGAGCAGGCCTCATAGCCATGACGGGAGTCTGTCAGCCGGCATGTCAAGTGAAAGAGTGACTGCAGGCAGCTTGCTCTCCTGGAGCAGGTAAACCAGGTAGAGTAAACACACACAGCTGGTTTCACAGAGCTGCAGAGAGAAGAAATACACACATGTGAGAAGACATACATAAAGGAGCGCAGAAAGAAAATGATGCATGTTGACATGCACGCACATATCTGTAGGGAGTTGCACAAAGAGGTAAAAGGAGGGACACAAATTGTAATCAGAAAAATGGATAGATGGACGAGCATGAGATGTACAGCCAGTGAAACAAGCTGACAACTTTGGCTCAGTCGGTCAAGCAGGCAGACTGCTGTGTGGGAGTCCACTTCCTCAACTTAAGTCAGAGAGAGACTATTAATCCCTGATCACGGCCCAGCTTGTCAGTTGTGATATCAGCAGGTAGAAGGTTTAGACTGTGGCACACCAGCTGTGGCCCACTGGTACCCTCTCCTCCTCTGTCCCTCCACCACTTCTGCAACACAAACACATGCTAAACAGGGCACTGTCTCCACCGGCTCCCACATTCAGCTGCAAATGAGCCTGCTCAGGGCCCCCAGCCCCGTTTGATGTCATGAATAATGAGGATGAATTTTCATTTGCGCAGGTTTCTGAAAACTATAATGCCTATTGTTTAGTCTTCTCACATCAAGCAGTCAGCTCTGTGAGCTCGGGAGTCTGTTTATGTGCAAGTTTCAAATACACATTAATGACAGGTTTTAGTGAAGATATTGTGGCTACGTGAGACTGACTGTGCTACCAAGTCAAATAAACTGTGGTCTTCTTTTGATGCTCAGCATGTTAAGCATCAGTGCACACACAAGGCTCCTCCTTGACATGATGGACATCTGATGAAGTGGATGTGAAGTCCTGCTGGCAGCCTTCTCTCCCTGAGCAGATGAACTAAACTTAGGAGACGTACACACGTGATTATAAAGAGCATGTAGGAAGAACACCAAGCTCACAAAAAACTAAGGTTGCTGTTAGTGTACTAGCTGCTGGTATACGCACACACCCACAAACCTGAATGTCTCAGAAGAGAGAGAATACACAAGTCTTAAAAACTAAAATTACTATTGGTAAAATGACAAATGTGTTATAATAAGTCAAAGTCAAAGTCAGCTTTATTGTCAATTCTGCCACATGTACAGGACATACAGAGAATAGAAACTACGTTACTCTCAATCCCTAGATAAAATAGCAAATGAACATTTAAATATAAGAGTGATTAAAAATGCAAGTAAAATAATTAAAAAGTAAAATTTAAATAAATAAATACAATACAATTTTTACATATAACAAGAAAGCTATACAATATACAATATAATGAGTAAATGACATTGAGTGCAAACCAGGCAGAGTAGTGCAAATGGGCAAATAGTGCAAATGGAGATTTGGTAATGTACGGTAAGAGATAGTGTAACAGTAATAATAGATATAAAGGAATGTTCCAAACACAGACAGCATAAAAGACGGACATAGAGTAGTTCTCGGGTCTGAAAAGTGAATCCAATATTAAAATGAAACCTGCCCTTTTTTTAAACGACTGTCACCATCACTGTGGTTGCAAAAAAACTTGCAAAAAAGTATTTTGGGCCCGAACTCAGTAATTACTTTCCCACTGAGTACACAGGCTCAGTTTTATTTAAGATGATACTAAAAAAGTCCATTTTGCAAATTGTGGTTGTTCTAAGTGTCAAAAAGGAAGATTAGCCTGTCCTCAGTTTTCCGATGTCGTAATGTAGGAACGTGTTGGGTGCCCGAAAACGTAATATGTTGACGATTTGTCACCTGGTGTAAAATGTTACGCTATGGGAGTGAGAACGTGTTGTATCCTGAATGGATAAGGATTTGTGGATAAGTCCTCAGCCAATGAAGCAGCATCTTTATAGCCATATCCACTCCTGATTCTGATTCTGACCCCCCAATAAAATAGTGAAAGCACTGAAATTGAGGCTTTCCATGTGAGACTTCTGCAAACCAGTGGGTGATCTCATGGTTTCTGTGTCCATCTAGGTCACGCCTTAAAACCCACTTTTATTCCTTGGCTTTTAACCTCAGTGAGACTTAGTTTCTTTTTTTAATGCAGTAGTTATTTAATTAATGATTTCACTCTTCTTTTATTTGTTTTTTATTTATATCTTATGTAATTTTATTTTACAGTTCCAATGTACAGCACTTTGTGTCAGCTGTGGTTGTTTTAAAGTGCTTTATAAATAAAGTTGATGATGATGATGATGATACCATGGTATCTAGGTCCAAACTCTGAGGTCACCTCTAGATTTAAGCCCTGACTTTGGAGCAAGACCCCAACTGAATATACACATTTGTGAGTGGACCACTGTTGGCATTGGTATTTAAAATTAAAAATTGGTATTTAAAATTTAAAATAAATACCAATTTTAAATTTAAAATAAATAAGATATTACACACTACTTGGTACTTTAAAAAAATAATGCTATACACTACTTTAAAACTACCCAGGAAAAGTTATTTGTTGCACTACTCATTACACTGACATGGTGTGTGATGCAGTGTCGGAAAAAGGTAGAGGCAGAAATTGAGTCTACAGTGCCACTAGTGTCAGCAAACACTTAGCTTTTTGACTGGTTCTTGCTAGCTTTGTGCTAGCATGCTGTCTGCGCAGATGCTTGCAGAGACTCAATCTTGTGTCGCCAGCAGTGGATAGCTGTTTTCTGCTAGTGCACAGATTGGACCTTACCATTGTGCTCTTGTCCTTTCATGTTACAGAGAAAAATGTAATGTCCACATCGCCACTCCTCAACAGTGGTAAACTGCTCGACCACTCCTTCCTGCACATGAACTGAAGTCAGGTGATGCTAGCATAAGTGTGCAGGAAAAATGCTTGTGTGAGTTTTTTTCTTTCCACCTGCTCATCTTGCAGATAACTGAAGGTTTTTAAGACAAATAAAAAACTAATAAATGTAATGCATTACATTACTACATTAAAGTCAATGCTGTGACAATAAAGCAACTCTTCAGTGAATTCTGACTGAGAAAAAAATCTTCTCCTAAATGAGTTCTGTTATACCAAAACAAAGTGAAGACATTTTGGAAATAATGGGGCTGAACCGTGACAATCTGGACTGCGCTGTGGAAGAAGATGGATCGAACAGACAGGGAACAAGTGTGAGCCACAAAAGTAGCAGGTCTAGCTCTCATCGACTAACTGGCGGGTGAATAGTTGGATTTAATTGAAGCCCACAGGCTGCTACAAGTTACTATCGATAGACTGTTTATGTCCATAAGAGACTACGAGTTAACATATTATCTAACATCTGTGGTAAGTCATGGCTATATCAATGTGCTCAAACTAATCTTATGTGAATGGTATTTGACTGCCGAGGCAATGTTCACTGAGCTGAGGGTGAATAAGTTCTACTCCTAAAAAAGACTCTAAATATTTGTTGAATGTGGTCCATTGATTTCCTCATTACCCTCAGCCTACTAAACAACCAGGCGACTGCTAATGCACTAGTCATTACCATTTAGAGTACTGGCCAAGGTCTCAGAAGGCAAACCTTTCTCTTCGATCCTCAAGGGCATTCATTGCTGTGTTGTTGTGTACCCAGTGAGTGCCAAGTTTACTTTACAGACTGAAAATAACAGTAAACTGCTGCAGGAGACCTTTTGTTTCGTTTTGCATTTCTTTGGCTGTTCTGCATTGAAAACCATGCTACATTGTGTGGTGGCCCTGGCAGTTCAACACACTGCTGCCTAAGACATTACAGGCAAGTAGTCACAAAAAATAGCAAACCTAGTAAACACATTCCTCAGAGCTCAGTGTTCAAACATATTGTCTTCCCGGTACAGTAAACTCTTGTCAATGGGTTTGCATTTGCAGCGCCAAGCTATGTCTTGATAAGCTCATATTCAGCACGCTGCTCCAGCAGCTCTTTCAAAATTCAGACTTTAACTTGTGAAAAGATATGCATTACTCCGTTTATTTGGTTTTCATTTGTGTGTTTTATAAACTAACAAGAAGCACTCAGAGAGCTCAAACTTCCACCAAGCCAGCTCACTCCACCATCTCTTACCTACATATTAATTGTTAGTTGTTTTCTTTGTTCTTTGTTAATGTATGTATGTATGTAAAGAAGTTTGTGGTGCAGTAAAATAATGCCTGTTTGGGTTGACTTGAAAGAAAAGTATATGTGAAATGTGAAAATGAGAGCAGAGGTCAAATGTGACCAATAAAGTGATATTTAGAATCCAGGAACACCAGGATCGTTTCATAAATGTTGCCAATTAAAACAAAGACAGCAGAATTTTAAGCACAGTTTTAATACATAAAAGACACTTTATGAAACTTTGACCCTATTGACCTTGAAGAAGAGGTCAAAGGTCCAATGTCACGTAATCTTTAGATTCCCCATATCATTTCCTGTATGCCTATATATTGTCAGCGCAAACAATGGAAGTGAGAGTGACAAAGCTAGTTTTAAATATCTATATCTATCATTTTAACCTTCCAAATAATGTATCAACCTTGAGGTAGAGGTCAGAGGTCAAATGTGACACATTTTAAATTTTTATGCAGTACATTTTTTATGTTGACAACACGCACTACACTTTCAATAACCATAATTTGTTTCTAAGTTTTAAGGATTTTTTTGGGTCAGTTTCCAACCAATAAATCGTTGAGTTGACCTTGGAGACCTTGTTGGATGTAAGACAAATTTTAATGGATTGTTAATATAAAACCACTCCACACCCCTACACAGTTTTATCAGAGTTCAAGTAAACATTTTGTGCTCTTGTGTTTACCGACAGAATGACACGCATGCAAATGCTACCAAAACAATAGAAGGTAATTAGTAACTGAGACAACTGACATAATTATTAAGTAATTTTCATTACTGGCAAAAGGGGTTAGGTCAGGGGTCAGCAACCTTTAACACCCAAAGAGCCATTAGGACGCGATTTCCACACAAAAGAAAACTCTGGGAGCCGCAAATACTTTTTGACATCTAAAATGAAGATAACACTGTATATATTGTTTTTTACCTTTATGCTTTGTGTGAACAACTAAGGTGTGTTGCTTGTGAAATCCATGAAGTCCTACAGAGAAAATTACATTTGATTTATGTAATTAACACATTTTGAACTCTTAAAGAAATATAACAAAAGGAACTAAAATGATCCATGTAGCAAACAAAAACTGCTGTGAGCCGCCACCCTTATATCGCCTTTGGGCTTTAGGAGCCTTGACCTGACTTTTAACAAAATGATTGGGAAAAAAAGCACTATGCTGCAAAAAAAATGAAAAATAGATATTTGCAAAATTCTGCCTAAATATGTATTTTACCTGGTTAATGTGTGTGGTGGGGTGCAGGGTGGACGCGCCTGAGCGGCACCCGCAATCATGCCTCGCCGCCTTAACGTCTGTGCCATCTATGCTGTTGTGTTGGTGGGTGTCGGGCTGTGAGCTGAAAAGCTGTAGCCGGCTGTATGCGTACAGCAATCGTGTGTGAAAAGTGGTAGATGCTGAAAAGCATGTTCATGGAAACATCGTCGGGTCTGCCGTGACATGTTTACAATGGGACTTCTGCTCCTGAACCTCTGCGCACAGCGTCTGCAAATCAGGGCTGTACGAAGTCACTTTCATCTTTACGCAGGACTGTAAGCTGTCATCTGTGAGGCGTGAGCGGTGTTTGTTTTTAACATAGTTCACGGTGGAGAACAGCTGCTGACATAATGTGGATCCGAAGATCCATAATTGGCCTATCTGGGGTTGAAAGTCTTGGTAAATGCATGGCGTTTTGGCGGGTATACCGGCTTCCGCGAGTGTGACGCTTATTTTGAGCGATGAAAAAAATAATAGAATATTATTTTTTTGTATTTCAATATCACAATAATCTTCCAATTTAGAACTACAAGTTAAAAAAGAACTAATATAAATAAAATACACTTCAGCTAAATACTTAAAAAAACAAATTTATTTTCCCAAACCACGCGGAGCCGCACTATAAGGACTAAAGAGCCACATGCGGCTCCGGAGCCGCAGGTTGCCGACCCCTGGGTTAGGGTTACATTTGAAATTACCTGTAAATCATGCATGTTACTCCCCCTATGCTTGCTCATATTCTATAGTGCCACCCAGAGCCCTCAGCAATTCTCAGTACTGAGCAAACATCTCCATGTTGTCTGCTAAAAGCAATGCCACGATGCAACACGTGAAAAATGGACTCGCTTGACAGTATTTTGGATAAAACTGCCAAACAGATTTAAGTACTAATTAAGTAAAGATGCCCCGATGCCATTGTAGATAGTTCTGATTCAAGTTCTGGTTAAAATTAGAAATAGAACTAAAAAAAGAAGAAGAAATGTGCTAATGAACTCTGACTCGAGTCAAAAAAGCCAGTAAAGCAGTACATCAAACTAGCACAAGTACACTTTATTAGTTTGTGAAAATATTTCCTATTTAGACTAATGCTGTATTCACACCATGAGTTACAAAACAGCCAAACTTTTCATCATCTGTGGGCTTGTATATCTGTGAAAGTGTAAAGAACATTTTAATAAATCCCGTAGTCATGCCTGCTAACATAACCTGATATTTCCCACTCATCTGACATTGTGCAAGTTAAGAATGATGCTTATTTCTCCTTATATGCATAGTTAGATAAAAAAAACAAACATACATACTAAAGTTGCAAATGACTGATTACATTTAATACATTTTTTGCCCTCTTTGTGATGCTGTAGTCGTTTCCTGTTTAGGAGTTTTTCCCTTTACACACCATTAAATATCTCACTAATATGAAAATGTGCAATCTGCTAACTCTCAGTTTCAAACAGCTCTTTACTAGGTAGAACTAGGAAATGGGAATAGAAACAAGTTTCTAAAATCCAGGTTCCCTGTGATTCATAACAGATTAATTGTTATAGAAAACTGATGGATTGAAACTTCACCAATATACAGTATAATTAACTTTCAAAAAAAAAGTAAGATAATACACTATTTACAACGGTACCATACACAGTATGTGATCATGGATATGGTTGGAAATATGCAATATAGCTTAACATAACTATTGTACCACTAGGTGCAGGGATTTAGGATATGCGCGCGCTTAAATGAACATTTTTTTTCTTTCCACATCTCCAGGAGACAATCATTACCAAACATTACAAAAGCTAACTATTTAAACCCTTGCTCCTATTGAAAGCCAATTCAGAGCGACTTAAGAAGAGGTTTTTTAAAAAAAAGGAAGAAAGGGAGGAAAAAAGGAAACAATAGCCAATATAGACTTGGAGACAACGTGGAGAAGAGAAAGAGGACAGGAAAGGAATGACGGAAAAAGCTAAAGATGGAAAGAGTGAGAATAGTATAGAGAAAAAGATGGAGAAGTGAAGGCTCCTTTGGAGTGCACTGGGCTGTGAGACAGGCCCATTCAGTCCGATCTAAACACTGTGTCACACTGCGCATCAGCGCTCTCACCCGGGCAGCCAGCACTGTGGCCACAGACTCAAAGTTAACCAGTCAACTCCATTACAGTGCAGGGGGCGTGTACAGACCTGCCACACCAAAGGGATCACGCCGGCCAGCCAAGAATATTAATTGCTTTTAAATGAAGTGGAAGTCTCTTTATTGGGTGTCTGGTGTTGGTTTGTTATCTGCACGGCTGAAAAGGCCCCACTACTCTTTGGTCTCGCCGCCTTTGAAAGAGAAACTGACTCTGGATGAGGTCACTGATCAGTGGGGGCTATATACTCCCAGTGGGTTTTTGTGTGTCCTGCCCCTTTAACTACTCCCATTGTACTCTGCCCATTGTGTCCTCAATGCGTTGCGGTTAATAAACATATTTGTTAATGATGCTTCCTCCCAGGCGTAAATCCTGTCGAGTGTGTATTTATGTACTCATCGTGCGCGTGTTAAACCTGCAACTTTTGATAGATAAGGAACTGATGCATGCTGTGGTCTTTCACACTTCTTTTTAATCGCAATAGAATTTTAATGGAGAGTTGATACTGGCTTGATGTCGCTGTGCTCAGCTAACAGAGTGGCAGCCTGCTGCAAGGATGGGGGGGACAGACATCACGGGAGAATCTTGAACTTCTACAACCTGAAAGACAAGAGTCACATGATCAACAGAGCCAACTGAAGCTGTCTGTGAGCTAATTCTTGGCAGTTTGCTACTTTCTCTGCTTGTGTTGTAGGCTTGTCATGTGGTGTAAAACACAAATGCAGCTTGGAGAAACAGCCAGTAATTCTCTCTCTCTCTGTGTTGGTGTTAGAGGAAGATAGTTGCGACATTAACATAGTCTGATGAAGAATTAGAAAGTGGCAACAGATATAAGTTTCTAAAAAACCAACCTAATAATCATTTCCATTGCAGAGGTTTACACTGACGCATGACTAGGTGACAGTATTAAAAGGTTAAAGGCCTAGTTAAGTATTATTTTTTACTGACAATTAGCATTGATTATAAGATGAAGATGTAACATGTGGTGCTAAAATATTTTTTAAGATGTGGTGATTAATGTAGTAAAGTAACAAGTACTGCATTTTTGTGCTTTTCAGTAATTAGTAAAGAATCTACTTTAATGAATGTTAGATGATTCAAAAAGAGTCAAATACTTTGCAGTACATCGACACTGCCTTACATTCTTATTCTGTGTAATAGTTTGGCTAATGCAGCATTCAGATTAATAAATCTAAAGTGAAGCCTATGTGTAGTCTGCTGTACTAACACATTTATAGAGATCCAAACACTCAGTTGGCTATATTAATAGATAGTTTTTTTCATACTTTGACCTTTTAGTCCACACGGTATGAAGCTAGAAAGACAGTATCTAAAATAAAAGGTATGAATTTAGATTTTTACGGTAAAATTATTATTTTTTATCCCTTAGTTTGGTTTCTGAAAGGTATTTCAATGCCATAGAAGGTAAACAATAGTGCATCTTTTATGTGATGTTACTTGAACAGTGTCTGCTCTGTCATTTGTTTATTAGCTAGACCTGCTTACTTAGCTAGCGACTACTATGCTTACATGCTGAGCAACTAATGATTAGTGATTACAAATGAATTATGAATTATTTCTGAATAAATTTGCATACTTCTACAAAATGAGGTCAGCAAAACCAAAGGTTGGATTGGTGGTGGTCAGAGGGCCCGGTGGCGCCTGTGTCCGGCAGCCTCGCCTCTGTCAGTGTGCCCCAGGGCAGCTGTGGCTACAATGTAGCTTGCTATCGCCAGTGTGTGAATGTGTGTGTGAATGGGTGAATGACTGAATGTAGTGTGAAGCGCTTTGGGGTCCTATGGACTAGAAAAGCGCTATACAAATGCAGGCCATTTACCATTTACCATTGGTTTTCAAGAGGTCATCTGAATGCTCACGCAGGTTTCATTCATTTGATGTGCTCTTTTCTGGATTTGCATCACCCCTTATCTGTCAAACACATTATTGGACATTGCTCAGCATGGAGGTTTTCCCCAGCTGATAAAAAGGACTGAGTGCAGAAAGTTCAATATTTTCCTTCAAAAAAAAAAAAAAAAAGAAAAAAAGAAAAGAAAAGAAAAGGTCATCATCAAAAATTAAGTTACATCCATTTGATGTAGCAGGAAATAAATGATGTGGACATTTATTTCTAGTTTTAATGTGCATTTCAAATTCATGCATTCAGTTCTGCTTATAGAATGACCTGTAACAAAATGTAATGTAACAAAAGAAGCGTGGGTCCCACGTAGCGCACCCACTTTGTTATTACGTCTCACGGGTAACTCCTCGCCACCTGGCTGTGAGTAAATGCGTTTCCACCCGTGAGCCCTGTTGGAACTACTGGCTTCCGAAGCTCAAATAACGTACAGTGCATCCGCCTCACTAGTCCCCACTGAGCTCCGTGTCTGAGGCCTAGCAGGTTAGCAGGGGAAGAGGATAGAAGACATTATTTATAATTCCATGCGCCATCTCTATCTCTCTCTCAAAAGGGGCCCGAGCACCAAACAAAGCCCTGGTGCTAGACATCTCTGGAGATGAAGACGAGCTGAGGTTTCACATCCCTGTGAATAAGGTTAGATATTAATCCAGCTAAGAGAAGAAAAAACATGCTACAGGTTGCTTTCTAAGCTTCCTTTGTGGGAGTATTTCTTTGTGTTTCTGTGTGTCTGGCTTTTGAATAGGAACCCCCTCCTTCTCACTATGTCCATTGAAAAAAATTGGCTTCTAAATACAAGCTATTAGAATATTTGTGTAGATGAGTAATAAGTTATTAGTTGCAATTACTGGTCATCTATTAGTCTGGTATAATAGACTGATTAGGCAGTGGGCCTTTTAACTTCTGAAGAAGTAATTTGGAAGACAGCCTACCTTTGACAAGGCAAAGAAAGGCTTCCTTTATTCAGGCCATATCTAGCTATTGTACTAACAGACATGTTATAATGGGATTACTAGCGACTACAGTGGACTGATGAAATCAATGGCGAACGCATCATTTTGTATAATTCACAGGTACTGGAGATGAGAAGAGATTTTGGCTAGTGAGAGGGCACTTCAAACAGGATGAATAGGGAGCAGTATATGCATTACACAACCTATATTTAATGTAATTTACTGCCTATAGAAGACGATGGTGGGATTTTTTTTGTCCCTCTGTGTTTGTTTAGGATGACTTGCACAATTTGGGACTTTTAGGGCTTTTGGAGCCATCATCATCCCGGCATGTTACATTTTGGCCTGCTTGACAATGAAATGCATTTGACCTCGGAGAAATTGGAAGCACAGCCTCCTCTGTACAGGTTGTACTGGTCTTTTGTCAAAGAGGATGACAAAACCTCCATTCATATTCTGCCTGCGTTTTCCAAGGACGCTCCATTGTTGTTTTATATCCCTGCCTGAAATCTGTCATTATAAAGAACAATTACACCTCTTGTGGTCATGGTACTTGGACTTTCTTTGTTTTCATCCATCTTTCTCTTGGCTTCTTTGTTCTTTTTGGTCCAAGGAGAAACTGGTAAAGAAAATGTGGCGCTGTAGCAAGTAAACTGCTCCCACACATTTTTTGCACATGAAAAAAAAAAGTGTATCCAATACTAAGGGCAGCAGTGTGAGGGAGAACCTGCACTGCAGCACAAGGTGCTGTAATCTTGAGAACAATATTAGAGAAACAAAATTAAAGATTTCCCTGAGCATAGCATGACCAGTTTCTGCTCTTGAAGGCTGTGATGCATCACACAGATGGATTTCAGAGGTTCCTTATACCCCTCCCACCCTTCAGTTACTGGCTCAAGTTGTGCTTCCTGCCTCCTTGTTCACCAGTGGCCACAGATGGAGCACCATCATCTTTCCGTACGCACTTGTCTCCACTCTTTGTACCTCTGCTTCTTCCCTGCCTGTTGTTTATTCTAATGTGGTCCGAATGGAGCAGCTGGTGGTGACATGGGGTTGATTATGCTGTTCCCACAGTGACATTTTCAAAGGCGGCTGAGGAAGGCGCCGTTGTTGTCTGTGATCTGTGGATGACAGCCTTGCCTGTTGCACCAGCTCCACATTGACAATTGCATGGTGTGAGGGGAGCAGGGGCGAGCGTGCAGGGACGTGTGCAGAACAGAGCTCAGTTTGACCGATACGTGTTTTTAAAGGGAATTCAGACTACTGCTAGTCCATGCAAAGGATGCACAAGTGTGCATAAAGCTTACACCTATACCTTCAAGCCCACTAGCTCTAATCTGTTTAAAAGCATAGGATGATACTCTGCACACAAGCACAGAAGAGTGCAGCTAGTCACTCAGTCAGTCCAGCCCCTTCATTACAAGGCCCAGTTTGGATCATTTGGTCGGTAATTGCTGCCCACAAGTGAGCCACTCCACATGAATGGAAGTGCAGTAAAGCGTCAGCGGCCATGATCAGCGTCTGCTCCCAGGTAATAGCCTTTTCCCTCCCCCCTTTCTATCACTCCTTCCCTCTCCCAGGCTGCTACTTCTGTTGAATGAGAGGATAAAAGTAGTGAGGGTGAGGCAGAAGGCTTTTGGAGAAAGAGGAGGGGGCAGAGAGGCGGTGATATAGGCAATCCATAATTACCTGTAATGAGACTTTTGTCTTGGAGCATTATAGGGATGTTCTTGAAGTCACCCCGGAGGTGGTTTTCAGATGGAGGAAGAGCTGCACGCGCCTCAAGTCCTCTCATGCCCCATCTCATCCATATGTGCAGTAATAAGTAATTACTGAAGTCTCATTGAAGTCCATGTGGAGTATTCTCCGTCTCTTTCTCTCGAGGCAGATGAATACCCGCCACTCACCCATTACACAAAGTGACACTCCTGGAGATCCGACGTGTCATCTCAATCTTCCTCTTCAGTCCTACTCGTTCTTCTCTTCCACCCCCCTCAGTTTGAGAAAACAGCTGGCACCCTTTGATGTCTGACTGGCAGCTCACTGGGTCACCTTCACTGCTGCATCTGACAGGGTATCTATTCAAGCTAGTCTTGGGACGCTGAAATCATTTTCTGTATGGCACCATGATAGAAATTCTTATCATGGGCTTCCTGTGCTGCTTCCTAACACCTGGAGTGTGATAGTTCTCATGCAGGGACCAAAATGACAGAATTGCCTTGACTGTGACTTTGACTTTAGCCTATGGGTCAACATCAAAGATTCTATCAAGATGAGTTCTCCCACCAAAACTGGTAACTGTTTATTGTTTCCATTGTTGATGGATAATTCGTCACAGAGGAAGAGACTTTATTACTTCTTTTTTGAGGAAATAAGCTGCTGACTAACAGGCCTGGAACAGTACTCTTTGAAAAAAAAAGTCATAAAAAGTTGTGGGTTAAAGTTATTAAGCTAACATGTTAAAGTTGCTGATATGGAGCAGACGTGTAGACACATTAATATTCAGTAATTCATTGTTTTACGCAGTGTAGGTTTGGGGATTCCTTTTTATTGAGAATTGCAAACCCTCCAAACATTTGTAAGGCTAGCGCTGCTTACACTGTTATTAGCCTGCACCTTATCAATCATTGCCGTTTACTTTTAAACATGAATGGGAAATAAAATTTGGGCTAATATGAGCTGAAGACCAAAATATTGCCCTAGGAAGTTGCAAAACACTCCTCGGGAATCATTTTGTAGGTACAAAAATGTTACTTTTGATTGATTATAGATTCAACTGAGGAAATGGGCTGATAATAACACAGTGCATAAAGATACAATTTAGAGTTGACTTGTTTATAGGGTAGTGATAAGTGGCTCAACAAACAGATAACAGAAATTGTAAATATACAGAAGTATAAGCCTTTGACTTAAAGTGAGTGAAAAAGCAACCAATGTCCAAAGAAAAACTTTGAAAGATGAGGGAACACATCTAAGGACCACTTGAAAAAATGACAAGAAATTCAAAGCAAAATCGAGAGAAATGAAGGGTGACTCAAGACTTCTGCACAGTACTGGAACTAAGGGTTAATCTTTCCAAGTGATCCTGCTCATCGCATGCGTGGTGATTTTATCTATTATCTATATAAAATGTGGGTGAGTGGAGCTTTAAGGAAACGTTTAAGCACATCTCAATAACATAGCCCTGTTGAAGCTCTGGTAATATGCCATTCTGAAATCTAATACAGTTTCCTGAATGGACGCCTCATATTTTCATAATGAGTCTTGAAGTACACTCACAACTCGTACAATAACACAATGTATGTGGTTTCAAGAGCTCATTTCCCATTATGTAAGCACATATCTATGCATTCCCTCTTAACCAATGAACTTGTTTTCAAGGCCTTGGCTTCTTGACATACACCACGAGGACTTACATTACTGCAACACAGTGGCAAATTCTAGTATAAATTAAAATTTTTGAAAGCTCCCGGAATAATGGCATCATTTGACCTGCCAGTACGGTGCACACCTCATATGGATATGAACTTGAAAATCAAGCTGAAGGGCTAAAGCTTTATTGTTTGAACCGATAAAAGATATTCATCTTAGCGCCGCTGTTGTGACACAAAGGCACTGAGAGGAATCTGAAAAATAACACGAGCGCAATGAGGGGGTCACCAGTAGGTACTCCAAGCTTCATCTCTCAGGTGGAGTTTTAAAATGAAGTGCTTTAATTGTGTGTGGGTGTGGTTTGAGCTCTTGAGACTTCTACCAGACTTTTTTGTTGCCAAAGCAGAAAGTGACCCCTGGTCACCGCACGTGCTTAGACTCACAGTCGCGCACACTCTCTCTCTCACACACACGCATTTGCACACGAACTAACAAAACAGCTGTGCGGGTGGGCCTTGTCGTTGGCTGTGCCTGTTTTGTCTTTCGATTGCGGGAACTTGCATTGCGGTGCAATTCTCAATGCATGTTCGAGAGTGATCGTGCACGCCATGTGGATCAGTTCTCAGTGTCCACTCGGCGCTGGGACTAATTTGCATTCCTTTGTGCGTGAATAAAGGACACCTATTCTGAGGACAGAGTTTACCAGCTGCCATCCAGGACTAGTCCTTATTAGAGCCCTGCTGTTCCTCTGAGAACGCCAACACATGTTCCACACACGCTGCCGCTCACACACTACCTACACACACGCACACTCAAGGACACGTGCACTCCCTCAGTTATAATCTGTGCACAAATGAAAACACACTAACACAGATGCACAAAGAGAAACAGACACACACTTTCCTTCCGGACAGTACAGATAGTGATTACAGGCACCAGTGGCAATATTCTGTGGTTGTCAATAACAGGGCAAAGGTCACTATCTCGCTCTCACACACACACACACACACACACACACACACACACACACACACACACACACACACACACACACACACACACACACACACACACACACACTTCCATTCGGTTTACTCATATACTGCATCTTTGGAAATGAACAACTATGTCACCTTCAGTTTGGCTCAGTTTTTCAGTGCCCACAGACTTGGATGGAGTTATGGTTAAATCGAGGTAAGAGGCAGCACTCATCATTCCTTTTAGTAACAGAATAATACTTTCTTAGATAGACAAAAGCCAGAAAAACCCAGTACTCAAGGTTACTTGATTGGTGCCAACAATAACCTGCCATCCATGTTTTTCTTCCATTAAAAATCTTTAAAATGAAATGAGTTGGTAAAAGTTAAATACCAGTTATACAGGTATAAATACCAGGTAGCTAGCTGTTAGTTAAATATAAGAATGTAAAGGAGTGAGAGTTAAAGGATGATGAAAAATACATTTTTGAGTAAAGTAAATGGATTATACTGATAGTTGTCTTCTTTAAACACACATTGCGTACGTTTTGGTGATTCTGCTGCTGGATTGCAGTTTAAATGGTTCTGAATGGCGATATGTACATACCCGTGCCATGGCGATGTCTGAACATGGTGCTATCCTCCATACAGTCAGCTCATCTCGGGTTTGCAGACACTCCATGCAGAAATCCAACCAGTCACACATTTTTTGTTCTGAATGAAATAGAAGAGATAATGCGCTATTGTAGGGTTTTTATCTTGCAATATACAGCACCTCGGGGTGACTGTTTTTGTGATTTGGAGCTATATGAATAAATTGAATCTTAGAAGTGCTGAGTTTTTGCTTTAATTTGAGCATTTTCCCATGAAGATAGGCAATACTATGCGGAAGCTACAGCCCTTTAACACATAGTCATGGACTTGCAAGTGTCCAAAAGTAACTACACACTTGATTATTAACGTTCGCTGAGCAGCTGTGTATCTAATGGTTCCTAGATGGATACATGGATCAAGAAGGAGAAATCCAAAGGGAGCTCACTAATGACTTGTGCCTGTTAGCTTGACAACTAGAGCATTCAGTATGTCTATTTCTATACAAATATACTTCATATTCTGTAGTAATACTTAAAGATATGTTCATATGTTTTGTTGACAAAATGCAGCTTTTGTAGTTTTACTTGTGTACACACCCACAGTGGACTTTAAGTCAAATAATTAAGGAGTGATTAAAGAGCAGACTTTCAGCTTTAATTCAAAGGTTTTTGAAATAGACTTGCACTTTCTAGGAATTATAGAACTTTTTTTTAGACATAGACATTTTCAAAAACATTTGGACAAATGACTAAAGAGAAATTTAATTTCCAGGTGAGCACGATCCTCCATTATTCCATGACAAATTAAGCAGACATAAAATCTGGAGTAATTCCAAGTGATGAATTTGTGTTTAGAAAGTTCACAGAAAACTCACAATAAAAGGTCCAAAGAGCTGCTGGACAGCATCGTGGTGGAGTGGCTAACACTGTTGCCTGTAACTGGGGGGACACTGGAGGATCTATTTTCCTTGGGAACTTGCAGATGGAGAAGGCAGATGAAGTTTCCAGGTGGTGGTGACATCGGAGATTAGATTGGCAGAGGATTCACAGGTTTTATGATCGATGGCCAGCTTGGTTTTTCTGGTAAGATCTTCCTTTTCAGATTAAACAACTCAGAGATTTCTTGGGTTGCAGTCAAGGATTCTTGATGCAGCCAAAGGGTAATGAATTGATGAGAGACAGGTGTGCTGGCTGGAACAGGAGGCAGGGGCAACCCTGGTCAAGACCTGAGCCCTGCCCAACCTGGATGTAGGTAGATAAAGTCTTCTAAGCATTATATGAATGGCTGATTTTCCTACACCTAGACACTATTAGGATAGTATAAGTATAGAATTCAGTGAGTGAATCTAATCAGCATCATCATCTTAAATGTAAATGAATTCTTACTACCTTTGGTGTAAACCAGTCCAATATGGTACATTATTGTAAATTTCACCACAATACTGCAAACTAACCAGTTTAGCTGACTTAAACGCTACATCACTACTTAGTAGACCTCCATAATTTTCATGCAGAGGTTGAATAACACAAAATCAAAAGGCTGTTCCAGATCATTCCAGCCCATGTTAACAGCTGGTTATACTGAAAAACTGAAAGGACAGATGACACTTTGACACTTTGCCAGAAAAACCTCTAATAGAACCTGCACAGTTTTGTCAACAGATGAAAACAAGTTGAAAGTGTGGAAAAGGAGAGAAACAGCTGACTTTGTGAAGCATATCACATTATCTGTTTAACATGGTGGAAAACCTGGAAATCAAAGTGACAATATACATATACATACATAAGTTATAAGTGCGGTGTTGATGGAGAATTTAGGATTAGTATGTAGCGTTTATTTTGTAGTTAGAGAGGCAACAAATATCAACATAAAGAAACGGTATTTGGGGAACGTATTGTTATCGTGAATGAAAAAGTGCCCTAGTGAGCACCTTTACCTCTCCATCAATTATCAGCAGCACTTTGTAATTTAATTCAGATGTACTTGTGTAATGAAGAGCTGCAGAAGGACGCCCATCGGTGTCATTTTCCATCACTCCTCTGAATGTAAATGACTTGCAGATTAGAGGATGATTTGGGGTTTAAAAGGAGAAACAAATTGCTCAATTTGTGCTAATTAGAGAAGAAGAATGCAGATAGTGACCAGTGTGGTCTTAGGATGAATACCTAATTACAGAGTGGAAAAAAATGACTCTCCATTTTTTAGCCCACCCCCAAAATCAGGCTCTCCCACCAAAATTACAGCTGAAAAATTAAGAGTAGGACCATAGAGTTCGTATGTTTTATGCATTTGACAGAAAACATACACTTCAGTGTCTCCTGTGGTCATGGATCCATGGGTGTGTGTGTGTGTGTGTGTGTGTGTGTGTGTGTGTGTGTGTGTGTGTGTGTGTGTGTGTGTGTGTGTGTGTGTGTGAAGTGGTTGCTGATATTCAGGCCCATATAATGTGTTTATCAGCAAATATTATGCCACTGTTGTCCCAGTTTTCTTTATGCTTTTCTTTTCACCAGTTCTCCTTTATCCATTTTGTATTAATCGCATCTGTCCTAATTGTTCACGCGTTAAATAGAGAGTTAGTATGGCGCACAACAAGTGAGGAAGGACAATGGCACTTCAGAAATGTTGCACGCAAGCTAACACTCAAGCACACTTCAGCACAGTGACAAAGTGCAGTTTTTAGTGCTTAATCAAAAATCATTTTGAAAAATAAAAGCTATGTTAATTAGGTTTGTTATTGCACTGCTATCAATTGGTGCAGACACGCTGATCACTGAGGAAAAAAAATGTAATAAATAAAGATGATAATGTTGACCAGTAAGAGCGGAGACATGGAGGAGAGGAAGAAAAAATAATTTACATTTAAATTCTTTGCAGGCTGAAGCAGTGCTGGCAGTCTTTCTTTTTTCTTCTTCTTCCTTTGTTGTCATTGGTTGTTATTTTTCAGAAAACATTAAGGATCTTAGAGGTTGGGAGGAAGCTTGATGTAGGTGAGCCACTGGAATTTCCAAACTCCTCATACCTGCAGCACCTCAAACTGTTCACGCATCAGCACCACATCTTCAAAGGTCAAAAGATCTGCAGCTCCAGAGACGCTTCGACCATGTTTTCTGTGCCGGTCAGAGGGCAGTGTGTGACACAAAAGCAAGATTTTCTGCTTTAAACATAAATCGCCAAATGATAGATTCTGATTTTGTCTTCCCGGGACGAAGAAAAAGAGGCGACGCAAAATCCTGCAAAAGATTAATTGGATCGCCTCAATCAAAACTCATTTAATTAAAAATGATCACCATTGAGATGAATGCAAATGAAAGGCAGCTATTGAACTAAACCCATTCTTCTATTCACGAGCTAAAGGTGGGATGAGACTACATGGTTAATACGCTGTTTGCTCTGCTTGGATTGTGTGTGTGTGTGTGTTCACCATTACTCCGATTGTGGGATACTCGTAGCTGAGAGAGGGGCTATGTGATGGAGTATGACCGCTGTCACAATACAGACAACAGAAAGGCTTGGTAAAAAAATGTAATTTTCCCCTCCACTGTGAAGCAGCAGCAAAAAAAAAAAAAAAAAAGAGAGAGAGAGAGGGGGGGAGAAAAAAGGAAGGATGAAGAAGGAAAAATGTGGGGGTATAAAAAAAAAGGACCCAGCAGAATTATTTGCCTGTAACAACTAGGGCTTGTGGTAATTATTATAATGATGTCTCCGAGTCAAGGCAGAGGTAGTGCCGCGATCACACGAAGGCTGATCAGAAAATACTAAATTTCAGGGGGTGCATAACACAGCCACAGTCAACTCATTAATGTGTGCTAATAAGGAGAAATGACAGAATGATGCTGGTTAGCCTTCTGCAAATATGACGGGAGGTAGACAGCTGTGATCGTTTTCTTTCGGTTACGTGCTGAAAACATGTACAGTTCTCTTTGAGGCTTCTGCTATCTGCAGTCATTCATACATCAATAAAACTAATATTCCATGTGAAACTTTTGGATTGTCGATTGTATTACATGTCATGCAAGTTGAACTTGAGTATATGCACACAAGCAAAAACAGTACATCTGCTTACATTGTGGCATGGCTTAGGATAGAGCAGAAAACTGCACAAAAAACAGTAAATAAATGACAAATATGAACATTTTATACAGATGATAAAATGACATGCAGAAGCTGATCATGTGTTAATCGCTTGTAAAAAAAGAAAAGAAAAGAAAAAAGAATCAGCAATGATCCCTATTACACTAAATTAAGTGTGTATCAGTAATTAAGGATACACTGATATACTGGCCAATATTACACTACTATTCAGGTGTATCAGTTGAGTTTTTTGTCCTGTTATAAATTAAAAATTACTGTGACTTTAAAACACGTCATTTATTTTACTGAAGCTGGAACCTGGAACAAAGTAGAAAAACAACACAATAAACTTAAAAAAAATGTTGGTAAAATATCAGTATTCCTTACCTGACATTTGCTCATTTTAAACATTGGTATCAATACAGGCTCAGCATTTCTGTGCATTTCTGTGCATCCCTGGTAATTCGTTTAATATAGAGCACGAATGGCCATTTAAACACACCAAAAACCGCAATTGCGCAGTTTTTAAAAATGTAATTTGCATTCAAATTTTAATCATATCTGTTTCTATCATATCTGAAAATTGAGCTCTATTGTGTACACAGCACGCACGGCTTCATGTAATGTTTCTCAAAGGACTGGATTTATTCAGGCTACATGCTGAAGATCTATTGTAACTTCTCAGGTAATAATGGCACGCTCTTTTTTCTTGTTCCTGTTTGTCAGATTAGCAGATGTTACATGTTTCCCAAGTATTTCACTGCAAAACAATAAAGTTACTCAAGCAATAACAAGTATTCAACATCTTTGTCTGCTTTCTAAAAGAGCCTGGGCTCTCTTATCTTTTGCAGCTGCAGAGCAGTCATTAAAGATGCTGTTAAAAAGCTGAAAGTCCCCTCACACTTTATTTTATCATTATTAATATTATTGATTTATTAAGTTATTTGAATAACATACTGTAGTGTCTGTTTTTTGGAAGAATGCATACATGTTCTTTACAGATGTACTTTAGATTACAAAAAGAACCTCTTAGAGCAGGAGTCCTTTCATGAGAGGGGAAGGTGTGGCGTGCTGGAACTAGATTTCTTTATGGAAGATGGATTTTGGCAAACAATGTTTTGTGACCAAAAGCATTTTCTCTGTGACTCTGCGACTGGCCCAAGAAGGCATGGTGGACATGCAGGGATAGGGTAGGCTGCTGATATGCACAGATGTTCCCCCTCATATCCACGAGCGTGTGACCACAGTCACTGGTTCATCCTTGCCCGGCGCCCGCTTACGCATCTTGCCTCTTGGTCTCTCCACATTACACAGAGCCCTGTTTGATTCTGATAGGTCCTGAAAGCCAGGAGACATACACAGCTGTAACAACATCAATGCGCTTCGTCAGGTTTTCAAGTCGGGGACATGTCTTATTATAATTACTACCTTTGCATTATTTATTTTGCTCTGCAGAGGCAAATTGTTTTGGTGCTTACTGGATGGTTTTGCGTTTTCCTCTTTTCCCTTCCTTCCCTCCCTCCATCCTGTCCTCCTTTTCCTTCTCTGGGAGAAGAGAGAAAACTGGAGTTTGGGAAGAGGGACAGGGTGAGAGTAGGTGAGGGGAGAATGGTGGGGGTAGTAAATCATTTATTTACGTTTGGCATCTGCATAATGAGGCAGGGAGCCAATGGCAGCCCTGGCCGGCTGGAGACAGGGTGGCATGCCTTCAGTTTTAATGGGCACACTGAAGAAACTTCCAATCCTTCTTGACATTTCTCATAGCGAAATAAACGTGCTCTGGGTCAGAGTGTCTATTAGCAAGATAAGAGACGAACAAGTCAATTATACTTCAATGACTACATAGCCAGGGGACCTCATTAACATGATCAGGGAGGTCCATGCTGCAGCAGCCCTCTCCTGTGTGTAGCCCCTGATTAAGTTGTGGAAGAATGACATGGCCTTTTTCCCTCTGCTCCATGCAGGAAGAGAAGAAAAAGCAGCGCAAAGAACGTAAATATATTCAAATCTACATAAGCAACCACAAACACAACCCCCCCCCACACACACATGGGCATGCACGCGGTGGCAAAGACACAGCAGACATCGCCAGGACGTGGTGTCTGACCAGCCAGCCAGAAATTGTTGACACATTCAAAAAAAGTAAGAGGCACACTTCATCAGAGGTTTGTGGGGAGGTTTTTTTTTTTTTTATCTGCTGATAGGGTCACAGAAGTGGATGCTTTGGGAAAACATTTGTGGCAGGGGATGTAGCGAGCTGTCATGCACAGCCTGGACGGATGGCCTTGGGTTGAGAGTGGAGGGTGGGCTATGTGGGGTGGAGGGGGGGTGCGGCGCAGCAGCCGAGGCGGGGCACAGGCAGAAGCGGAGGCGTGGGTTTAAAAAAAGCAGAGCCTGGGGTTTGGTGGGCGGAGTGGTGCTGTTTTTTTTCTTTTTCCCTTCCCTTCTCCTCAGCGCCGGCTTGTTTTCTCGGCGAGGATGCTGCGATCTGTTGACGCTGATGCGATGAGTGCAGACAGGGTACAGGGAGCACGGCTTGTCTTTTCTAGTGCTTGCATAGTGTGCATCATATACAGCCACTGCTTGGCCAAGGCTCCAGCTAATTAATTTGTATGCCTATTTGGACCAGTGGGAATTGATCAGCAGTCAGCTTATCAGCAGCAAAAGTGTTGACTGCTGCTTCCGACTGCAAGAAAAAAACACTCATTCACCCAACAGTTGCAGTCTTTTATGTCGTGAGCTATTGTGGCTCTGCCTCTTGGCTTGAAAAGCAGTGTTTATACCTTTATCTTTCATCTCCATAAGTGTGTTTGAAATAGTAAAGAGAATGACAATGATTTGGTAACCCTGGCCAGGATTTAAGGATTGCTAAGCACTGGCAAAAGATCACAAGTGCTTAATAGTATAGAATCAAAGTAAGACAGTAAATGGAGAAACTTCTCTGGGTTGTGTGTGGCCCTGAAAAGTAAGAGGAGAAGGAGAGACGGTAACAAGCCTTTGTCCACAGGCACACCAAGCACACACAAAGGCATCCCACTAGGAAAGGTTCCAGACGTATTTGCTCACATACCTCCATTATTGCTCTGTGAAACATGAATGATTTGATTATTTGATGACAGCTTATTTCTTAAATCTGTTTCGGCACCATATGTGTCTAATATGCGGCTCGCCCGCAATATGAATGCGTTGCCCTGGGGACTGTAAAAGGCCAGTGCAGTTTTCAAACCTGGAGGGAGGATTGGCTTGTGAGCTCAGACAGGCATACTGTGCTACGCAAAAGCGCAGCGGACTGGATTCAAGTGCATGTTCAAGGAAACGTCTTCCTATTGCCGTGCCTCTTGTATTCTCCCAGTCTTTTTTTTTCTTTTGGATTATGAATTAATAAGACTGCTTAAGGCTATAACTACTGTTTTTGAATATCTTGGCCTTGGCAAGCCAAATAAATCAAGCAGAACAGAGTCACAGAAAGACTACTTCTTTATGTCCACTGTCGTCCTGAGGTAATATTCTTGTTATTATAATTGGTTCCCGAGTTTTTTTCTCCCCTGGCAGGAATGTCAAACAATGTGTTGCAATTGAGACTAACTTTAACCTGCTTGGCAACCTGTGTCTAATCATTCTAATTGGCTCCTTAGAGGAGCTGACTGGATGACAGTGATGCTCTGATGATAAATCACATCAGGCTGTTCACACTATTGGCACAAAGTCCAAATTAATTGAATTAATCCATAATTCTTGCAGAATTTAGTGGTGATCCAGAGCCGATGACTTTGGCATTTTTCTGTGAGAGGTGATGCAGCTTCTGCTTTCTGTCAGGCTTCATCAAACATATATTTTATATATAAAATATATAGTATATATTTTTATTTTTTCATATTTAGTATATTTTTGCCGAGGTTTTAAATTACATATTACATGTGATTTATATTTCCAACACTTAGGAAAAACCACTGCTAATTAACTCATAACTAGTTACATTTTAGTAGCATTTGGTAGTATTTACACAATAGAAATACTTTGCTTAATAAAAGTAATTATTTTCAAAATTATAATATTGTGTTATGTATGTCTGTTATGTCTACATATATCATAAATTACAGCTTTTTTGAAATAATTGTGTTCTCCTTATGGTCTCACATGCATTTTGTGTTTCATGTACTTTAATGATTACCAAATGTTACTTTTTTGTAATAATGCAATTTTTGTACATTTAGTCATTTTAAGCCTTTATTTGACAGCAAGGCAGTGTTGTGTTTTAGTTTTAACTACAATCCTTCCATATCTAAATCTAACCAAGTAATTTGGTGGGAAAAGCCAAAGTGAAAAACAACAGATAACACAACTGAATGGTTAGAGAAACCAAATATGAACCCCCGCGTCTGAGTTCACAGTTTTACTATTTATATAAACTACTCAATAAATTGTAGTAGAATGAATCTCTATGAAACCCACTTTCATGAAACAGCCATTTTATTGATATTGTACTCTTGATGCTAAGCTAGAAATCGCTCAGAGTTTAAAAATATCTTCTTCATAATAATAAGAGCTATATTTTTAAAAATGTGCAGGGAAAACATCTTCTAGATTGGGGGTCAATAGTGCTAGCAAACTAAGCTAAACGTGTGCTAACTAATAGTAGCCCTACCTATGTAATACACTTCACTGTTATTTTACCAGTCTGTTGTTCCACTGAGAGTCAACCTAGTAAGTGTTTTTCAGGATTACATTTACAGTAAGAACAGTAAGTGGAATCATTAACCTTGAGTACCTTGAGTATTTCACACGGCTCTTTAGCATAACTATAGAGCAGCAACATTAGCTAAAGTGCGTACACCTTTAAAATACTGCTATATGCGGATTAGTTTATTTATTATTTTATTCCTGAGTTCCCTCTATCCAAAGTTTATTATACCATATGTCAGCTACTTCTCTATCTTCTATCTGGAAGTGGCTGACATCCAGAAATCCTACCAGTGGCTGGACAAAGCTGTACTGAAGACACCTCTGTGACATAGAGGCACTAATCATGGCAGCACAGGAACAAGCTCTAAGTACAAGATCCATAGAGGTTGGGGCCTATCGCACCAGACTAATGCCCCGGTGCAGGCTGTGTAGAGATGTTCTTGAGACAATCCAGCACATAACAGCACGGTGCAAAATGCTAACAGGCAGGGCATAGTATACAGAAACATCTGTGCCTGAAAGTCCTGAGGTTAAAATGGGAGATGCCCCCTAGCATGGTTGAGAATGACTGAGCTAAGATCCTGTGGAACTTCCAGATACAGACAGACAAACTGGTGATGGCTAAGGTGGCAAACCGGCACTGCATCCCTGCTATAACTCATACCTCTAGCACAGAAACACCTGATGTTATTCTTACTGAAGTGCAAACATGGTTAGCTTTATGTAATGCAAATGACCTTGTGGCACTGAAGCACATTATAGTATAAAATTGTATAGTGACATGTACAAATTGCTTAAGAACTGAGAGACTGGAGGATAAATGGGCTGTTTTGATTATTTTTCTGCTTTCTCAAAGAACCTTTCCAACAATCGGAATATACTGACTTGCTAATTCTCCACTTCTGAATAAAATCAATTCATGAGCTATGAAGGAGGTCACACTGCGGTCTTGGGATACAAGTCTTCTTTTATCTAACTGCAAATAAAGCCCACCACCGCTTCAAGGTTTGTGCTACAACAAAATTTTCCAGTGGAGAAAACTGGAAACTCAACAAGGGCAAATTCAGACACTTTTGACCGTACACAGAGATTTTCACAATTAATCTTGCAGTACTTCTGGAAAAGGTAGTTTGTAGGTGTCACAAAGGTGAGAGACATCTGAGGTGGGCTGTAATTGTGTGTAGACGTATATGTGGTTCCTGTGAGGATTTGAGGGGGGGTTGCAGCTACGGGGAATCTTTCTGACCATTTAGCCCAGCTAATAGCCTTTCTGCCATGCCAAATCACCCTTCTTGCCAAACATTCAGACCTGAACTCCTGACATCCCCTCAGGGGACCGAAGAAGCGCTTTAATTGATATACTGCATCTCAAAGCCTTTGAATGTAAAGGAAGGAGGAAACTGGTAGACGAACAAAAGGCTACAGCCCAGAAAGCAGGATTCATCTTCTTCTCAGCATTGCTGGTGTCACACTCGGTGTTCTTGCTGCCTCAGATCTCCACAGCAGGGATAATGCTGGCTGTGCCCTAACAGGACATACAGTTATGGTTGATTTCTTGTTTCTCAGGTCTTCTCACAGACTGGAAGAAAATACTCACTTTATTCACTTCAAATGCGGTAACTACACCCGTCTGCTTGTTCTTTTGACATGTGAAGAATAAACAGAAACCTCAGATGAACAAAAGACCAAAATCACCAGCAGGAATTAATATGCTGGATTTTCTTTTCGTACAGATTTTCATTTGGATGGTCGGCTTGTCTGTGACTGTTTCACATTGCTTATTACAGCAGGGAAGTGAGGCATGTAATAGTCATCCCTTCAATAACCTCTGAGCCATACGAAAGCTGTTAAGTCTGGAAGAGAGAACAGCACGAGTGCCACTACGCTCTCTCACGGCAGGTAGTTTTACTGCGAAAATCAATAACAAAGACTTTAAGACACTTAAAGGCTGTGGATTTTGTATTAAGAACTTATTGGCATTAGATTTGAATACACTCACTAAGGGTTAATATTACTAAGGGTTAGGATTTTTAATTTTTAGTGCTTTGTCCAAACCACCGAGTGAAAGTGATGGCAAAGGAGTGAAAACACATTAAAGGAGCAAGTGAAAACAAAGCCCCTAAAAAACCACACAGATCACAGCTGACTAACTGATAAAGCTTCAACTTGGCCACTTCCAAATGAAGACTTTAGTCCTCTTTAAAGGAGGACTGGTGTCTCTCCGTGTCCTCTGCACAGAGGCACCAAGGCCAAAGGACAGAGATTACTAGCAACCTCTGACAGAACTTGAGATCAATATGATTCTGCAAAATGTTGCAGAACACAGAACACATTGCTCCCATCACAGCAGCAAATCTGCTGTGATGGGAGCAATGTTGTCAAGAAGAGTGGGTCAAAATTCCTCCACAATGATGTGAGAGACTGATAAAGTCATACAGAACACCATTACTTCATGTTAATGTTTCTAAATGTTTTTGCACTAATTTACTCCAAGTTGCAGAACCACAAACCAGTATGTCACACAACGTCATACAACGTCTTCCTTGTCAAACAGTGGGTCCTACATTACCCATGATACATCTCCCTCACCAACACTGTTGATTTAGGTGCATGCTAGTGCATGTTTAGGTAGCTTATAGATGAACAAATTAGAAGCTGCACACAGTTGTTAACAGATTTGTCTCTTTAGAATTGTTTGTTTGAAAGATTTTGAGTAATTAGTAAGAAAGACCAGATAGAGAACCATGGCTTGTATTAAACACATTTGTGATTAGATAATAGTGTTGGAGATAAACACACACATGCACAGACACAGTTGTCATGTGTATTACGTGCTAAGAAACCGTGGCTCCTAAATATCTATTTGCCGCCTGCAGGCTGAAACAGGTCACAGTGTCACGCTCATTTGGCCTGCCATACTTTTCACACTTGTACACGTGCCGGCTAATTTACCATAATTACCAAATTAACTGGTGAATAATTTCATTTTAATTACCTTTTTTCATCTACCTTCATAGTGTTGGATTTAAAGATGAGGCCTGTTTCGAGTGTCATGTTCAATAAAGTGGGATGGGAAGGGACCCAATTAATATCAGATAGCTGGAACCCTCAAACAGAAAAAAAAAAAACAGACTCTAACAGGGACATTTCCTCAGGACATATCTGAGCCTGACTAGACTAGCTTTAATTTGAGCAGTGAAGCCCACAGGGTATAGGTTTGTCTTGAAGGTAAGCACTTTGGACCGAGAAAAGACCCGAATTAATAATAATAATAATAATAATCTTCCGATAGTAAGCTATGCACCTGCAAAGCTCCTGTTGTTAGCAGGAGATGTGGTTAAAAGAAGCAAATCTAAAAAAATGAAAAAAAGAAAGCACATGCTTCCATACTTTCCCACCATACCCTGTTATATTTGTGTCACTTTAAGGATATCCAGCTCTGACCTGATTAATGATCAAGTTCATGCTCATTCATTGATTTGGTGAGCTCGTTTTTTTGACAGCTACTTTAAAACTCGGACATATTAGATGAATCCACATGACTATACATGGCTACAAAGGTGAAAGGCAATTTTTTCTATGGGTGGGATGTCACTGTAAAAGAAAAAAAAGGAGAAAATGTAATATTTAAGTGTACCTATATTCTCTAATAGTAATTTTCTGCATTGAATAGTTTTTTTAAATGACGCTTTGACTTACATTTTCAATGAAGGGGATTTTCTCGTAACAGGTTACTTCTGTTCAGTGATGTTGTCACTATAACGAAAGAAAAAGACTTCAAGACTCCTTCCACAGTTTGTGTGAGCTCCTTCGTCTTTACAAAAGATGTCTGTGCAAAACCTCTAAAACTCAGACAAATATTTTCGGTGCTGTTTTGGTGCAATTATGATTAATTACATAAAAACTTAACTGAACCCTAGTGAAAGCTCAAACCCACCCTGTGCCATGAATGACCAGTGCAGAAGTTGCTGTGAATGTTTTTCTGCTGTGCTTCCGCTTCTGCTTCCACGTCCCAACCCTCTCGCCTCTTTCTGTCTGTCATTCTGATACTCTAATAGCTCTTCTGCTCCCTGGTAGTCTTAAAAGGATCTCTGCGCTGTGGTCCTTCAGCTCACATTACCCAAGGCTAGTCCACACTCTTGAAATTGTAACCTTATGATTCTCCAGGACAAAGTTAATGGGACACCAGAGTCCTAACCCGCCCCAACCAGCACCGTGGATTAGTGCTACTCGGATCCAATCACATCCAGGCCCGTCACAGAGGCACTTCAGACCAAGTAGCTGCAAATCTGAGGCGGCAACTCTGGGCCCAAGACCTGCCTGAGTTTACCCATAGCCCCAGGTCATGTGGCTTTGCTCACCAGCCTTTGATGGCCTCAGGGGACTGAAAGAGCAGAGGCAGAGAGAGGAAGACAGCTAGACTGACCCAGAAAGTCTAGCATGGTGAGACACATGATGGTCCCATGGTGATCTCCCCTGGTTTTCAGTTGACGAAGATGTGGACTAAAGAACATCTGGAAGGCATCCCCATGAGCAGCAAGAGGCATGTCTGTGGCTGAAGTAGGGCTGGTCAACAGACCAAGATGAGGGAATGCTTCCTGTGGGTCACAGAGGTAATCTAAAGTGAGCATGTCGATAAGGTAATCTAGCTAAACTCACTACCTTACGAAACAGTTAGCCACTAAAATAAATACCATTAGCCCTATGAGGTGAGTTGGTTGTAAAGTCTGTGTCCTTTTTTAAGATACAGTCATGTGACAATACAACCGCAGATAACCTACAAAACTTGATATATATGCACTGTGTTATTATTTATTTAGCAAAAATTGAGCCAAAATGCAGTAAATAAAAAGCTTAGTAATGCTTCCATTGGAATAGGAATTAAGAGGGTAAATAGCCGCCAGGTGCTGCAACATAACCACCCCTAACATAAGCAGAGGATTTGGCAGTTTGTTAAGGAAGAAAGATATGAGCAATGAGTTTAGATAAGCAATAGTTGCTGCCCATCAATCTTTGACTTTTTAAGACAATTTCTAAACAGTTTGAACTCCATTAGTGCAGTGAGAAAGATTATTCACAAATGGAAAACATATAAAACGGTTGCCAGCCTTCCAGGAGTTGGAAACTCACTCCAGTAACCTCACTCCAAGATCAGACGGATCTTGTTTCCTCAAAGAAACAAGGAGAAAGCCTCATCTCTCTAAAGAACAGTTCAGCATGATTTAGATTTGCAAAGTTGCATCTGAACAAACAAGACTCCTTGAATAATGTCCTTGGGACGGGTGAGACAAAAGTGAAGACGTCCGGCCACAATGCAAAGCAATATGTTAGGTTTAAAGGTTTGGGGTGGGCCACAAGACCTGGGCACCTTGCAGTCATTGGGTTGATCGTGAGCTCCTCTGTACACTAAAGTGTTCTGGAGTTAAATGTGAGTATGACAGCTAAAGCTGAGCTAAAACTGAGTCATGACATGGTAATAATCCCAATCACAGCAGAGCAATGTTGTCAAGAAGAGTGGGTCAAAATTCCTCCACAATGATGTGAGAGACTGATAAAGTCATACAGAACACCATTACTTCATGTTAATGTTTCTAAATGTTTTTGCACTAATTTACTCTTAGTTACATGGCACTCGAAGTCAGAGGTGAAGTCACAAATGAAGGATAAAGTTGTATTCCGGAGGACGACACTCTTAAGGTCTTTTTGATCAAATCTTGCCAATTTATTCTTAATGAACACAATCTCCAAGCCTTATTTTTTCCAAATACTTCTAAAAGTTCCTCAAAAGCCACAGAAAATGTCAGATGATGCCATTATCCCACTATTACACCTGTTTTGGGGTTTTTTGTTGTTTTTCTTAATGGCGCCCTTAAATCCGTAGACAGTAGAAGGCTGATGTATGCTGCTTCCAGGTCTGTAAAGAAAGGCTATTATGAAAGTACCTTAAACCTTTCGTCACCAGCAGGGGGCAACTCCTGTAGTTGCAAAAAGACTTCCAGTTATGTACAAGTCCATGTGAAAACAGCCCTTGGCTCACTCAATCCATGCCCTCAAGTAAACACTTTCCTGATGAGATTATATGCTCGATGACTAGTTTCAGGTCATACTGAACAGAGCTGGATCACTGCGACTGTGAACCTGTTTATTTTCACCACTGCTTCATTAGTTTTCTTTGAACATCCACAGTCCATTTCACGGACATTCAAGACAGTGTGACCGTGAAGCTCAACAGCTGAGCAGCAGCATCCACGAGATGTCAGATACTACAGTAACCAGCCAGTTGCCTTGAATGAAAGTGCACTGTAGAAACGAGGACAAATCAGAACAGAGGAGCCACTTGGTTACAGAGACAAAGAGATACATTAAGAGAGTACAAAGACAGAAAGGGAAAGCGAGGTGAGGCTGATTGCAAAACTCACTTAAAGAGAACGTCAAAAGAATTAGGTCCATTACATCCGACTGAGCGTAATGGAAGCCAGCGGGTTGACGGGGAGCTCGTGAATATGCGGTGGGCGTGCAACGACTGAAATAGCAGGCAAAACTTGTATGTTGACTAGTCTTTTATTTGACTGGATTAATGTTACTTAGCCCACATGCAATGAAGCGCATGTAATGCAAAGATCTTCATACAGACTGACTTGATTTCTCTTGTTGTTTTTAACATCCTTAAAGATCAAAGTGTAGAGACATACACTCAATGACCTGTATGATGGACAGTTCAACACTTGTCATTCAAAAGACCCCACAGAACTGTTCTAGTTCTGATTTTAGTACCAGGACGCTCATATTAGGGCCACATTGCTCAGTCAACTCAGCGGGAGCTTAATGCTAGTGAGCTGATTCATAGCATCCACGGTGAATGGCACCTGATTCTGCATTACGTTTTGTTAGCACATCTGTTAAAGTCATACAGTGGTTGTTTATGTTAGTTGTCAGTGCAGTGTGATACAAACTACAGTTTGAAAATCAGTCATCAGTTTCACTGCTGCAGCCATTCATTTATGGAACATGCTTCCACCTTCAACACATAAAGCCTTTCGTTTTAAAAGCCCACCTCCCTATTCATCAGCGTTGTCATTGTGAGACAACATGGTCATGCTAGGCCGTGTTTTCAATGCTGTTTACAGGTATTGTGTTCAGGGCTATTGGGCCAGCGTGGCCTGGCCTCCAAGCCATTGTGCCTGCCCACAATAGATAATGAGCTATCCACCCATATGCAGCCAGCAGAATATGGACATACACCCACACACGCACGCAGTATGATTACACCAAGACAGGGACACAAGCACTCAGTCGGTGTTGTCCACAGATTTCATTGATTGAGCTATTCTGCTCACAGTTATTTTCTGTCATGAAATATTCTGACCAGGGCAACTTTGTCAGAGTATTTGGATTGAGATTTGTGCCTGAAAGCATTCAGCGGAAGGTCAAGAGCCCGATCAGGTGTTGTTCACAAGCCTGTGAGACATTCAATGACCAGCACAGTGGATGATTAATTTCAGCCACCTTTGGGGTGTAAAAATGGTTATTCAAGCTGCATGTTTTGAGAAATTTATATTGCAGCAACTTTATAATGAAATACCTCACATACTGATTGTCAGCTTGTCAAGTTGATATAATAATAACAATAACACATACAAGCTTATGTTTCTGATGCTTCAACTGAGATTAAATATGATGATCTGATTTTGGTGTTAAAATATTATGCTAAATTACTGGACACAATTCAAATGCAGCCATTAGAAGTTTCACGTGAAACAAATGGCCTGAATCTTCTTTAAACCTTCATACTACACTCTCAGAGTCGTGTAACAGTGGTTTGCTATTCAACATTGTGACATATTCGCATTTGCATCCGCTTATCCTTTTCAGGGTCGCGGGGGGCGCTGGAGCCTATCCCAGCTGTCATAGGGCGAGAGGCGGGGTACACCCTGGACAGGTCGCCAGTCTGTCACAGGGCCAACACACAGAGACAGACAACCATTCGCACTCACATTCACTCGCACATTCACACCTATGGGCAATTTGGATTAACCAATTAACCTATCCCCACTAAGTGCATGTCTTTGGACGGTGGGAGGAAGCCGGAGTACCCGAAGAGAACCCACGCAAACACGGGGAGAACATGCAAACTCCACACAGAAAGACCCCGGCCTGATGGTGGAATTGAACTCAGGACCTTCTTGCTGTGCGGCAACAGTGCTAACCACCGTGCCCATTGTGACATATTGACTTAAAAAAAATAATACAGCCTTTGTAGGTAGGTTCTTTAAATTACCCACCAGGTGGACAAACTTAGATCCTCGAGCAGTTAAGGAGGTAACACAGCAAGTGGATTTACATGCCGCAACTGATGCAAAAACAGAGGCCACCTCGCTCACGGCGGCCACATCAAAGGGAACCTGGTTATTAATGGGCACTGGAAGCTGCATTACCATCACATACACCTCGCTGTCCTCATTTACTCTCAGCAGCACACACAAATACGCACTGAACATATGTGTGGCAAGATGGAGACACACACCACGACCACACAAGCTACGAGGGACAAACTGGGTTCTATAGTCAGAATAACCAGAAGCTGTTGTTGCTTCACAATTAATTAGGCAACTTATTGAGCTCAAGATGCAATATGCATGTTAATTTAATGGGTTATGTCTGGTTTTAGAAAATAGAAAAAACGCTTTGATGTTCACAAAACTTGGCAGTAAATCACTGGCAGCAAACAATTACAGAATTAATGAAGATGGAGAAGACAATAGCGCAGGCTATTGTTGCAAATACATGCATGTTATTATCTTAAAACGCATGCATGGTAAATGGGAATCAGCCAGTATTGTGCCATCGTGTTTATTCAGGCTTAGTATCAATGCTCTCTTACTGGTCATGAGTGCATCAAGTGTGATGGTGGGCTCAGCTTTCTTTGTTGATCACTTTGATTTATTTTGGAGCGGTTCCATACCATAGACTGTATATAAATGATGGATGTGGCCACTGTGTCATCACCCAGTGCTTTGTGAATTGTCATTTTGAACTTTTCCTTTATGTTTATCATCATGTTGTTATTTTTGGAGCCAGAAATGACATGACTTTGACACTTGAAGCTAATTTTTCAGCTAATGCTAGTAAGCTAGGTTAGCAACGCACTTCCAAAGATACCTGCTAATAACCAGGAGTAATTTACAGGTATAATACTAGTATTTCAATCATTCAATCACCAATACTGGAACTTAGTCTTCTTGGACAGGTTCTTAGTACAAAACGATAATAAACAACCCCCCCTTACACACACACACACACAAACATTTTCCTCCACTATTCAACCAGATAAACGGAATTGGATTAAAAAATACCATTCGTGCTGCTTGCCTGTGCTCTACATGGACATCGTCACCTCTCTGCACACCTTCCTGGCTGAAGAATTGTAAAATATTATTACTTCTATAGTTGAATAAATATCTACTATATCACCAAAAATTATTTACTATTAGCTGACAGTGCTAGGTGGTGGAGGAATGTTTCAAACCATTCCTTTAAGAAAAGAAGCAATAAAACCCCATGAAAACACCTCATTAGGTATAAAACTGCATTACTGGAAAATTATGCATAAAATATCAAATATGAAAATAATTATTTAGCTGGAAAATGATCCTTATCAGTGTTAAATGTATTAATATTGCTGCTTTACGTTGCCTGTTTTATTATCATCTTGTTCAGAGACGCTGTCCTCTCTCCATCATTGTCAGAGCGTTTCTTGCTAATGTACTAAAGGAGTTATTAACAGCTTTTTTATACTTCATCTTCTTGTGATGCTAAATCACTGACTTTCCTTTACTTGCTAATGCTAGCTGTGTTTTCAAATAAAAGTGCCAATCATAACTGATCGCATGCGCCCCAAACCATCTGTGAAAGAACAGAGATTTATCCACAATGCCCAAACCACCAGAAAACAGATTTCCCAGCCAACCAACTCAAGTCAATGCGATGGTATATGGACTCGGCTGTAACACAGAGACAGCTACATTTTCCTATGAACACGGAACGAGCAGAGCTTTCAGGGACAATAGCTGACTGTGGCCACAAGATGGCAATAACGTGGCGGTAAAGGATGAATCCAAACAGGCGAGGAACTTTGTGACAGCACTGTGTGAGATGAAAGGAGAGCGATCGCTTTACTTTGGCAAGATTTAGATTATGTCTATGTTTAGATTTCATTTGCCTTGCTTATCCTGACAAGAGGCCAAAATCCCAACCCAACTGAAAGGTCCAGTTTACTAACTCAAAGTATCTACCATACCTGCCAGTCAGTCAGTGGGCAGACAGTAAGCAGAAAAGCCCGTAACTTTAATAAACTTTAATAAGGTTTAAATTTGTAGGCCATAGAGACAACAAAATAATTTAGTTTTTGATATTACATAGACCTACATGTTCTTACATGTAGATACAATAAGGCACACCAGTAACGTTTTAACACACACATTAACATACAGTGGGGCAAAAAAGTATTTAGTCAGCCACCGATTGTGCAAGTTCCCCCACTTAAAATGATGACAGAGGTCAGTAATTTGCACCAGAGGTACACTTCAACTGTGAGAGACAGAATGTGAAAAAAAAAATCCATGAATTCACATGGTAAGATTTGTAAAGAATTTATTCGTAAATCAAGGTGGAAAATAAGTATTTGGTCACCTCAAACAAGGAAAATCTCTGGCTCTCACAGACCTGTAACGTCTTCTGTAAGACGCTTTTCTGTCCCCCACTCGTTACCTGTATGGATGGCACCTGTTTGAACTCATCATCTGTATAAAAGACACCTGTCCACAGCCTCAAACAGTCAGACTCCAAACTCCGCCATGGCCAAGACCAAAGAGCTTTCGAAGGACACCAGGAAAAGTATTGTAGACCTGCACCAGACTGGGAAGAGTGAATCTACAATAGGCAAGCAGCTTGGTGTGAAAAAATCAACTGTGGGAGCAATCATCAGAAAATGGAAGACATACAAGACCACTGATAATCTCCCTCGATCTGGGGCTCCACGCAAGATCTCATCCCGTGGGGTCAAAATGATCATGAGAACGGTGAGCAAAGATCCCAGAACCACACGGGGGGACCTGGTGAATGACCTGCAGAGAGCTGGGACCAAGGTAACAAAGGTCACCATCAGTAACACACTACAACGGCAGGGAATCAAATCCCGCAGTGCCAGACGTGTTCCGCTGCTGAAGCCAGTGCATGTCCAGGCCCGTCTGAAGTTTGCCAGAGAGCACATGGATGATACAGCAGAGGATTGGGAGAATGTCATGTGGTCAGATGAAACCAAAGTAGAACTTTTTGGTATAAACTCAACTTGTCGTGTTTGGAGGAAGAAGAATACTGAGTTGCATCCCAAGAACACCATACCTACTGTGAAGCATGGGGGTGGAAACATCATGCTATGGGGCTGTTTTTCTGCCAAGGGGACAGGACGACTGATCCGTGTTAAGGACAGAATGAATGGGGCCATGTATCGTGAGATTTTGAGCCAAAACCTCCTTCCATCAGTGAGAACTTTGAAGATGAAACGAGGCTGGGTCTTCCAACATGACAATGATCCAAAACACACCGCCCGGGCAACAAAGGAGTGGCTCCGTAAGAAGCATTTGAAAGTCCTGGAGTGGCCTAGCCAGTCTCCAGACCTCAACCCCATCCGGTTGTTCAGTGATGACGCGACGAATCCTACTTCCGGGTCTAAAGTAGTCTGCGTTTAATATGGCTTTTGTGTTGTTAACATGTTTAATGTTACGTATTTTTTTCTATTTGATCTCAAAAAGCTCCTAAAACAGTCAGTGATCACTGTTGACCTCCCTCGGCTTTTATTACCGCTAATCATTTATTTAAGCTCAGTTTTTAAAACCTTAGGATGTAACTACAGCCCAGCCCATGCAGCAGTATATGAATGACTAACCTCGTATTGTGGATGGATTATCTCAGTTGTTCTCCTGGCTGAAGTTTGGTCCTTTTACAGCATCCTGCCATGCGATTACATTTGTTCCTGACCACCGACAACACTCACGTTAACTTTTATCGAGTGGAAAAAAAGTTAGCTTGTTTATATTATGCTAACATAGCTGTGTCGCTAGCGGTCAAGCAGCACATCATTATATACCAGCTAGCCCAACTTCAGTAACCCTACAAACGTCACTGCTGTTTAGTTTTCTGTCTTCATTTATGTTGGAAGTGATAGCAGAGCTGTACGTTTTAATTTGTTTCCAAAACCCCGCAGTCAGGACATGCTATATTGTATTTAGATAGAAGCTAGCGAGCTAACTCCCTGCTAACTTCTAACTCCGTTAAATGTCATAAATTCCGTTTTCATGGATGCCTGGATGTTAAACTCAATTGTTACACCTGGTAGAGCAGAACGCTGATCATTTTATTAAAGATGAAAGACTTTAGACAGTTTTTCAACTCTCAGTAATGCCATAGTGATCGTTTGATATATGGACCTGCAGCGGAGTTTAGACCCAGACATGGCTAGTGACGTCAGACTGAACAACCGGATAGAAAATCTGTGGCGGGAGTTGAAAGTCCGTGTTGCTCGGCGACAGCCCCAAAACATCACTGCTCTCGAGAAGATCTGCATGGAGGAATGGGCCAAAATACCAGCTACTGTGTGTGCAAACCTGGTAAAGACCTATAGTAAACGTTTGACCTCTGTTATTGCCAACAAAGGTTATGTTACAAAGTATTGAGTTGTATTTTTGTTATTGACCAAATACTTATTTTCCACCCTAATTTACGAATAAATTCTTTACAAATCCTACCATGTGAATTCATGGATTTTATTTTCACATTCTGTCTCTCACAGTTGAAGTGTACCTCTGGTGCAAATTACTGACCTCTGTCATCATTTTAAGTGGGGGAACTTGCACAATCGGTGGCTGACTAAATACTTTTTTGCCCCACTGTATATCACATAATACCGTTACACTTAACTTCAAATTCAAATTATACTTCAAATTATAGCTTCAAACATTTACAAAAATCATTCAAACCTAAACTATATTTCTTGAATTTCCAAGATGCGCTCTAAATTCTCTGTAGGTTATATAGGTCTCCATGTGTTTCTTTTATCTGTTTATTTAATCATTTGTATTAGTGTCATTTCAGTTATCACATTATATGCAATATAGTATAGCAGAGGTGGGACCAAGTCATTGTTTTGCAAGTCTCAAGTAAGTCTCAAGTCTTTATCCTCAAGTCACAAGTCAAGTCTCAAGTAATGTCAGGCAAGTCAGAGTCGAGTCTCAAGTCACTGGTGTAAAAGTCCAAGTAAAGTCACAAGTCTGAAATTTTGAATTTCAAGTCCTTTCGAGTCTTTAAAAAAAAACGAAAAAATTATGTTGCAGTTATGCTAAATGTAAATATTAGACCATGTAATTTTTTAATCTGTGTTTTTCTCAACACATGACGAAATAGTGAACGTAGAAAATATACACAAATTGTGAAATTGCACCTCTATACAATGCAGCTCAATTAAACCTAGCTCCTAGAATAATTTTCACCGACGGTTCTGAGATAAGCTGCATGTTATTCTTGGATGCGGTTGTAGGACCGGCTTTAAAATCGCATGACAAAAATATCATACATATTAAAAAAAACTGCATCACCAACGTAGTCTGGACAACATTTGCTAGTTAGATGAAGTCAGCTATCTCATCGTAGCATATTTATATGCATATTTATAATCATATGGTTCTTGGAGTGAGTGCATACACTCATGAAGTTTAGTAACTTCAGGTCACTGCAACAAGCCCAGGTACAGTTTACCGACGGATGGGTGCAGGACCTTGAAATGCACCGTGTAGAAAGTAAAGACCATCGTACGTATCATAAGTTTACCAGTCTCACAAATCGTCTTCATAAATACACATTCGTTAACCGTTTATTAATAGGACCTTTGAGCTCAATGGTAATTAATTAGTAGTGGAAATAATTTCTGGTACGCGTTACAGAAATGTAGCAGTGACAATAATATTGTATGCTGTAATCGCACTGGGCAATTGGCAGAGGTGTGGACTCGAGTCACATGACTTGGACTCGAGTCAGACTCGAGTCATTAATTTTATGACTTTAGACTTGACTTGAAAAAATGTTCTAAGACTTGTGACTTGACTTGGACTTTTACACCAATGACTTGGGACTTGAATTGGACTTGAACCGGTTTACTTGAAAAGACTTGGTATTTCACCCCAAATATAAAATTTAACATACATATTACACTCAACAAAAATATAAACGCAACACCTTTGTTACTGCTCCCATTCCCCATGGGATGGACGTAGAGACCTAAAATTCATTCCAGATACACAATATAACCATCCCTCCCAAACCGTGGTCACAAATCAGTCCAAATGTGTGGTAGTAGGCACATCTGCTATATTGAGATAATCCATCCCACCTCACAGGTGTGCCACATCAGGATGCTGATCTGACATCATGAGTAGTGCACAGGTGTACCTCAGACTGCCCACAACAAAAGGCCACCCTGGAATGTGCAGTTTTGTCTCACAGCAAAATGCCACAGATGCCACAAGCAATGAGGGAGCGTGCAATTGGCATGCTGACAGCAGGAATGTCAACCAGATCTGTTGCCCGTGCATTGAATGTTCATTTCTCAACCATAAGCCGTCTCCACAGGCGTTTCAGAGAATATGGCAGCACATCCAACCGGCCTCACAACCGCAGACCTCGTGTAACCACACCAGCCCAGGACCTCCACATCCAGCAGGTTCACCTCCAAGATCGTCTGAGACCAGCCACCCAGACAGCTGCTGGAACAATTGGTTTGCACAACCAAACAATTTCTGCACAAACTGTCAGAAACCGTCTCAGGGACGCTCAACTGCATGCCCGTCGTCCTCATCGGGGTCTTGACCTGACTCCAGCTCGTCGCTGTAACAGACTTGTGTGGGCAAGTGCTCACATTCGATGGCGTCTGGCACGTTGGAGAGGTGTGCGCTTCACGGATGAATCATGGTTCACATTGTTCAGGGCAGATGGCAGCTGAGAATGTCCCAGTTCTTGCATGGCCAGCATACTCACCGGACATGTCACCCATTGAGCATGTTCGGGATGTGCTTGACCGGCGTATACGACAGCGTGTACCAGTTCCCACGAATATCCAACAACCTCGCACAGCCATTGAAGTGGAGTGGACCAACATTCCACAGGCCACAATTGACAATCTGATAGACTCCATGCGACGATGTGTTGCACTGCATGAGGCAAATGGTGGTCACACCAGATACTGACCGGTTCTGGGTCCCCAGACCCCCAATAGTGCAAAAAACTGCACATTCCAGGGTGGCCTTTTGTTGTGGGCAGTCTGAGGTACACCTGTGCACTACTCATGATGTCAGATCAGCATCCTGATGTGGCACACCTGTGAGGTGGGATGGATTATCTCAATATAGCAGATGTGCCCACTACCACACATTTGGACTGATTTGTGACCTCTGTTCGGGAGGGATGGTTATATTGTGTATCTGGAATGAATTTTAGGTCTCTACGTCCATCCCATGGGGAATGGGAGCAGTAACAAAGGTGTTGCGTTTATATTTTTGTTGAGTGTATATAGAGATTGAAAATGTGACGTCATTCAGGGGTAAAACCGCAAAGGATTCTGGGAACTCGTGGCAAGAGGTACTAGCGCACGCAGGCTTTCAATTGAAATCAGTCACACAGCGATAAAAAGAAACACAAAAATGGCAAGAAGCTGTTGTATTATTAACTGCAATAGCCGGTCGCATGACAGCCACGGGAAGCCGACGGGTAAAGAGATCGGTTGTTATCGGATTACGTCGTTGAAGAGAAATTGTTCGAGCCATGTTTCCGAAGTGACAAACAGGCGACTGGATTGCAGCCATTCAAAGACCAAATATAACGTCCCAGAACACTCCAGCTCACAGGTTAGTCTGCTCCAAGCATTTACACGAAGGTCAGTGTTTTTTAGTAGTTAACACGTCATTTTCATAACATAATTGGTGATATAGGTTACAAGCAAGTCTGGCGCTGAACAGAAATTGTCGCGCTATGCTCCTTTGTTTATTGTGCATAAATGGTGAATTGTCCTGACACAATTTTGCGTTTTGCTTCTGTTATTATGGTACACTGACAAAAACATATACTTTTATTCACAGGGTAAAACAGTTTTTTTGTATCACCAATTGCCCAGTACGATTACAGCATACAATATTATTGTCACTGCTACATTTCTGTAATGCGAACCAGAAATTATTTCCACTACTAATTAATTACCATTGAGCTCAAAGGTCCTATTAATAAACGGTTAACGAATGTGTATTTATGACGACGATTTGTGAGACTGGTAAACTTATGATACGTACGATGGTCTTTACTTTCTACACGGTGCATTTCAAGGTCCTGCACCCATCCGTCGGTAAACTGTACCTGGGCTTGTTGCAGTGACCTGAAGTTACTAAACTTCATGAGTGTATGCACTCACTCCAAGAACCATATGATTATAAATATGCATATAAATATGCTACGATGAGATAGCTGACTTCATCTAACTAGCAAATGTTTTCCAGGCTACGTTGGTGATGCAGTTTTTTTTAATATGTATGATATTTTTGTCATGCGATTTTAAAGCCGGTCCTACAACCGCATCCAAGAATAACATGCAGCTTATCTCAGAACTGTCGGTGAAAATTATTCTAGGAGCTAGGTTTAATTGAGCTGCATTGTATAGAGGTGTAATTTCACAATTTGTATATATTTTCTACGTTCACTATTTCGTCATGTGTTGAGAAAAACACAGATTTAAAAATTACATGGTCTAATATTTACATTTAGCATAACTGCAACATAATTTTTTCGTTTTTTTTTAAAGACTCGAAAGGACTTGAAATTCAAAATTTCAGACTTGTGACTTTACTTGGACTTTTACACCAGTGACTTGAGACTCGACTCTGACTTGCATGACATTACTTGAGACTTGACTTGTGACTTGAGGATAAAGACTTGAGACTTACTTGAGACTTGCAAAACAATGACTTGGTCCCACCTCTGGCAATTAGTGATACAAACAAAACTGTTTTACCCTGTGAATAAAAGTATATGTTTTTGTCAATGTACCATGGTAATAACAGAAGCGAAACGCAAAATTGTGTCAGGACAATTCACCATTTATGCACAATAAACAAAGGAGCATAGCGCGACAATTTCTGTTGAGCACCAGACTTGCTTGTAACCTATATCACCAATTATGTTATGAAAATGACGTGTTAACTACTAAAAAACACTGACCTTCGTGTAAATGCTTGGAGCAGACTAACCTGTGAGCTGGAGTGTTCTGGGACGTTATATTTGGTCTTTGAATGGCTGCAATCCAGTCGCGTCTTTGTTACTTCGGAAACATGGCTCGAACAATTTCTCTTCAACGACGTAATCCGATAACAACCGATCTCTTTACCCGTCGGCTTCCCGTGGCTGTCATGCGACCGGCTATTGCAGTTAATAATACAACAGCTTCTTGCCATTTTTGTGTTTCTTTTTATCGCTGTGTGACTGATTTCAATTGAAAGCCTGCGTGCGCTAGTACCTCTTGCCACGAGTTCCCAGAATCCTTTGCGGTTTTACCCCTGAATGACGTCACTTTTTCAATCTCTATATAATATGTATGTTAAATTTTATATTTGGGGTGAAATATCAAGTCTTTTCAAGTAAACCGGTTCAAGTCCAATTCAAGTCCCAGGTCATTGGTGTAAAAGTCCAAGTCAAGTCACAAGTCTTAGAACATTTTTTCAAGTCAAGTCTAAAGTCATAAAATTAATGACTCGAGTCTGACTCGAGTCCAAGTCATGTGACTCGAGTCCACACCTCTGTAGTATAGTATGACCATGTCTAAGCTGACAGGAAGGAAAAACTGCCAATTGCCTCACTAATTTTTATTTTTCTCAGTACTGAAAATCTCAGTTAATGCAATGTTCTAATCCAGGACCTTTATAAGGGTGTCTTTGGACTGACTCGTTTTGCATGGTGGAGCAGAAGTGATTTAGTGAGTGATTTAGGTCACATGCAAATGTCTTGCTTGTAATATTTTCAGCATGTGTTGATCCATCTGGAGCTTGCAGCAAAATAATAAGCACAAGCCTGGCTAGCATGTGCCGACATTCAAAAGGCGGCAAAGACATGCTTAAGAGCTAAAGGCGCTGTAGAGAGACTTTACAGAAGTAGGTTAAAACATTTTCCTCCTCTTGAATTTGTAAAACACTGAACAATGATCAATGATAAACCGCACATTTGGACCTATCACTTGTTGATTTTTGTCTAAAGAGCAGGTTGAACTCGGTAAACGTTCACGTAATTGTTCACAAATGCTACAATGTGGCCTATTTTAGTAGAACACTGTTTTGTTTGGTGGCGAGAGCTGCAGGGAATGATGTCTGCGCACCCTGTGTTGCAACAAAAATTAATTAAACACGACTTTGGGTCGTGATCACACATGTCATGTTAGATTTCAGTGCGAGAATGCCCACGCTGAGCGCAAGGCCTCATCTAATTATGGAAAGGTTGTCAAGGCGTTGGCGCTCCTGCTTGGTATCTGCGCGTGGTACCCGCCCGAGAAACAACAGGCTGTCGGAAACCTGCGCCCACCACTGCCTCTCAGGCTAAAACCTGTGCGACGTGCAGGCCTCACGAACTGTCTGCGAAACAGAGACGTCCCTCCGAATTAGTCACAGAATCACTCACAAGGATGGCTGAACGGTAGGGAGCTGCTGAGCAGAGGTTCCTTGATAACGGTCCTCATTCAGTCTACTACCAGCTAGGTAGGGCACCGAATTTGCTGAGAAAATAAAAGTCGGTTTTGGTAGCAACTTGTGTTGACTTGCATCACAAAAGGGGTTGTTTTTGTCGTGATTGCAGGAGGTTAATTAAGTTTTAGCTACTAAACTAAGGCCGAGTGTGCCAATCTGGTGTCTACTGTCCACACATCAAGATGCAGATTTCTGTCGCTACAATCCTTTTGTGACACAGTCACAGGTAGGAAACGTTGATATTTGTTGAAGAAGTTTAACGTTGTTGTGAAGATAAACACAAAGTTATAGCAAATGAAGAATTTTATTTTCATTTTGTTGCGAGCTTTTGTGCGGTGATCCTTTCACACGCTGAGCAAGGTTAATTCAAAAGGACAGAAAAGCTGCATGTTGGTTGCGTCCTGTTCTTATTTAGCGGTGGTACTTCACAATCAATACATTTCAATTTTTAATGCAGCCACCTTTATTGAGGAAGAACAAAAAGTGGCATAGTGGTGCAAACAGAATCCTTGAAGTGTAAACTGCTGTCCAGATGACAACAGAGCTGCTTTAGAATTCACATAGCAGATGTTGCTAGCTGATACACAAACAGGTTACACAAACAGGTTTTACAAAACCTTCTTCTAAATACTTTATTTTCTTGCCAAGGCTTATAAGTTTGTGAATGACTTGGGGTTTTATACAATGTACTTACAGACAAATCAAATTTTGGCAATAGAAAAAGATGCCTAGAGAATTTGTTTTCTTCAGTATCCACTTTGAGCTGTGAGGTCATGCAGTGTCTTACCTACCAAATAATTCGATTTAACATTTAAAAAAAAAAAAATCATCTAAACCTTAAAAATTACAGTTGATAGAGAGGTGATGACACGCGAAAAATAGCTTCTGTTATTTGATATATATTTATTTAGAAAAATCTTTCCATTCTATGGTAAAGTACTCAAAACATACTTTAATATAATAAAATATTGTTCAGAATCAATAAGATATTAAGTGATGTATTCTATTTAGGCAATATTAACCAGTTGTTTTCCACATACTGTCGATGATTATTAAACTGGATAACACCATCTCCACCACTGCCCTCGAGCTGGTGCAATGAAGGAATCTCTTCATTCTTTTTTTAGACGTAGGTGGTGAAAATCATGGAGGACTTCGTTTTTGGGGGTTATTACTGTACGTATAGTAGTCATTATCTTCATGCATTAGCTACACAAGTTGCAGTAGATGTAAGGGGAAATGACAGTAGAGAAGGTGCTGCTTGGTTGGAAATATAAAAGATGCACTGTGGTGACATTTAAGGCCTTTTATCGAGCTCTGCTTGAACAGTGAATAAAAGCGCCCTCTGCTGGCACAACATCACCTGAGCAAGAGCATTTTTTTTAAAAAAGTGTATAAACACAGAATAGTAAAGGCTGGTGTTTAAGCCCTGGAGACTGTTTCACAGCATCAGGCGATCTCTGCTGATGCACAGGCATCTAAAAACTCACAAAAAAATTTCTTTATATTGTCATTAAAGTCCAAGGCTGACTGAACTGTGGAGACAAACTCAGACAAATAGGAGAAATTGCATGTCCTGTGAGGAATGAAAGTTATTCTGACCAGTTGTGCGGCCTGGTGGATGTGCAGATGGGGGAGGTTGTTTTGATAAAATGTCAGACAGGCGAGTGGGAGGATGGGTAGACAGACTCACGCGGGCGACTTTCCCCTGGGGGTCTTTACTGATTGGCACTGATCAAAAGGTCTTAGCAAGGTGCCATTTAACATGAGACTGTAAACAAGGTCAAAAGGATGTCGGGTTACAGCTGCCTGTTACCATGTGACCAGCAAGGTGCTAGAGAGGGCTGCAGGGTGAAGCAAACATGGAAAGGAAGTAAAGGAGCACAAACAGAATAAAGTTCAAACTAAATAAATAAATAATTATATTTCACCAGCTATAAAATCTCTGTGTCTATTTCTCAATGTGGAAATCAACTAGTTACCTCAAAGTAATGAAGAACTGTTAAATCTGTTAGCTAAAAGTCTCAGGTTTACCTTAACCTCCTAAGACCCAAACTCTTTCATGGCATGCATTTTTAATTTCTTTTTGATATTTGGACTGATTGGGACATGATGAATGTAAAAACAAAGAATTACCTGATTTTTTTAACATGATTTTTGTTTCTAAGAAAAATGAGAGCCACATATGAGGATATTCGTTTAAAATTTCAATAGGACAGTAGCAGTATAATGTCCCCGTAAGTGGATATCAGGCCCTTGTATAGCAAAATTGAGTATTTTGGTCTAAATAACCCAAAATGTGATGTCCTCATATGTGGACACCAGGTCCTAGAAGGTTAAAGAATGGTTGTAGCTGCATGAAGTAAAATAGCTCAAATCGTTTACAGTACCCAAGCTTATCTTAGAAATTCTGAAATGGCTAAAAGTAACAGAAATACAGTGAAAGCTGCTGAAATATAAATAAACAGTTCAGCTAGCTACCAGTAATAAAAAAGAGCTATAACAGCTAAAAGTAACGGACAGCGAAAGCATCAGTTTTGTTAGCTCATGGTAACACATGCTAAAAATATAGAGCTAAAGCTAAAACAGTTCAAAAGTGTAATAGTAGGTAAAAGTATTTGTTAAAAATGCTTAAAGATACGTAAAAGTAATGAATAAACAGTATAAATATAAATAAGTTGTATATTGTTTGAATTGAGATACTAAAACACTAGCTAAATAGTTAAATAGCTAAAGGATAGCTAATAGAAATATTACATTTTTTAAAAAGGAGGAAATGTTATCTAAATGTTGTTACTGGGTTCTAATCAATAAAGAAATGATGCAATGAGATCAAAAACTGAAACAATAGACCGTCTTGCTAGATGAATACATTTGAACCTGACAATGAGGATAAAGGGTTTCTTCCTCAATAATAGGAAGTGCTGTTAACATTCGGCATTTTGCACATAACTCATGGAATTACTGGTGTGTTCTGCTTGTGCGATTCTAAGGTTGAATTATATCCTTAAAAATTTTAACCATGTTAAAATTTCCATATTGTGCTTTTATGTTTGTGAAGACACATCTTGAGTAAAATAAGCAGTCAGCAGCACCACTGATGAACATTTACACCTTTGAACTGCATCAGGAACAGGATTTACTTGCCTTTAATGACACATTAGTGGCTGTTTGATAAAGAGGTCCTGGGAAGTAGTAGAGGGGTTGGCTGAGACTGTCCTGTGGACTAATTTGCATATTGACAGACCTGCACATACAAAGGGGTAAATCTAAGCCTTTTTAGGGCATGGAGAGACACGTTTTTGGGGAAAATCTAAACAACAAAAAGGTAATTTAATTAAAGAAATGACCGGTTTAATTAATTTTGAAAGAGGAACTTGAAATCCTTCCCATGTCTTTTTACAGTCTTTATCAAACACCTTCTAGTAGCAACTCTTCACTTTTTAACCTCAGAAAAAACATTTGGTCGGTTATTTTGAATCACCGACTTCATTTGTTCTAAAATAAGGTTTCAAAAATGTTTTTTTTCCCCCTTGGAAGATAAACTTTTTGTTATTCTTTGATGTTGTGGAATTCTCTGTTTTCAGCTCTGAATTCTTTTTGAGTGCTACAACTCTCTGTTAGACTGTCTGGCAATAAGAAGATGTTAATCCTTTTATCTGCCTACAAACCAAACACAGCCTTACAAAAGTCAATTATGTGTTAGTTTTATAGCTTCTGGGGCTCGCACAGCCACAACTAATAACTGGATGGTGTTGACATTGAGACATATTGATCCTCAGGTCAGAGCAGTGGTTGCCCAGGGCAGATTTGGGGATTTTAAATGGAGGCTGGAACAGTGAAAGTGTAAGGGGAAATTTTTGTTTTTTTAATAAAGATTGTCTCTCAGTTTTTTTGCCCCGGGCGAGACGCTGAACACTGGATGCTGACTGGTCTGGTTGTTTCTTTATTGATTTCAGACTGGGATTGGCAGTGGGCTCACCATGGCCTCTGGTACTGACTGTCTGGCGAGTGATTGATTAATTAATTCATGTAAAATCCTCCTCAATTTAATTCAAAAGGCACCAGAAGGACAGCAAATCACAGCTGGACAATAAAATATTTGGATTGAATTTGGCTCTCTTTGATACATGTGTGCCTCTTTTTTTCTGCGTGACACAGTTTGTGAATGCATTTCTTTGTTTGAATTTGCTATTAACAAATATGCGCCAAACGGGTTTTCAGCTCAAATTACATTACTAAAAACATACATAGAGAAAGGTGATTCAAAAGCCAAGATATGTTTAAGCTCCCTGTTCCACTGCAATGACATAAGGTGGCCCCTAGAGGGAGGCAGAGCACCATATCGTTCAGTGGCAGGACCTTTTACACAGCGATTCTCTACAAAACTCAGTGAAGGTTTTATTCAAAGTCTCTGTCCATCTTTGCCCTTTTGTCAGTACAAATGTGATCACTGAACATGGAAAATATTAATCAAACAATGTTTATTTGAGAAAGAATTTTTTGATTTCCACTGGTACAGTCATAATGCAACATCATGTTACAGACTTTCCTCAGATTATTGTGAAAAGATGCCTTTGGTACAACACTTCATGACTGCTTTGTCTTCCAGTACTTTTTTAAAAAATTCCAGCGCTTTTCAATATTTATGTGTTGTCGTCACTTATTTCACAGTAACGCATATCAATAAGAAAATTCTAAACAGAGCTTCTCTCATATCCCAACATCACATCTTGATGATGACAGTGCACATCAGTAGTCACCATGCCTTCCCAGGGTTTGCCTGGTCTCTATATCCAGTGCATTAAAGTTTGCATGACTGCACACTCATGCTGTCCTCAGGCCAGCGGTACGAGTCAACAACAAAGTCATCATAGTCACAGCTGTAGGACAGCGAGCGTATATAGGCTCCTTTGTCGGACGGTTCAGGGCGAAGTGTGGCCATGTTGTGCTTGTAGGCAAACTCCATGATCTGTAACACATAGGTTTTCATTGTTTCATATAACTGCACCCAGATATGACAAGATGTATCTCCTGCACTGTGTGCATCTGCTGAGCTCACCTTGACTGCCAGTTTGAAAGAGACATCCCTGATGGTGCTGAGAGGAGGATACAGTCTTCCCTCTGCTAGGTGCTCCTCAGTCACCAGCTGAGCAAGAGCCTGTTTCAAAGCAAAGAAAGAGCAGGTACTAACAGAGAGCACAACAAATTGAAAAGGATGCATATAGACTATAGACTGTGTGAGTGAATGTTTCACCTCTGCTGCAATGAGGAATATTTCCTCAGTAATGTGCGGCAATGAGCAGGCAGTGACGCCCAAGCCCACACCAGGGAAGATGTAGGCATTGTTTCCCTGACCTGGGTAGAAGGTCCTCCCATCAGGCAGTGTCACAGGATCAAATGGACTACCACTGGCAAAAATGCCACGCCCCTGCATCACAGAAAAGTATTTATAAAGTATTTACAATGCCTGTTTTCATTAGGGATGATCCTTCAAATTGGACACGCATTGGGATGCACAGTCTTCAGCACCTCTGTGAATGTATAGCACTGTTCAGCAGTACATTCAGCTTTGCTGGTCGGGTTGCTGAGGGCAAAGATGATGGGGCGTTCATTGAACGAGGCCATGTCCCTGATGATCTGCTCAGAGAAGGCTCCAGCAACAGCTGCCACACCTGGGACAGTAATGTGCTGTTTATTCCATTTGGCAACTTTTAGTTGTTTTAGTCTTCATTTTCAGCATATTCAAAATGACCTCACATTCTCACTGTAGTCTACAAATGCATTGGTGACAGATAACATCATACAATGTTTTACCTATGATAGCTGTAGGTTTCAGTTCCCGCACCACATCCTCCAGTTTCTTCATCTGTGGGTGCTCATGTGCGAAACTCTCTTTCTCATGAGTCAGGTGGTCCCGACCCTAAGAATGAAAATTAAAGGTATTCAGTTATTAGTAGAAACGTCAGAGAACAGAAAAAAAAATGGGTCTGAGTTAAATATGCATGTTTATAACAGATGTTTGCAGGTTAAGTAAGGTACCTTGACAATGAGACCTTTAGAATCAACCATCCAGATCTTTCTCATGCACTCCTCTTTGGAGAGCCCCTCCTTCACCATGGCCATGGTGATCAGTTCAGCAATCCCCATCGCTGCCTGTGAGCAGACAGAAAGGATAACAGTAGGATGGTGGGAGCTGATTGGCAGATTTAGTTTCACATGACTAATCCTGCCATAAAATCGCATCAACCTCACAAAAGAATATTAAACCGTAATGTCTTCTTTGTGTTAGAAAGTGCTGCTAACTGTGGTGAAGAGGATTGAGAACAGTTTGATTAATGGTAATGAAATCACTGTACTGTTCACTAGTCAGAGTGCTGGTGCTCTCTTTTTACAGCAGAATTAGGTATGTTCTGTCAGCATTAACAAGTCTCTTCTTCAGAATGAATTTTGCACTCACCTCTCCTGCTCCTTGGAACACGACGGTATGGTCACTCATTTTGCTTTTGGTGATGCGAAGGGCGGCCAGTAGTCCTGCTACTGCTACTGCAGCAGTACCTGCAGATTAAGACAGAGGAACTTTAGTGCTTGGAGATAATGCAGCTTCACAGGATTTTTTTTTTTACCAGTTTTACATTCTGTGTGATAGAAACATGATTCCATAACCAAGCGGGACACATGGGATAAGAGACTTTGTATGCGAGCCTGTCACATGATCACGTCATGTGTCATCCAATCTTAGCTGAATGATAACTAAAGTATGAGCTATTGCAGGACACCAAAGTGGTATAGAGCCCAGATATTGAGAGGTGAGGTGTGCATTTAACTTTCTGGGGACACTGCATCATTTTGACTGCAAAGCCAAGCAAGTGACAAGACTCTCAACATAAGTCAGCAGAGGCATGTATGAGGGTAGACTGCTAACCTGAGTCTGCTGCTCAGAGGCCAGGAGAACTCTGCTTTGAGAGACATTTTTAAATAGAATCTAATAACTATTTTTGAGATTTTCTGACTCATTCTTATCAGGACTCAGCTTATCTTAAAGACCTCATAGTAACATATCACCCCATAAAGCACTCCTCTCCCAGACTGCGGGCTTACTTGTGGTTCTTGGGTATTTGAAAGTAGAATGGGAGGCAGAGGCTTCAGCTTTCAGGCCCCTCTTCTGTGGAACCAGATCCCAGTTTGGATTTGAGACACAGACACCCTCTCTACTTTTCAGCTTAGGCTTAAAACTTTGCTTTTAAGCCTAAGCTTCTAGTTAGCGCTGGATCAGGCGACCCTGAACCCAAGCGTAGTCACATTTCTATAGGCCTAGGCTGACGCTTAGTTCTACTTTACTAACCTCTTTTCACTCTATTGTATTTATACATCACTCTGCATTTAATTATTAGTTATTATTAATCTCTGGGTCGGTTTGACAGCGTGTCTTTTGTTATGTCCCTCTCTCCTCATCCCCAACTGGTAGCAGCAGATGGCAGCCCCTCCCTGAGCCTGGTTCTGCTGGTGGTTTCTTCATGTTAAAAAGGAGTTTTTCCTTCCCACTGTCACAAGTGCTTGCTCATAAAGGGCCATCTGATTGTTGGGGTTCTCTGTATTATTGTGTATTGTATTGTATACTGGGTTTTTACACCTTGAGGCAACTGCTGTTGTGATTCTGCACTATAGAAAAAAGATACAATTGAATTGAAATGTAACTGAATTTTTTTAACAACACCTTACAGAATCCAAAGAGGCTGTAAGTAGAGCAGAATGTGAGCAGATATTCCAGGAGCAAACTTCAGTGCTGACTGATTATTGTTACTGCTTGTTTTTATTCCTATTGACTTAATTTTTTTTTTTTACTGTATTCAGTATAAAACCTGAAGTTAAAGTAGGAGTTTACTATCCTTATAAAGTCTGACTGTTTTTCATGTGCAATTAGCTGCCCTCAGTGATGTAAAAGTAGAGACTGTGACTCTGCAGTAACATTCCCTTCAGCAGTAGAAATGTACCTACAGCTAAAAAAAAAAGCTGCCCACTTTTTACATAGCAGGAAAGCTGTCATTAACTTAAGTGTTTTTTAGTCTTCTTAGGGCTGGTTATTAAGGATGCTAATGAAAAAGTCACAGGGAAAACTTTTGGAAAGTTAAAAAATACAAGAGCTGAAGGGCAGTTTGGTTTTGACATCTGGTGTTTTTCCTCAGCTTTTTATCAGCTGTACTGACAACTGGTTTATCCATCCTTGTGTGCGTGTGTTACCTTGGATGTCATCGTTGAATGTGCAGTACTTGTTGCGGTACTTGCTCAATAGGCGGAAAGCGTTCACATTGGCAAAATCTTCAAACTGAATCAGGCAGTCCATTCCATACCTGTGAACACAAGAGCCGCATTACATCAGGCTGAGCCAAAACGGAGGATGAAAAGGAGCAGGGGAAGGAGAGTCGCTATCTTAACATCTCAAATTCAGCCCACACGTGTACAAAGAGCATTTTTTTCACTCCAGAGGGAGGTGCTCGGCAAAAAGTTAACAACTGATTGAAGGTCTCAGCTTACAGAAGAGCACTGCTTTGTAAAATGTACAACAGCTGGTCACAATGAGCTTCAGTGAGAGAGGTCAAACATCCAATAAAAGTCACAAAAAAGGTGAGATCGGAGCAAAAGAACACCGAGCAGTGTTGGGCTCGGACCGCCTATCACATGCAATCAACACAGGAGCCGGAGCTTATGAGCTCCTACAAAAAACTTTAAACAACCAACCAAACATCAGCCCAGCATTTCACATCTGTAAACAAGATAAAGCAGCCAAATGAAAGTTTCCATGTCTTTCAGGGATTTCCTGATTTTTGGAGAGCAGAAAAAGGTTTGCAGATGTAGGAGAAGGAAAGCTTGGCCTGGTGTTTGTTATCAGCATACTCGAGCTTGTTTTCTTTTTTTAAAGTGTTACCCGTCTTTGACACTTTGGATTATTTTTATGTTAATTTTTTATTTCTGCTTATATTTCATTATTGCTATGTTATTTGAGTTCTGATCCTCTTTAGTTTTCTAGGGTTTTTGTACCAGTTTAATTAGTATTTAAATTCTTGGTTTCCATTAAGCATCAGTTCCTAACCCAACCATGAGGGGCTACAAGCCAGTGTACTCCTACAGCAGTATTGAGCCCAGGCCTGTAACAATGTGGAGGTTTGCATCAGGATGGGCATCTACCCTAAAATCTTTACTAAAGCAGACATACAGATCATGAAGAATAAGATTTCCATACACTGGTTAACAATGAACACCACCGGTTCTGTTGACTAGCGGACAAGCCGCTTTGGTGACCCCTAAAGGGAGCAGCCAAAAGAAGAAGAAGTATTACGTTCAATTTCTTATTCTGAGTTTCCTCTGTGTTTATCACTTAGTAAACTGGGTGAATGATGCTGCATTCAAAGCTGAACTTTATTGACAGCTCTAGATGGTCCAGCTAGTGCTAAAAAGTCCATCTATGCTGAAATTTCAAGGATATAGCTCTGTAGTCAAGAATCACGAACTTCTCTAATTTTGTAAGAAACAGCTGTCACAATGGCTCTTAATCCTTTCTTTTTTAAGCATTTTATGTAAAATACAGTCTTTAAATAATTTACACCAAATTATACTCTCTTAAAAAAGCAAAAAAAAAAGCACATCTCTCATCCAAAAAACTTCAGACTCCTTGGGCTCAAATGCAACAAGCCCACCAACTTTGAGTTACATCGCATGAATCGATGTCATAAAAGTGAAAAAACAAGAAACCACACACCTGCCTAAACACAGATTCCTGAATTTTTAAATGAGATGGCACTCTTACCTAAGCACACACTGTAAATAGCTGTGTTTTTATTTGCTCCCAGACATTCGCTTTGCCCCGTTCTTCTGTGAGGAAGAAGACTAAAACAGATACAGATGTATACAGTCGCAGGTAGAGAGCTGAGAGCTTTGCCATTCTATTTTATTTTGTAATGGTGTTTTAATGAAGACAGCTGGAATCTATAGTAATGATTGTGAAGCAGTAGCACATGAAGCTAGTAGCTGCTATCCATGAATGTCCACTAGCTCCAAACATGCAGCTTTTTCTCTTTGAAGAAAAGCCTCGCACTAAGTAACGTTACAAGTAAGACCCTGCAGCAGACTTTGAAACTCTCACATTAACAAAAGATGTGTGAGATTACTGCATCAAAGTGCTTTAAGTTATGCGACTCTCTAAGAGTATTCAAGAACAGCAGAGAATTGCTTGTGCTCTAAGTCAGTTTCAAGACCATAGGAACATTAGGAAAGGGTGAGCTTGTCCGAAACCCGTATGAAAAGCAGAGCTCATGTTTCAGCAACTGAGTGATGGAGGAAATTGGGGACAGGCCAAGCAAACAGAGCGAGTCTCTTCTAACACCTGCAGCCCTGTCAGTGAACTGAGCAGAGAGAGAGGCCAGACATTTTAAAATCCAAGTTCCTCACTTTCTTTTTTCTCTCCCTTTTCAGTCATTTCATAAAACTCCCATCTCGGACCACAAAGGTGTGAGATTGTCTGCGCTGTTACGCAGACGTCTCACTAAAGCTGTTTCCCACTTGTTCCAGTGGCTGCTAAACTGCTTAGATTTGGAGGACGGCGGAGGATGGAGCTGAGCGGAAGCGAGGCTGTAAAAGAACGCATGAGAAGCAACCTGAGTTCAGCTGTAATAAAACCTGATGTCCTTGTGAGAGAGTGCCATTCCTTGGTCAGTGTTAATCCTCGCTGCAGCCACCAATGTCTTGTGTAGAGACTGACAGTGTAGCTGACTTACTGCCAAGACTACAGCAGTGCTGAAGAGAGAAATGTGTTTTCTATAAAGCAGTGAGCAGCATTAAAGCACTGAGAGCCTGTGCAAAGAGGAGGGATAATGAGGCCAAGAAGGCAGCTATAAACTTTTCATTGTGTTTGGGCTTCAGGAAAAAGGAGACAGGCGACGGGCGAGGATAGATGTGGCCTTGCCCAATCGCCAGCACAGCGCCCTCTGGTACGGTTTGGTGTAACTCTCTGCCGGAGAGGTCACACCAGTTCACGTAGAGCAGAGGGAGCGTAGTCCTCTGTGAGGGGATAATAGTGCTCACTCAATGCAACTATTCTCAGCAAAACCGTCAAAGCGCTGACAGATCTGGATTCAAGATCTGAATTCAAGACAGGTCTTTTGAGAGATATTTCAGAATGACTAAGCTGGAAACACACGCATATTTATGTGCATTCACTGACCATAAACTACAGACTGACTCTCTGTGGTTGTGGCAGAAAGAAACGAGCATCTTCCTGCTCCAATAAAGATAGGGGAAGTGTTTCTGACAGCATATATTTGTGTGCCTTGCTTAAAACACAGCTCACATTGGAGGCCGTTTGTGAAAATCTGTTTTTTTTTCTTGATGACCTGCTGAAACCTGACAATGTACTGCTTTTCCAACTGAATTGAAAAAGTGAGGAAAAAAACTGGACAAAGAAGCAGGATTTGCTTTTATGTCTGCTTTAAAGTATCAAGGGCAGAAACCTAACCAAGCCCAGGCCCACCCAAAAGATGAAAAAACATTCGCCATACTCCTGACTGTGCTGTGAAAAATGCATTAATCTCTGAGCACAACTGGGGAGAGGTGCACAGGCTGTGCTAACGCAGAATGAGCCGTAATTGTACAAAAACAAAATGCAGACGTTTAAACAGAAGGTTCCACTGTGGATCCTGTGCCATCGGTTGTTATGGGTTGGCAGCAATTAAATTAATCAGTCATTCAAGTCCACTTTAAACTTAAGTAACACCATCAATGAAACAGTCAGTGGGCATCAGCACTGGAACAAAGAGCCGTAAAAAGAAACAGGAGAGTAGTAAATGCTGAGAACAAGGAGTGAAAAAGCTGGTATTTGAGGGCAACTCACATGTTGTTTTAATTAATGTGTACTTTTTTAAACACTTAAAGCGCTGTGCCTGGGTAACAACACAGAAAAAAGGGTCAATGTAACGTTGATAATATCTCAGTGTCATTTAGTTTTACAGTTATTTGTATGAAGTATAATTATGAATCCTACTAATATACTGTAAAATAATTTATATGTTTCTTGCATTTACTATTGCTTTAAAGTTCAGCTTTGAAATGCTGAAATGTAGTGCGTAAGAACCTTACAATTCAAAATGAAGAACAGGACTTGCTGGGAGGTTTTGCGACTTGATGCTCATCTACATTATATAAAACAGTGACTTTTTTTTTCTCTGGATAGGGGTGAAAGGTCACGTTTGGTCTTGGAGCCTTGCATTGTCAACAGCGGTGTCTGTTCACAGAGTTTCTGAGTACCAGAAAGGGCCTCGTGGGAAAGCCCTCAAAATGGGACAGAGGGTAGGAAAAATCAAACAGCTGTTTAAGAATGTAAAACAAGACAGTGAAAAGTGTCAATTCTCCTATGGCTGAAACCAAAGACTGTATACAAAAGATGGACTTTAACACCATGAACCAGAACAGTAGCTAACAGCAACTTGTGGCACATAGTCATTGTTTAGTCTGGTATAGAGTTTCATATGAAAGTTACTGTTTTATTTAAACCAATACATCATTTTCAACTGTAAGACTAAGCAAAGGACAGTCATCAGCCCTCAAATTTTATATACCATCCTTATCCTACACCACTGGTTGTCTCTTTTATTCCTTGATTATGCTCTTAGAGGTTTCTGATGCTGACTGAGAAAACTGGTTTTCAAAGCTTATTTGAAGATTCTGCTATATTAGTGCTAGCTTTTAGTGTAAGCCAATCATTCATCCTCCAATTCAACAATATAAATGATCATGTGAAAGCAGGTGTTTTAGTCAATTTAAATGTATAAAAACAGGAAACAACCACACAGGCAGTAAAGCCTACAGCCCAAGCTTTCCTTTCATGGGACAGGAATCTGAGCTAGTGGATTAGAAAAAAATAGGTCCTATTTTTACTTAAAACCTCCTTTTCCCTGTGATTTGTGACAAAATGTTGTCAGAAAAAGAAAAGGAAAGACTCTCAGGCTCATTGTTTTCAGATTTTATAGTCTCTTGGCACTTACTGCGAAAGCAGTCTAATATATTGAGAGTAAGTGCTTACGACAATAATATTAATGTTTGACAGTATATAAAAAAAGAGAGACAAGAGCCGACAGACGCATTCCCATGTGGCGAATCACTCAGACGTTTGGTGTTATGTCTGTATTTCTGAGGAGTTAACGAGTGACCCAGCTCCCACAGGAAATGTGATCTGGCTTCATCTGAGACTTAATGAAACTTGACTCTCCACTAAGAGGAAGTAGGTGGAAGTCATTTATGCTCGCACTGGTCGAGGAGGGGGAGACTGAAATCAGAGGAGAAGATTTGAACTTCTTTTGGTGCATTCATGATGGCTGCAAGAGCCAAGGTGGACCTCAGCAAAGAAGGTCACGGACAACGGTGCTCTGTCCAAACACAGCTGTCGAACCAGTGTACATACACGTGTGTTTGTGTACACACACACGGCTGTCTGCTCCCTCCGTCCCTACAGGGGTTTGTGGCTGAGGCCTTAATAAATTCCCAGCCCCTTCTCACTCTCCAGAGAGCAAGCATCTCTCAGCACACATTATTTCCTCAAATCCCTGAGCCGTCATTAAAAAAAAGGCACATTCTGCATTCTTTCTCTTTTCCTCTGTTGGTCCTTTTATCCATATATACATCCATCAGTCTGTCTGGCTGTTCCTTAGTCTCTCATTTCAAAAATTTTAATACATTTGATTGCACTTCTATAGTTTTTGCATGCTAGTCAGAATTATCCATGAAATACCCTTAAGTCTATTTCTGTAAAATATAACACAGCCCTTCCTATGAAATGAACAACACTATATAGTATGTCAGAGAGTACTTTGGCCTCCAAGGGTCTTTTAATGAAATTTATTCACCTAAGGTGTTTTTGATTTCTCCTCTTTCAGCTCTCTGCATGGTTTCTTCATACAGGAGTCTCCAGGTAGGGCCCTAAAACTTTTTTGGGCACACCTTGCAGGTCTCCAAATCGAGCTCAAATACTTTTGGCCTATCCATTGTCTTTCTCCCCCTCCTACGATCCATGCCTTCTGGTTATTAGTCTGTTTTTACTTTCCATAAACTGACTTTTATCTGATTATTGTCACCCTAACTGAAACAATCAAAGGAAAATTGTTTTCCCCATTTGCAATAATTTATGCTTGGCTGTATGGCTCTGTTCTGGGATCTCCTCTCACTCTAAGCATATGTGAAAAACATCAGGTAAGGACAGCGGCAGCAAGAACAGCGTCAGTGACAACACAAAGCAGATGTGGATGTGTGTGCATTGCATTGAATCATATCTGTTATTAACCTCTGTCTCTCTTCCACAGCATGTCTTTTATCCTGTCTTCCTTCTCTCACCCCAACCAATCACAGCAGATGGCCCCACCCCTCCCCGAGCCTGGTTCTGCCGGAGGTTTCTTCCTGTTAAAAGGGAGTTTTTCCTTCCCACTGTCGCCAAAGTGCTTGCTCATAGGGGGTCATATGATTGTTGGGTTTTTCTCTGTATCTATGAAGCACCTTGAGGCGACTTTTGTTGTGATTTGGCGCTATATAAATAAAATTGAATTGAATTGAGTATTTCAGTCGGCTATCTGTTATATTAATTATACATTATTTAATATAATTCATTATCATCTCAGTGTGTTGGTCCAGTACAGGACTGAATTCTTGAATACAGCTTACTTTAGGCCTTTCCTTTTTGAATTCCTGTGTCTAATACTAAAATGGCACAGATGGCATCTAAATCAAACAATTTCCATTTACTTGTTTATCTCACTGGCTTCATCTGATTTTTATTTATTTATTATTATTTTTGCCCAAATCTATCTTTTAAAGTAATGAACACTTTATTGTGACCTCTCTGGGTTTGGATAACTTTCTCATTCAGACCACTGTGGACAACTGTGATTTCACAATAGACCACAAACTTGCACAAAGGGCAAAGATACTCTTTTGTGTCAACCCCACGTGGCCTTGTGCTGGTGGTCACCACTGGTGATGGGACGCGGCTATGACCCACAGACAGAACAACCTAAAAAGTTGAGATAATTCTTAACAAATCCAACAGAAAAGATGTCTGCCCCAAACTTGGCTCTGTGGGACTAATATTTAAATTGAGATGCACTGTTTTGACACAGTGGAAGAAATCCAGGGTACACCAGAGTATGCAGGTAGCCATCTAAAAGTAACAGCAGTACCTGAATAATCACAGTAGTTCAAAAGGAGCTGACCTTTAAGTAGAAAGCAGAGAAATTTAAATCTGGTAGCCTATGTTTTGGTCTTTTTATGGCCATTTTTAAAATGGTATTCTTTTTTTACTTGAGTCTAAAAAAGTTTAAATCATTTTCCAGCTTTTTAAGGAAAAAACCTGTAGCGCTGCAATGACGGTTGCAATGAAATGAAAGTGGATTTCTAAGTTTGAAGTAAATTATCAAAATGCTGCGCAGAAATGTGAAGTTCAAAGTTTCCGAACCTCGGCAGAGCTGTGGCTTACCCTGTGCTGTGGGTGTGTGCAGCAGCAATGAGATTATGAGATAATTACTTTCATTTCTGCTAGCAGACAAAAGCACCACTGAACCTGATTCTTTTGTGGAGTTGGGAGTCTGGCCTGAAATCAAACAGCGGGTTGCATCACCAACCATTTGCCTTCGAACTAAGAAGTATTTCTGAAACAGCGGATTAAAAAGACTTCTTCTTATTGATGATGAGTCAATCTGGAGTATTTTAGTTCACGTTTAGTTTCTTAGAAAACTAAACATGAATATTACTTAAAAGACTGCAGAGCTGTAATCATTCATTGAATCTCTGAGCCCATAATTATTCATTTTCCGCCAATCTGGCTCCTTTGGGGAAAAAGCATTGCTGTTCCCTGTAGTTGGGAAGCTACCCGGTTATTAGAGTCGTGGCTTGCTGTTGCCAGCTGGAGGAGGCCCAGACCCAGACTTCTCCCTCTGGACTCCAGCCTCCCTGGGTTAGGATGAGGCTCTACCAGCCGTGTGTGTGTGTGTGTGGTTGTAATGGCTCCATGGTACACAGACATGTCTGAGACTCCAGTAAACACAGGAGGTACCAGTCCCAACAAGAAGCAATAGCACGTCCACAATAATTTTAGGTCAGAAAAGCAATAAACTTTAGCTCTGATAATACAAATCAAGTAAGTGACCATATAAGACACTAAATAGTTCAGTGCCTTACTGTGGCTCCAAGTGAAAGAAGCCAAAGCTAACCACTAATAAGGTTTTGCATGTCAACATGACATCACAGATCTCAATTACAAATTCTCTTTGATTGGGAATAACACGACCAGATACTTTCCCTGCACTGGATTACTGGGGTAAACACACAGAAAAGGCACATTCCTCCACAAACCAGAGGTCTCCACCAGTTGTGTGAGCGTCTTTCACATTCTTTGTCACATTCTCCAACCATTTAGTATAAACCAGTTTATGACAAACAACAAAGCTTTCCCTTTATCCTTGAAAGAAAAGAGCTCGATCTTGATTTATTAATAAGAAACAAATGTTTGTGGACAGGTCCAGAATAGTTGCTGCCTACTCAATAGCTAGTCAGCTGGTTTCAGTCATCTGTCTGAAAGAAACATGCCAATAAAATAAAAAGCTTCACTGACTCTCTGATCACTTCTCAATAAGCCAATGCTACCACTCAGCCAGTAAGCAAGAGTTTTGATGAATATTTCTTAGCAACCTAAACTTCAGAAAAGTTCAAAGAAGGTGAATCAATGTGACTCAAATTCCAGACCCCTGAACCCCATGAAATTTGGCTGCATGGTAAAGCATGCACCGACCATGCTAAACTGCTTAACGTTTTCCCTTTAAGAGCGCAGCGCACTGAAATGGCGATAGCAGGCCCCAAAGAGGAAGTGGGCAAATAATAAATTGAAGGTAAATATGACCATACCTGTCTGATACAGCCTTCATAAATTCATCCAGCAGGTCATCGTAGGCCTGGCCTCGCACTCTCTTATGTCTCAGTCCAATGTAGAGAGGGTCTTTCAGCAGAGCCTGTAAAATCACAGGAAGGAGAGGAAAGGGCAACACATGAGAGAGGAAGGTAAAAATCCTAGGAAGACTGAAGCTATGCAAAATAGCACTCCTAAACTGATACTGCAGAAGCAGAGATATTGCCTATTTTTTTTACCCTATTCTTTGTCAAACTATGCAGTAGTTTTGGGGTTTTTTCTAACTAAAGATTGTAAAGTGAATCCAATTAAAAATTTCCACTTTTCCATCATTTACAATGAAAGATAACAACTGATGGTAGAGACAAATGAAACTAAGAATGTAAACGTGTGACTGCGTGAGCTATAAAAAAAAACTGTTTTCTAAATGTACAGCAACTAAACAGTCAAAGGGACCCTTCAGGCTGAGGAAATGAAGGATTGACCTTTGACCTTTGAGTGAAGTGATAAAAGCAAGTGTGTGTTTAAGAGACGGGGAGCGAGGGGGACACTGTTGTTTGTTAGGTGAACCAAAATTCCTCACTAGAGTGACAGAGTGCCCACAAAGTCTGCTTTGATGCATCAGGGCATATTTCACCTGAAATCTGACATGGTCAGGGATGGAGGAAACAAATTACAATTGCTCTCATGTCCGTGACAAAGCTGATTTTCGTGTGTGCACACACAAAAATTAATTGGCAGGAAAACCTCTGTAAACACTCTTCAGGAGAATTCATGAGCTCAGTTGCAAGTTTTCAGGTCATGAAGTTCATTTTGTAAATGATCAAGTAAATGTGTAAAGTAGTACTTTTTAAGAACAAACATGACAAAATGTGTTTCGATACAAAATAAGATTAAAAAAAAATTGCTTATTGGGTAACGACTTTTCAGCTTGCAATGTCCTTGTTTTCATGGTCTTGTTTCCCCCATTTGTGAAGTCTATTTCAATACCAAGATGGCGACAGTGAGAAACCGTTTTATCATTAATGGTTTGTTTTTTGTATCTCGTCGTCCAGCAAACGATAGCTATCTAGTTTTGCTTACTTAAGCCTGAGTTACACCCACCACCATTCTGGCTTGATCTACAACCTGCTTCAGATGATAGATAATGATGGGTGAAGAGAACTAAAATTTAAGACATTTGTAATAATAATATCCTGTGATAACAAGTGTTTTCAGAACACAACCTGAAGCACAAATTCAGGTCTTTCATCCTCCAGCATGGTGCACCTGTCACATGCAGTGTCTAATAATACAAAAAACAATTTCTAGCTAAATCTACTCGTGCTGCACTCTATAAACACTGACTTCATTTGTGATGTCCAAATTTGGGGGAACTGCTCCACAGTGCAGTCATGCCTCGCTGGGACAGACGACCTTTACTTATGGAAATGGATAATTAAAGGGTGGCACTACGATCAACGCGGCTTGGAGAAGGGAGAAGCCACCTTTCCATGGCAGGGTCAATAGTCACCATGTCCAAGAACAGCTCAAAAAGCTTATTTAAGACAATATTTATTTGAAGTTGACAAGTCATTTCCTGGCAGTGGTGGCCAAGTTCAACTGTAACCAAAACAAGCAAAACATTTTCATGTGGTCCCACAAGAGTTCTGATATCCCTGATATCCGAGGGAGCAGCAAAAGTTTTTTGTGTCACTCAGTTCATTTAGTAACTGCAAAAAAATCAAACCCCTGCTTTTTAAGGTGAAAGAGAAGAAGTCGTGAGTGATTTTCAAGTGTTCTGACCCCGTTGACACTGTGCTGAACTGTTGACATGAGTTGTCTTTCTGTCCCAGATTATCTGCTGCTGATTGGCTAAGCTGTCCTTTGTGCTGCGCAGGCCCTCTTCTCTCAGAGGGGATTAGTCCTCGTGTATGGCTTTACAGTCTGTGCTTGTGAGACACAGGAGCTCCTATTTCACTCGTTTCCACACTAAAGACTTCAACTTCAAGATAATAATATAGATCTATATTCAAATGACTTGTTGTGCCTAGTTGAGTTTATTTACGTGTCGCATACAACATTAAACTTTGAATAAGAGGTGAAACAAAACTGAACATTAACACTGCACATCTTCTACCTGTCTGAGCCAGAAGACACCCAAGCGCTGAAGTCTGATAGCCCACCCAGGACTCGCACAAACAGCATATTGTTCAGGATGACATCACACTCTCATTTCAGCATGAGTCAGACCCAGAAACAGACAGACAGACACAATCAGGGGAGATAACAGGGTGAAGCAGAGAAAAAAAAAATGAGACTACTGGAGAAACTGTTTACTTTCCTTCATGCTGTGTATCTGTTTCTGAAACCCTCTCCCTGCAAGCTCAAGCTGCTTTGTTCGCATCTTCTCTGTGCGAGAAAGCAATAAGAACTGTCCAGATACAGATATTTTATTGCCGGGTCTCACTATAGTTTACACAGCTCACACATGTGCTGCTTAAAAACTAATAGCAAGATAGCTACAAAGCATGCTCATAAACTAGTCCAGTTCTAGTTATTAGGAGGAGCGGGCTCAACACTTCCTCGCAATCCATCCATTATCTTAAACACTTTTTAAGTTCAGGGTCACAGAGGGTGCTGGAGCCTATCCCATCTGTTCTAGGGTAAGGGCAGGGTACACACTCGACTGGTCGCCAAGCTATCATAACAGTCGCTCACACCTACAGCCATTTTAGAATCACCACTTAACTGGGGGAAGTCTTGGGACTGTGAGAAGAAGCTGGAGTACATAGACAAAATGCAAACCTCACACAGAAAGACTCCAGTTTTGATTACAACCAGCACTGCTGTGAGATGTCAGTGCTAACCAGCACACCACCAGGCCAACTAAATCTAACATATAAAGAATAAAAGTGCATTCTAATTCCTGCAGTGACTGCTGTCCTTCAGTCCAAAGAAAGCAACATACAGCTGCAACACATAAATAATGGAGCCATTGTGCTCGCCGTGTCGTGTGCCGAATTTGGCATCACATTCTGTGTTGCGCGCCACAATCTTTGTGCTTCGGCCAATCGTGCACCTCTCGATTTTTGTAAACTGGTACGCTGCGCCGTGGTGAAGACATGAGTTTACAATCGTGTTGCTTCAATGATTTTGCTGTACAGAAGCTCAGAGACATACAGATATACAGAGGGAGATGTTGGGACAGTTTGAAAACTTGAGAGTTTGTGGAAAAAACATTGCAAAAAAACACTCGAAAAAGTCTTGGCTTCCAGTTCTTAATAATAGGGTTCTTAATATTTGTAGGTTGTTTTACAATCCTTATTTGTGTCGTGGATTATATACAAAAAGCACTCATCTCAGGGATGCTACAGGAAACCTCCACCATACTAGTTGGCTGCTCTAACCTCTGGTCTTTTTTTCACTCACAATTTTTTCACCCGCCTAGGGTTTTTAGCTGCCCACCAAAATAGCTAGATTCAGCACCTCTCATAAGGTGAAACTATCAATATAATGTTAGTTAAATTCAGTTTTATTTATAAAGCATTCAAATCACAACAACAGTTGCTTCAAGATGCTTTGTATTGTGGAATACAGTATTAACAAGAAAGTCCAAATATCAGACAGCCCCCTATCCTCATGCACTTGGAGACAGTGGGAAGGAGAAACCTCCAACCGAACCAGGCTCAGCCGTCTGCCATGACCAGTTTGGGGGTGAGGGGACTGAGACAGGACAAAAGACGTACTGTGGAAGAGAGCCAGAGATTAATAATAACTAATGATTAAATAAGTGAAAGGAGATAAGGGAAGAAGAACTACGCCCCACAGTAGTCTAAGCCACTCTGATGTTTGTTATCAAGACAAATATGGAGCTATAGTCAGAGGCTGGTTAGCTTAGCTCAAGCAGAAAAGGTGGAAACAGATTAAAACACCAAATTTACACGCTGGTACGGATTACCATGTAAGGTGTTGGAGTGGTGTGAGTTGACTGTGTTACCTCTGGACAGAGACGTGCTTTGGTTTTGCTAAGCTATGCTAAACAGTAAAGCTGCTGGCCTTACAGTGGCAGCAATCTTTTCATCTAACTCTTGGCATGAAAGAAAATAAGTCAGTGTCACAAAATGTGAACTTTTGGTTTAAAGAAAAAACAGAGGTATGTCTAGCTTGTGGGGGCCTGCATTCTTGACTGTTTGGATGGATGCCTGCCTCTCTCTACCCCTACATCCACTCAAGGACACACATAATCCCATAATAACAGCCATTTTAATAATTAGCTAGTGCTACCACTACCACATAGCCTTCCACCTCCATCTGCTCCCATCATTCCTGCAGAGTGAAGCGAGTTACCAGTGGCAGCAGGCAAGCCTCCCTTCCATATCAAACTGGTCCTGAAGAACCACACATGTACACACTCACATAGCAGTGTATTTATCCTATTACGTCTCATTTATTCTGTCATCTCTTTAGAATAACAGAAAAATGGAAGTCACCCATGGCCAGGCAGACCACAGCAAAAGCTCTTGTACAGCTATGCATAGGTTGAATGAGCAGCAGAAATATATATCTGTATGTTTGTGAGTGTCAGACATGTATAGTAAATCTTATATCTAACACAACATTAAAGGAATGTGCTGACAAAGAAAGACTCTTGAGCTCCTTTTCAAGATTTAAGAAGATTAATATAAATCTAATATTCAGTGGTGGTGAAGTCACTTGAAAAAGCAATACATTTATCAGTGTATGTGACTCAACATGGAGCAGCAACACTCAAAAAAAAATCCATCTGTTTCATAAGGCCTTCAATCTTAAACATAAAAATAGTCTGAACATATAAATATGAGATATGTTGAGTTCTCCTCTTTGTACAAGCTAACAAAGCATCTCTGAAATAATCAACATCCAACTGAACTGAGATTAGCACTGTACTACAAGAACTTTATAAGATGGCACATACTTAAGCAGTCAAAAAACTGTGTCACTGTTTTGGAATGAGGTAAAAAGACACTCTGGGATAAGAGCAAGTATGGATCAAGACATTCTATAAAGACCTGTTAAAGCTGTGCTGTGATGCCCATAAATGTCTAAAACTGCTGTCATGTACCCAAAGATCCGCAGACAGTATTATCACCCTAAAATAACATCACTTAAACAGAGCAGAAGATTCAATGTGGAAAACTAGAGTCTGTAGCGATGACAGTACGGGAAAAGGTCAAAAGGTAGAGCAGGCTTATAAAGATAAAGAACTGAGGTGCAGGACTTGGAAGAATGACTTATTCCAGTTAGAATGGCAGGAAAAAGACTAATGTAATATTTTTTTTATGAGGTTTCTAGGAAGAGAGCAGTGTTTTTGTTGTTCTTATACAGGGGATTTTTGCTGTGAGCCTAAATTCTCTGATGACGACTGCACTGAGAAAATGTTGTCTACAGTTCATCAAAGAAGACATCACCTGCATGTTCTCAAAGGTTTTCTTGGCCTCTGTCCAGTCTTACTGCTCTTTGAATTTCTTCCTGCTGCTTAATATTTCTTCCTACACTTTATTTGCGCACTCCACTACTCTTTGAAACGTCTCATCCTTAATCCACTTGAGACATCTGCTTGGAATGAAACTAAAGCCCAGGACTGAGTCATCCAAAGATGGTCTTGGAAAAATGAAGGATATCTACTGACGGATGGATCTCAGCTGTGCTGGGCACACAAGCATCTGAGTGTGCCACGCCCTTAGCCAAGGCCAAAAGTTGTGTATATATAGAAGCACACGAAGACTATTCGTGCTCCATGCCCGGTTTGCATCGTCTTTCAGAGCTGCTGACATGCAGAACAGGGTCCATAGATGGATGACTACAGCTCTGTTGGCTGCTACTCCCACAAACTGGCAAAGAGGAAAGGTGCTTTCCCAACTGGCAGGGTATTTCCTGGTTGTAAAGTGTGAGATTTGTTTTCCTTTCTCGGCTGACTTCTAGTCTTGCCCACCAATGGGGGGATTAACCGCTCTAGCCCAAGGCTATTTTATTGAATTAGTGCCTGAAAAAAACATACCTTAATTTAATCTGTAAAAGCCCCACACTGTTGGACCAACGTGAACAATCTTGGGCTTTATGGATAAATGACACGGGAGAGAAGTTTAAAAGACGTTTTTCACCATGGCCACAAACGAAAACAACTTCAAGAGGTCAAATACTTCTAAAGAGATACAAGATACTTCAAGAGACAACAACTTAATGAGCCCGTGATACAGAAGTCATTCTTCATCATAACCATGTAGACAGCCAAGTGTGCCATATTTTGCACTGCTTAGGGTTTAATACTAAATATCTCTCTCAAAGGTTACAAAATGCACCTCGCAGTACCTCTAAAGCTCACAAATCAACATGTCTGTCTGTTTGTTTAAGTTCTTTTCAATTCAGTAGAGTATTATAAAAGTACCAGAAAAGATAGAAAAGATGCTGCTGTAGGGACTCAGTCATATTCAGAGCTCAGCTCTTACCTCATTGTCTGTTCCAACGTCCAGCATGACAGGTAGGCACTGCTGTGGTGGCATACCTCCACAGGCTGTGTAAAGGGCCAGCTTGCCAACTGGGATTCCCATGCCATTGCAGCCGAGGTCCCCCAGCCCGAGGATCCTCTCTCCATCCGTCACGCACACAGCCTGTTAATAGAGTAAACTGTCAGCCATAAAAACAGCATACAGAGGTCACACCAGAGATCTTATTATCTTATTATTTTTATTAAAAATCTGTGCGTGGTTCAGCTACATTCTGGTTAGAAGAAATCACTCAAACCTTTTTTTCCCGTATTGGGGATATCAGATTCTTGCTAGCCACATTAAATCTGATTAAATAAATGACTTTGCTTCACCTTATTTTGTTTCAACTCCAAATTTCTTCATCAATACAAGTCCACCCCACTACCAGAAAACATGTTTTTTTCCTCAGAGTGAGCCAGGCACTCCTACACCACCTGGCTTTCCACTCACAAGTCACTTTACTTATTAAGAGATAAGTTTCTCAGTGGGTTGTTTCCACAGTATATATATCTATATATAAAACAGTTGTGTAATGTTTAATATCAGCAGCAGAACAGTTTAATGCAAAATGTTCCTAATTTGGAGCGTTTTTCTGTTTTTCTTTTTTTCTTCAGTTCTTTTTTCCAGCATTGCTATGACGCAGAAAACTCTGGCCCAAGGATTTAACAGCCTTTTTCTCCCATAATCTGAATGTTTAAAGAGTGCCGCTAGCTTTCTGAATTTAAAATCCACAGCACCCTTACTAAATACCATTAGCAGCTTGTTTTTTCTATCACTTGTTAATATGTGACAGAAAAGCAGCCAAGTCCTGTCAGTGGATGGCTACCTTGGCTCCAGCGTGCCCTCTGTTAAAGTAGGGCATATTAGGCGAGCTTATCATAAGACCACCCTGACAACGAGAGGCGGCATGTCAGTGCCGAGGTAAATGCCCTGCTGTTGACAGCTGCGAACAGGTGGCTGAGGCTGCAGGTATATTTGACATGCCAAGAATGCCTTCTGGTGTCGTCATTCTAAATATGGCTAGATTATGACTTGCACATAGTTGTGCTATACACAAGATTAAAGAAATAGTTGAGGTTTTTGGGAAATTGGCCAGTAAGACGGGTCAAGGGAATCAATGCCAAAGTCTTCCAAGCCCCAGAGACTACTGGATTTAGAGAGAGCCCCTCTAATCATCTTGAAATATTTAGTGTAGTCATACTGTATTAAATGGATAATCATGCATCTCACCATTAAATATCACCATCTTATGGTTTGTATATGGTCTTATTTTTAAAAGAAACACCTTCAGTATATTTTAGTAAACAGTTCAGTATTTTATTTTCTTTGCATTAGCAAACAGTCAGTATTTATTTAATTGCATAAAAGGACCAAAGCCAATACTTCCCAGCTTCACAACTCTGTCATGTAATAATGTCAAGTCCCATCTTTCATTCATCATGAAATCTCCATATAAAACACAATGTAGCTGACACATGGTCATGCACATTTCCATACCTCGTAAATATTTCACATCTTGCCTTATTTCAGTCACCAGTATTCTTCCGTCCAGCTGGTAATCACTTCGCCGGCTTTCAAGTTGAGTAAAGTTAAACACACCACCCATTAGCTTGTTCTACATCAATCACCACAACACTACAGCACTACTCTCTTTCTGTTTTCACACCCCTTAGTGTTAACACAGCACACAAGCACTACACATTTGAAAGTAGTGGTTTTTTGCTATGCTGTAAATCTCCATGCATTTCAAACTGACATGGCCCTGGGTCTGTGACCCAGCATTTTATGTTCTGAATTATCATTAATAGTCTCTGATTTCATTGTTATTTATAGTTTCTGGTCTCTTGGTTTCTGTCTCTGTGCTTCCCCTGTGTTCCTTGTGTCACGTCTAGTAGAAGGATGTTTTCATGTCTGTGCTTCAGATTGTTTCAGTGTCAGTCTGTGTCTCTGCGCATCTCTTGTGTTTCCTGTTTTACTTTGATAGTCTTAGTGTTTTCAGTTTTGCTTTCCCCGGTCTCGTTGTGTGCGAACAAAAGAATATAATAACAATCGTACCAGACTTTTTCTCTATCTGGAACACATGACAGCAGGTGACCACAAGACATCAGAAAAATAGACCTGAGCCAAAGATCACCAAAAATAATTACATAATTTTTGCATCAGTGTTTTTATGACTCTATCACTGCTGACCTTATGTTTGAGTTATTTACCCTTATGTCCTTTTCTGGCCAGTTCTGTAGTATTGAAGCAATGTGACCACGGTCGTGAATAGTGATAAACAGCCCCCTAGAACAGAGAAAAGCAGACATTTTACATTTTTAGATATTAGACAGTTAACCAGAAAATCCTCTTTCTCAGTCTTTAACTTTGACCTTTCTGCTCTATCAAAGCAAAATGTCACTAAGAAAGTCTTGGCAAAAGAATGGCAACACATCAACACTTTGTGCTTAAAGAACGAGCCTGAAATCTTTACCTCAGTAACTGTTTGAAGTGAACCGCTATTTCATTTCTGCTTCCTTTCTTCTGAACAAAACTATGTTGAGTATTGGAGTAATGTTAAGCCCAGGGCTTCTTCAGGGACTTTGCTTTGGACCCCAAATATTCACTGATCTTAGTCCACCTAACCCACCCAACCCTACCTCCCTTACCAAACCTCCGTCTTTGTTTTTTTCTCACTTACATCAATGTCCTTTGCTCCAGGACAAGGATAAAGAGATCTCCTCAGTGTGTGGGGTCCCACTATAGTACCTTTCCTATTTTACTGACCCATCTGGTTATAGTATGTAAGGGCAAAACCTCCCTCGTATGCCAACAACAGTAAAAACATCACTATTTATAAGGATCGGCTCATAAAATGAAAAAAAGCATCCCAGATCAGTGCTTATGGTGGAAACCAGGAGGAAAATGCAAACAGTATGAGACGCTGTTAAATCTAAGAAAAAACAGAGTGAGATGAAGAGAAAGACATAAAAGTGTCAAATAAAAAAAAGGCTGTGATATGGCAGGAAAAAAACACAGCAGAAAAGATTATATTAAAAATTCAGTGGATATCCCACATGTGAACAGCCTTGAAACAGATGCTTTAATTAAGTGCACTCGATATAGTTTTCCTTATTTTAAAATAAACTTTAAAACTCTATCTATGTATCTATCTATGTTTTATTTATAGGCAGACAGGTAGATAAACAGATAGATCCATCTTCAAATAATGAGCGTAATACTAATTGTGAATCAGTTAGTGTAATACTCTGGTACTATCTGTGAGGACAAAGCTCAGACTCAGGGACAGCCAATAAGAGGAAGGTTGGGTTAGTGGCAAAGTGGCAGAGTATAAGATAAATATGCAATATTTTGAATTGTGAATCAAAGGTACTCTAGCAGAGTCCTGGAAATGAGCAAAATGGATTCAATTTAAACAGCTTTAAAACCACATGCTCAATAGCAAATCTTTTAAACCAAACCATCAGCTTTTAGGATGAACTTTAGCCACTTCTGAATTAAGATGTGTGTGTTTGGTTTGAGCAGGGTAGCTGATCATGCGATGACCACATTTAAATGGAAGAGATGCTTATCAATCAATCAATCAATATTTATTTATAAAGCACTTTTCATACAGAAAAAATGTAGCACAAAGTGCTTTACATAGTTAAAAGCAGCCCACCCCACCCTCCAACTCACTCCCCACACTCTCAATACACATATATCCCCCCACCCCCACCCACACACACATACACACACGCGCACACTTAAAGAGTAAAAATTGGGCTGGGCTCGCATGAGCCAAGTGAGGAAACATTATAACAGGGAGCCGTCTGCACCGGGAGCCGGTCACAGACCGCAGCCTCCGGGCTGGGCACACAGCAGGAGGGAGGCCAAGGAGCCCCCCAACCAGGCTGAGAGGACCCCAGAGACCCAGCAGCCACGGTCAATAACAGCCCCGGTGCAGAGAGCGCCCTCCGAGGAAACACTGGAGATATGACGCAATACGATATATACAGGGTAAAATGATAAAATAAATAAGAACAGGATACAATATAAATATAAATAGAGTAAGAAGATTAAAAAATGAATAAGAATAAAATCAAAAAATATTAGGTAAATCCTAAATTAATAATAGAATAACAGGATAGAATAAATAAGCATAAAATAAATAAACGCTAAGTAAAAGCTAAATTAAAAAGGTGGGTCTTGAGCCTGTTCTTAAAAACATGTACGTTCTCTGCGGCCCTGAGCTCCTCCGGCAGGCTGTTCCACAGACGAGGACCATACCACTGAAAAGCTGCCTCTCCGTGAGTATGTGTCCTGACTTTAGGGACAATCAAAAGGCCAGTACCAGAGGACCTCAGGGTCCGCGAGGGTTCGTATGGTAAAAGCAGATCTGAGAGATAAGAAGGCCCAAGACCATTAAGACATTTAAAAACCAATAAAAGAACTTTAAAATCGTTCCTGAAACACACGGGGAGCCAGTGCAGCGATTCTAAAACCGGTGTAATGTGGGCCCGCCCTCTGGTCTTCGTCAGCACACGAGCTGCCGAGTTTTGCAAGAGTTGTAAAGTTGAAATATTCTTCTTAGGAAGACCAGAGAGCAGGGCATTACAGTAATCAATGCGACTGGTAATAAAAGCATGCATCAGCATCTCCGTGTTGGCCCGAGAGAGAATAGGGCGGACTCTGGCTATATTTTTTAGATGATAAAATCCAATTTTGGTTACATGTTTAACATGTGGGATAAAACCAAGCTCAGAGTCAAAAATAACACCCAGGTTTTTCACTTGTAGCGAAGGACATAGTGAAAATGCCTCTGAGTTTCTCTCTCTGAGCCTCAGGACCGACAATTAAAACTTCAGTTTTGTCCTGGTTAAGCTGTAAAAAGTTTTCTGCCATCCAAGATCTTATATCCAAGATACAGTTAAAAAGGGCATCCATTGGTCTGGTGTCATCAGGAGACACGGAGATGTACAGCTGCGTGTCATCAGCGTAACTGTGGAAGTTCACTCCATGCCTCCTGATGACACTGCCGAGAGGGAGCATATACAAATTAAAAAGTACAGGGCCTAGAACCGACCCTTGAGGCACACCACATGTCATTTTATGGATCTTAGAGGAGCATGTATCCATACTCACCATAAAAGTTCTGTCAGAGAGATATGAAGTGAACCAGTTGTGTACAGCACCAGAGAGGCCCACCATGTGTTTCAGTCTGTTTAAAAGAATAGCGTGGTCTACTGTATCAAAGGCTGCGCTTAGATCCAGTAGCACCAGGACTGAGAGCTTTTGGGAGTCCCAGTTACATCTAAGATCATTTAAAACCTTTAGGAGAGCCGTCTCTGTGCTGTGGTTCACCCTAAATCCAGACTGGAATATCTCCAGGATCTGTCTATCATTGAGAAAATCAGTAATCTGAGTAAAAACAAGTTTTTCTAAGACTTTACTTAAAAATGGTAAGTTGGATACAGGTCTGTAGTTATTAAAATCATTACAATCCAAATTGCTCTTCTTCAGAAGGGGCCTCACCACCGCCGTTTTAAAGGCAGCAGGGAAGACACCCAACTGAAGAGAGCAATTCATCATGCATAAAAGCTCAGCCTCAAAAAATCCATAAAGTGTTTTAAAGAGTGAAGAAGGGATTGGATCTAAAGGACATGTGGTGGGTCTCACTGTGGAGAAAACCTTCTGAAGGTTCTCAGCATTAACCAGGGCAAAGCTGTCCAGTGTCTCCTCAGGTACAATCGAGGCCTCAGATGTGTTTACAATCATATCGCGATTAGATAAAATATCAGATCTGATGGCGCTGATCTTTCCCCTGAAGTGGTCTGCAAACTGCTCACAGAGCGAGTCTGTGGGGGTTCTTTTGGAGGTTTTAAAATCAGGGTTAAATAAATGATCTATGGTGGAAAAGAGGACCTTGGGATTATTTTTGTTAATACTGATTATTTTGGCGAAGTATGAATTTCTTGACTTCCTTAGTGTATTATTGTACATTTTAAGTTGCTCGGAAAATATTTGATGGTTGATAGTATTTTTATTTTTCCTCCATCTCCTTTCTGCTGCCCTGCAATTTCTTTTGAGTTTTTTGACTTCTTCGTTTCTCCAGGGTGATGCATGTTTTACGTTAATCTTTTTGGTGGTGAGTGGAGCAACGGAGTCAAGGCTTTTCTTCAGTTTGCTGTTGAAATAACTAAAAATCAAATCGCAGGGTGCAGGTAAAATCACAGGGGGGCATTTGACTAAAACCCTGGTAAAATTTGCAGCCACTTCAGAGGTTAGATAGCGCCTCCTCACAGTTCGCACTGAGGTCTTCCACTGAATAAAACCGGTGATGTTAAAAAACACACAGTAGTGGTCAGAGACAGCCAAGTCAACAACAGAGGACACGCTGGTGGACAGCCCATGGGTGATGACCAGGTCCAGAGTGTGTCCTCTGTTGTGAGTCGGCTGCGTGACGTGCTGGATAAAATCCAAACAGTGAAGAATGTTTAAGAATTCTTTTGCTGCAGGGTCAGAAGGATTATCTATGTGCAGGTTAAAATCACCGGTTAAAATTATCATATTATATTTTGAATGTATGTTTGTTAAAAATTCTGAGAATTCCTTGATAAAAGCAGCGCTGTCTTTAGGTGGTCTATAAATTGTGACAGATAAAACTGGAGGGCTGCTGAAAACAATAGCATGGAATTCAAAAGTGGTAAAATGATCAAATAGAATTTGTTTGGTGGTGAGTGTGTTGTTGGCTAAAGATGCAGTCCCACCACCTCTCTTACCACTTCTAATAGAAAAAGAGAAACTAAAATTTGGTGGGGAGGCCTCAGTGAGAACAACTGGTGCATCCGAACCCAGCCATGTTTCAGTTAAAAATAAACAGTCAAGTTTATTATCTAAAATTAAATCATTAATAATAAAAGACTTGTTCGACAGAGAGCGTACATTTAAAAGTGCCATACTGATTGAGACTGGTGGATTATTGACAATAGAGTTGGATGGATGTTGATATTTTTGAAGAGGCCGGAGGTTATTAATGTTTTTGGAGTTACTGGATTTATGATAATTCTGTTGCTCTCTGTTTGTGATTATGACGGGTATTGTGTTGACTGTGGGAGAGAAAGGTCCTAGTCCAGAGTTTTGTGTATTACTGTTAAAAGTGGAACAAATATAGGAGCTGGGACCAGGGGAACATCAGTCAGTGGCAGACAGTGGCGATGTGCGGGAGTGTTGTACGCCAAATGCCAAATTGGCGGACAGCAAACGGCGTCCCCAGGCGTTGAGGTGGAGCCCGTCTGCCCCAAAAAGATGCCTCCTCTCCCAGAAGGCATCAAAGTTGTTAATAAAACCCACGCCGTGGGAGACACAGGCAAAGGAAAGCCAGGTGTTAAGGCTGAGTGGTAAACAACATCAGTAGTCCCGCGGCTCTCCTGGCTCTCCACGTGTCCTTCTTAATCTGTTATCGAGGAGGCCGGGCTCATACACAAAACGCTTTTTTGAACTTGTTGTTTTCAGGCTTTTTGCTTTGTTTTATTTTATAGCCACTACACACAGGGCTCACCTTTAAACATGACTATTGGATTTACTATACAGCAGTGCAACTACTCCATGAAGCAGATACTTCAAGTGTAGACAGTAGTGTTTTGTTGTGTAGCATGGCAAAAGCTGACATTAAGAGACCATACGTTTGCAAGAAAGTAAAATGTCAAAAATGTCATACATATTTTTCTTAAATGTTTTTTGAGCAAGACCCCAATGTATTAAAACTCAGTCACACCCAACTCTGTGAGCACTCCACCCTACACTGAAAAAAAGGGACTGGCCATCTCTTGGATTTATGTAAGCATCTTGCATGTATTTAACACAATTGCCTCATGTTTTAAAGTTAAATGTAACTATATAGTGTAAAAACTACATGATATGCAGAAAGGGTGTATTAAATTGTTCATATCATGTTCAGGTGAAGTAAGTCAATAAGATAGCAACGTTAAATCTCGTGAAACCACGCGTGATTTCATCTCGCGGGCTTTGGATCGTGGTTTAAAAAAGGCATCCATCTCAGTCAAGTCGAGCAGCCAACTCTACGTTTTTGGTATGTCTTGATTTTTTGAATTAATATTTACCATATTTCAGCCAAATGTAGTTAAACGTCTAGAGTGTCGCCATGTAACATGCTAAAAAAGAGCCGTTAGCTTATTTGCTGTTTTATCTGTTGTCAAAGAATTGGCGCTTTTTCATTTGAATTTGTCTTTGGCACAAGAGCCGTAATATCACATTAAACCTAATTACGAGGCACTCATAACATAATTTGGTTTTCTGTGTGAATAGATTTGCCAACTGACTCTTCAGTTACATTGTGTATTTACTGCACCGTGGTGTTAGTGAGATTTTGGACATTGAACAGCTTTAGCTAATATCATCAGCGGCATTATGCTAGCTTACATCCCTACCCCTCCTGGCCTCACCTGCTGTCCTTTTGTTTTTGTTTTTGTTTTTTTTGCTGCACATTGAGAGACGACCTCTATTCTGCATTTCACCAGGAGTCAGCTGATGGATTGTGGGTTCAAGGTGTTATGGTAAGAAAGTATATTCTATTTTCGTTTCTGTAACTTAATTATAATGGGTTTTTTATAATTATTAGGTGCATGCATACTCACCCTATTAATACAACTGAGAAATCCAAAATCTGCCATAGGTTTAACTTATACCTGTATGTATTGCCAGAAAGGTGATTACTGGACTCGCATTAATGCACACTTGAACTGAAATGAGGTTGTAACTTGTGGGTTGTTGGGTTGCAAATCAGAAACAAACATCTTTGGATTTTTTTTAATCCCATAAGATCTGGAAACACAGTTTTTATTCAACAAAACATTACTGATTAACCAAGCACAGTGCCTGCTGTTATTTCAAAATAATTTTATGTCATTTCAGATAAAATGCAGCATTCCAGTGCATCCCAACCATGCCTTTACAGTCAAGGTTTCTGACGGAGCTGAGTTTCTCTCTGACAGTCTGCTGAAAGTGTTTGCAAAGTGATCGGGGGAACAGGGCACAAAGCTAAAGGATGTAGCTGCCATTATGACAGTAAGAACTTTAAAATTCTTTAACTACAAAGTGTATATGTATTGCATTAGGTCAGTAAAATTTTTATGCTACATCCATTGAAACAGTCAACTATTACCTGTGAGTACTGATTCCACTAAAAGGATGCCATAATTTTCGTCATGCATTTACTGGCCCACTGAGAAAAAATTATCTTTTTTTAAAAATAAATGTTCTGGAAACTATATATCCATAAAGTTGATGTCAAACAGGAACTTTTGATATTGCTTTGTAGATGCTGGTGTTGCATGTTGACTGGTTTAAAAAGTCAAGAGTTTTTGTCTGGGATCATTTTCTTCTGTGCTACTGAAAAGTTCACAAATCTCTGTTTTCTTTGTTATAATAGTCAAGGATGACATTAATGCTCGGAGTCCCTCATCAAAGTGCTCCGCATCTGTGTGAAAGACAATTGCAACATCTTGGTGCAGGAGTTCATGGTGAGTGTTTTATGAGTAGATTGTGGATTTGCAACCTTTAAAAATGCATTTAGTTATCCACTTGATCCTCATTGGACTGGTTAGGATCAGTAGTCCTCTTTAATAATTTGAAGTTCACATGAGGCCTGGCAGTGAACTCGGCCGCCGGCCCTTGAGGCCCCACCCCCACCCCTGTATTAGGGGTCACATCAGTGTGAAAAAACTTTAAATTTGTCATTCTAATGAACAAAGGAAAATCCCACCAGTATTTACATTAGCTTTTGTTTGAAAAAAAAAAAAAAAAGACCAACTGACCAACAGCTAACCAAATTGTGGGGCTGAAAGTCTAAATTCTAACATCTTCTGAGTGACATAGCCTGGATTTCTGATGGGCCGGTGTCTTTCTAACAAAAACTAATGTAAAGCATTTGAAATTATTATGTTTTTGACCCTCTCTTAGAAACTCTGTTAGACCATGAATGGCAGCATGGCAGGCCACTCTTTGGCTATAGCTATTTACTATGTTGCTTGCATTGGTTTAAATTACTCTAACATTAGAACTGGTAGATTCAAAAGAGATGAGTTTAAAAAGGAATCTTAAAGAAATGTTTTGTGTTTAACCAGGACTTGACTGAGGCCACTGCACAGATTGAGAAAACCACAATGAACATCTGTCTCCAGAGATGCGCCAGGCAATGACTTTTCTGATGTTGTTCTTCAAGATCTGGATAACGTGACCTTTGCAGTAGCCATGCTGTTTGGACCTTTTTTATTCCTTCAACATGAGTTACCCATCACAACTCTGCTACACTTTTGAGGTGATTCAATGGGTGGTAATGGAGTTGGATGCAACTCAGCTCTCAAGAAAAGCTCACAACTAAGACAAAACTGCTCCTGCAACGAAGCTCACTGTTATGCATGTGAGGTGACCAGCTCTAGGTGAGAGGACATTTAAATCTCACACTTGTTCTGCTGCATTTTTGAAGCTCAATTCCAGGAACGGATCGCAGGGTTCATTTTTATATACTCTGCAACTGCCATGAGGACGAGCTGTTTTTTGTTGTTGTTTGTTTTTCCTTTTGCTCTGTACAAGTTCTGTTTGTCTGTTTGGCAGCATTTTTAAATTTCTCTTTGTATTTTTTCTTTCTTTTACTAGTGAAGAGATGTAGCGTGAACAGTTATACAGTCTAAATATCCCATATGGGTCGTGTGAAATGGTATTTTCAGTTTCATTCAGTTGAAGTAAAGAACGTTGAATATTTCTAAGTGTGCTGTTTTGAACCAAGATGTCACAGTATGATCAGTGCTGTAATTTTTGACAGTCACTGTATCAATGTTATTTTTGCGTCTCTTGAATAAAGTTTTTGACCTGCAAGTGCTAATTTCTTTAGTTATTGGGGTAAAATGGGTAGTGTTAATAGGAAGGTGTTTGCCAATTCAGTAACCTAATTTAATGTTAATGGAAACTAACATTACCTCAAATTGTTTAGTTATAATTGTTGTTTAACTGAATCTTGATGTCAGAGGCCTTAAATAGAATGTTTTGATTTGTTCTTTCCCAACATTTTTCAAAAGAAACAGTCTAATTTCTTTGCTGCGATTGATTCCAGAGAACACGGAAGAACTGACATTATTTAACTGTTGATTTATATAGATTCAGTAGAGGAGTAATGTCAGTTTAATTCTTTACCTACTGCAGTGAAATTAGACATGTTGTTTTGAAAGGTTACTGGTGGATGCCAGCAACCATCTTGGAAGAGAACAATACAATCTGTTATAAGGCCTCCATTTGAAAATTGTGTATTTGATACTAGAATATAATAGCAAAATGTAATTTGAAGATAACATATAGTATTTAAGTGACCAAGTAGTATTGGGTAAAAGTTATTGAATCGTGTTGGGATAACGTGAAAAAATTGTGAAGGATTAAAATATTCCAAGAGCTCAAATTACTTCATCAAAACATGTTTAAGTCACATTTTATCAACACAAATTGCACAGGTTTATTGAACATGAATAAATTGTGTTAATTTAACTCAATTGTTTAAGTTGCTTCCAAAGCAAAACATCTGTGTGCAACAAATGTCCACCATTGAATTAAGTAAATCCAACAACATATTTTTTTCAGTGTATACCAGCTGAAAACCTCAGACCTGGAGTTGGTAGTTCTCATTCTTACCATTTCACGTTTCTCAGCTACAGACTGCCCCAGTGTAAGCTAGAAGTCACCACCTGATGAAGCCAAAAGAATGACATCATCAAACTCCCATGCACCCTTAATAATCATGAAGAGGACAAAGAGCTGATATAGAGTTCTACAACCAGAACAAAAAACACATTCTTCCTCTTGAATCTTAGTTCACCTAATTGGACAGATTCTCCTCTCCAGTATCTGGGAGCTTCCCAGAGAGGGTGAGGAGTGAGATCCCCCTGAAGTTACAGCATAGCCTATCAGCCATGACCTCCATGTCATATTGGAAAGAAACATCAGCCAGGACAGCCCCACAACATCCAGAGCATTAAAAAAAAGCAGGACAACTGTCATACACCCCAGGCACCCTGTCACTTAGAAGTTGTTTAACTGCTTCAGTGACAGGCGGCCTGGATTGATGGATGAGTTTCTGCATTATGTCCAGGAAAAAGAAAGTTTATTGGACAACAGATACACAAATAATAAATCAGTCAGGCTCTAAATAAAACAAACAGCATGAATGACCTAAGACACTGCCTGTTGCAAAGCCTTTAAAAAGTGCAGTGGTTCCTCTAATAAAAAGAGGCCTGGAGGTCAAATAAAGGTCACATGGCCACAGACATCTGGCATTCAAAAAGTTTTAACTCTTCTGACGCACATCTGCACGCATCTGCACATCTATGCACAAAAATGCTTAAGAGCCGGTTCAAAAGCAGCGCATTAAGAGAGTCTGCAAAATGTCTGCAGCTGTAAGGGGCTGTAGGGATCAGGACAAGAGCGAGGAGAAGGAGTGGCCTGCTGTGTGTGTTTATGCGAGGCCAGAAGGACATGAGCCACTGCCAGCAACAGCATTATGATGAATTTTTGGGAAAAGAGAGGTGATGGAGCTGAAAGGTTGACCTCAAAATATGACTGTTGGAAAACAATTTCATACAATGAATCAAAGCAGACAGGCTGGCCGGCAGTAATTCCTAACCTCTGTCAACCTGAATATTACCAAAAACATTTCAGGTTCATGTTTTTCATTATTTCTCTTCCTCCAATACTAATTTTCTGACACTTTGTACTTTCCGGGGAGCTGTAGACCTCATGACCTGAGCCACTCCTTTGAGCTTAATCAGGATTACAGCTCATAGAATAGTAAATAAATGTATCTCATAATGTCACAAGTCATAGTGTTTTAAATCCATCATCACTGTCTATCTAGGATAATACATCTGGAACACTGATTTTACATGAACAAACCAAGCTGGATGAGTCACTGTCAATATATGGTAGCTGTAAGGGAGTTGTGTACGATATGAAGCCTTTCACCCACAGATCAGGGAACAGTACTGTAAACTGTGTGTGCAGTGGACATCAACACACAAACAAAAGGGAAAAGAGTGTGTCTTGCATATTTGTGTGAGAACATTGTTGCAGAATGAAGTCATTGCTGCTAGTTATAGGTTCCGATTTGGGTTGAGGGTAAAGGAAAATTCCACCCTCTGATAGTTTGATCGTTGCTTAGCTAACAAGAAAAAATAAGGTGAACCGCATAATTTCTTGGCCATAAAGATTTGTGGCCAACACTGATATTGTTTTTCCTACAACAATGATTTCAAACTTTCTTTGTAAGAAGTAAATCTGCTGCTCTGTCAGATGAATTCAAAATGTCTTGCAACTAAACCTTTCAGCAGTTATTTATTCTGTGTATTTATACCACATTTTTTGTTATATTCGTTTCCTATTTGAATAGCTCATACATATTTATATCAACCTTTCATAGAAAGTTTTATGTAGTCTGGAGTTTTAATGTTTATTCTTATCTACATTTAGTCTTTCTACCATAATTTCCAGCTGAGGAATAACCAGCGTACCCTTTTTTACTCTTTTATTCATTTTATCTAGCTATTTCACTATTAATGCTAAATGGACTGATTCTTATATAGCGCTTTTCTACTCTTTTGGAGTACTCAAAGCACTCTATACAACATGCCATATTCACCCAATCACACCCAATTTTACAAGCACTTCCTCTAAACTGAGTGATCCTAATTCAGACATTCATACTCCGATGAATGCATCGGAAAGCAACTTGGGGTTAGTATCTTGCCCAGGGATACTTGACATGCAGACTAGAGGAGCCAGGGATCGAACCACCAACCTTCCGTTCAGTAGGTGACTAGCTACAGCTAAGATCACCCCTAATGTATGTTTGTTCCCTACTTTAAGTTAACCATTCTGGCCATCTATCTTATCAATTTAAAGCTTAACAATTAAATGTTTCCTCTAACTTTTTACCTAACGGTTCCTCCAACTTTTAGCTAACTTTTAGCTAAGCAACTTTAGCAATTGTTTTCACCAAAAGATTAACAATAACTTGGCAACTATAACTTCAATTCTTATTTAATGGGTAGTTTTTCCAACAATATAAATTCCTGTTGTTTAGGTGTAACACCTGAAGCAGTAAGTAAACAACATTTAAAAAATATTTTCACAGTAGTTGAACAATCTTTAGGCCCATTCCCAACCACTGGAGTAAATATCTCTGGTTAAGAGGCACATTTTCATCCTCGGATTGATGCTTTGGCTTCTACTAAATGATTTCAATATTCCATTTTTTTAAAGTTTGCTTTTTAATGTGCCTGTTTGTGTGTGTGCATGTGTCTAGCTGCTGCTCATATAATAACCACAATGAGTACCAGACGCCCTATTTTCTAGATGAGAGGACAGCCACAAAGCATTGAGCAGCCACGTCTGGCTCCTCCAGTGTAAGAGTGTGGAGTGAACACAGAAGGTAAAGAAAACAACCTGATGGGCCGAAACAACCCAACGGCTGACCTGCAGCCCCATACAAAACACACCCCAGGGATTGTGGCTGCTGGACGCCGTCGGGAGGGAAAGCTGCTTTCTTCACCATGACCCCAAAACACACCAGAACCCCACGAGAAAAGCAACCTCCAATCTTTGACCCGTGTCCACACCAAACCAGCCACCATTCTTCTCTCCCGCTGTGTAACCTTAATCTTCACTGTGCTGGACGCCCTCAGTTAGCAAGGTTCAACTGACACAATGGACACAAATCACTGAGAAAGAGTGTGAAAACAATGTTAAAGGTCACAGCCGCGCAATATGAGAATTTGACAACTAATTAAGCAACAAATCTAGCATGAAAAACTTTTTTATGGTTTGTCTCTGGCGACTGAGGAAAAACAATATGACAGGATTTAGTTCTTGATTTTAAAAACTCCTTTGAAGAGTCTAACTGAAGCTGAATGGCGCCTGCATGTTATTAGTGTGACTTTGCCCAGAGTCAGGAGGTAAATGTCCATTCAGTCGAGAGGATCCAGTGGTGACTGTATGACTTCAGGTTTTTCACTTCAAAACTAAATTAACGAGATTTTCTTGGCAGAGCCTTCAAACACACACAACACACAGCATAAAGGCTACTGATTCATTTAACAATTAGAAGTTTATTTAAAAGGTATTAAAGAATAATTAGAGATTAAAGTTAGGTTTTACAAATTGGGCACAGTTTTAAAAGAACTCTATGTAAACCGAATCTTATGTTTCACTTCTGACCCCACCTTTTTTAGCATTTATTTTGCTGTCTCTAGGCCACAAGATAAAAAAATAATAATACACAATATTTTAGAATTTTAGTCTAGCTGATCCTTCCTTAACTGTGTACACTGTCTAGTAGGTGCATAATGTAATATGCATATGCATCATGGAAAATTCTGGGCTCACCAAAAATTGTATTTGGTATTTAACCAAAGTTGTGATAAAAACAAATGGCACCAGGTCAAAATGGCATTCCATAAATTTCTAGACTGCTTATCCAACTTGGGGTTGCTAGAGCCTATACCAATTTTATTTTAGTTTTTAGATGCTTATTTTTATATACAAAAGACTGTAAATCGCATGACTAGAAGGCTAGTCATGCAATTTAGTACTGAGCTGCTTGAGATCACTGACATGCAAAAGCTTAAGGGTTATGTAATGAGAATAGGTATCTAAGTTGCATAGCAGTAACTGCATACCAACAGATTCACACTGGGAGGTACAGAAGGAAAACACATTTAGCTCATTAAATGACATAATTCCATTTCACCTTCACATACTGTAGTGGTGCTGCATATGCACTTAATTACCAATGACTTGCATCCTCCATACACAGATGAGGACAAAATTATTAGCCCCCCTGCATAAAATTTTAAATGTTTGTTAAAGTTTTTTTCTAACATCTTTCCCACGAATTTCAAACATTTCTCAGCATATTACTTTTCTTTAGAAAGCATACATTATTTTTCTTTGCACCCAATAACAGAATTATTTCAGAAATAAACAAAAAATACCAGGATCAGTACTATTTGTCCCTTGACAAACTAACCTTTTTACTGAGCCATACTGTACCACAAACCACTGCTGTGCTCAAAGCAGCTTCTCTTTACACAGTAAAAAAACAAAAAAACAAAAACTTTAGCAAGTTTTGGAACTGTCAGTAAATAAGACATCATGCCAAAAACAAAAGAATCTGTTTAGATTTGAGAAAAAGAATCGTTGATGCTCAAAAAACAGGAGATGGATACAAGGTTCCTACAGCATTTCCAAGTGTCAAGAATTGGAGTATCATAAAGCGACCCACACAGTACATAACAAAACTGGCAGAGGTGGGAAGCCCGAGATTTCAAAGATTCTGGAAAGCCGGAAAACTAGTAAAATATGTGTCTAAAGACCCCAGAACAACTGCCAAGACATGAATGAATAACTTAGCCAAGTTAGGACTGTATTTTCAAAGAAGACACTCACTAGAACCCTGCACAGGAATGACTGCGAGGTTACAGACAAAGACAATCTTCAATTCTGCAGAAGAAATACCTTCGAGCATGAATGACATACGATGAGGAAAACCTGGAGAAAGAATATGCATACTGGAAGTGCATCTTTTGGACTGAAGAGAAAACAAATACGAGCTCTCTTGCCAGAGGAATGGGCATACAACCCAAAGAACTGTGTGCCACAGTGAAACACAGAGGTGGGAGTATTATGCTGTGGGAACGCTTTAGTACATCTGGAACTGTGAATCTCATCAAGGTGGAAGGAACCGTGAAGAACAAAGGATGTGTGAAGATTTTGAAAGAAAGCCTCAAGCAGTCAGCATCAAAGCTGTGTCTGGGTCATCACTTCGCTGTCTTCTAACAATACACAAGCGGAAACATCTCTCTCATGCAGAACTACCTCCAGAGAGCCAGTGAGAACTTTGTTGACTGACGTGCACAAAGCCCTAACTTGGATCCCACTGAAAATCTAAAGATCAATGTCCATGCCAGAAGGCCGTCAATTCTGGATCCCCTTTGTTCTCTTGAGAGATTCACAAAAGAAGAATGCTGAAAACTAGCCATTAAAAAGTATACACAATTAACAATTAGCATCAGGGAACTAATGACTGGTAGTTTTTGAATATTGTTAAATAAATGTGTTTTTGTATGAAAAGTAAAATAATGGAAATAACTGAGAAGATGTCATAAAAGTTTCTTGTTCTGTTTAAAAGCACTCGGAAAATATAAAAGGGGGCCTGAAAATTCTGTCCCGGTCTATATAGCTGGGGTACATATTGAGAATGAACATGTCATTCATTAAACTGCAGTTAGCACATTGGGAAACCTATAATATACAAAAGCTAAGGCGCTCCAAAAACACTTTTCACTGGAAAATATTTATTCAGTGCTTGAATTCTCTTGATATCGTTGGCTTTTCAAAACAGATTCAAAGACAGAGTATTTATTTCTGAAAGACCAATGGCTGAGATATTTAAGGTATCATTTTATTAAAGTTGGGAAGGTCAACAAACGATCACAGGAACAAAAACAAACCATTTCCCATTTTTTCATCAGAATAGATTAATCAGTTGGCCAAAGGGTTCAAGAGATGAAGAGTTAAAAACACAAAGATGAACCACAAATTTAAATGTAATGCAACTGGATACCAAAAACACTGCTTTTTTGAAAAACTGTTAAAATAACAGTATGAAAGGAGTTATTATTTCAGCGCAATCAGTTCAGAGCTTAAATTAAACTGGATTTACACTGATGCAGAGCAATGAAGATATTCTACAAATACACTGACATATGGAGTCCGGTCTACTCAGGAAAAGAAATTAATGGACTATCAACTAATTAAAATTGGTCCTTTAAAAACTGACCAGATTTGTTAATATTTTGAAGGTATCGTGGAAGCCAAGTACACTACATTTATATAATGGTCCGTTCCACATAAGGTAATGTTAAGAAATAAAACAAGAGACTATGAAAACAAGACTAAATGCTGAAATACTAAAAGACTACCATCCATTTTCAACATTTTAAGGCAGTACCAAACAGGAAATCAGCTGATGACAATTTTGCAGGTATTTAAATTTTTGACTCCAAATTTCATGGTGATCCAACTCCAGATATCCTGGGGTCATATCCATCATCTTGAAAATCCAGCGAGGAACTGTGCAGTTATTGAACAAACCAAATTACATTCAGAAATCCACACACACATTTTCCTCCTCTCCAGCTGCTTAACTTGCTTTAGTTGTAGCTCTTCTGACATGGGCGTGTGCACTTAATGCCACAGTGAATCACCACCAAACCTCCATTGCACCTTGGTTTACCAACATTAAAGGAGGAAAACACAGAGACATAAAGGGAATTGAGCCTCCAGCTTCTCATTCGCCACAGGGTCAACCAAACAGTCAGTCCTGATTGTGACATGAAGATAACAGTGTTTTGAATTTTTCTGCATGTTTCAATTTGGATTGAACATCAGTCTCCTATTGTAATTAGACCAGAAAGACAGTCGTCCTTCTCTGTAAGTGAGTTCAGCATCTTCTACGGCACACTCATAGGCGGACAGAGGCATTTCTGTTACTGGATGTGGTACCACCACAAGCTGTAGAGAAGGACAGACAGCACAATACTTAAGGAGCAAAACTGCCGGTTTCGACTTACTCGCTTCCTTTGCTGAGAGGTATTTAATAAGTTAATGGCTTTCTAAGAAAAGAGAAGAAGATTTTTGTGGAGAATAGCATTGCACAGCAGAGATTGTTTTTTTATTTTATGACAAAATGTATTTTTGTCCTTAGCTGTAAGTTAACTACCGCATCCATATACTGTAAAAGCAAAACAGAAAAAAAAATCATCTCTAATGCTTAAAAACTGAGGTCATGCTGTTTGTTTTGGTCGACTGGTCATTTCCAGAGCAATTTAGTAAGTGAGGCCAAAAGGAGTGAAGCTGTCGGTATTAAAATAACACCCTTATGCTGCAGCACCTCGAGCAGCCAAGCAACTGACTAATCCAATAGCGCAAAAGAGGAAAACTGTGAGAAGACCAGGTCTGGCAGACCCAATCAATAACCATGTTCCTGCTGCTGCTGACGCCAATGCTGTCCACTTTTAAAATAACTAATTGCAATGGAAATGATGACCATCAATGAAGCAGGGAAAAAAAGCAAAAGCGCTCTGGGAATGGGTAAGAGAAATTTGCAAACACAAAAACAACAGGACATGGAATCCACACAGTGGGTGAATAGTTTAGAATTATAATGAATAAATTCGAATCAGCTCAACAAATACAATTCCTATTTCCCTGTCTTAGTACAGCCACTCGGTTGTTGTTAGAGCAGAAAAAAATGTTTTGTCGTGTTTCTTCAAGGAATTTATCATAGCAGTAAGTGAACTGTGCACAGAACTTTTGCTCAGCACCTCTCTCATGAGTCGAAAATGAAATGTGATGGGAAGGATTCTCTTTCCAGTTCCTTCTTTTTTCCCTTTCTCTTCAAACCCATCTCTCGAGGCACTGTGACTCTCCAAAGACAATGCACTCTTCTAATGCTTCCCACTTTCCGTGGCACGCTCACACTTTGACAGGATTCCATCACATGAAGAGTGTTCAGCACGCTGCCTGATTCGCCCACAAGTGAGAACCAGCTCCAGTGTTTGGCCTCAGACACTGGGGCTGCCCCCGCTTCATTCCACTGCAGCCCACTGATGTTAGCCGGGGCTTCGTATAACTAATCTGTCATGAAGATTTCGCGACTTGGGAGCTGTGCATGTGGGGGTTAGCGCTAGGAAACTCAAGTCCAAAATGAACACAGCTCAGCCAATTTGATCAGCCTTTCATCACTCCAGATATCGTGCTGAGGCAAAACATAAGAAGACATGGAATCTCTGACAAAGGCCAACCTGCAGGTGACAAAAATAGCAAGCAGCCAGTGTGAGAATCTGGGCTTTCATAGCCAGTCGTCTGCTCTAACTGTCCGGGTGAAGGACTGTCCAGTTTCTTTGTCTGCCAAGCTTACATAACTAAAAGGGCAAGAAACAGCAGGAAAATCCTGTTCCAGCACAAAGGCCCTGCTAAAAGAATCAGAGGCACAGACCTGATGAACCCAGCTGGTTATTAGATGAGTTTCAGTCCTGTGCAACCAGCTTTTCCATTCATTTGCTACTTTTCACACACATCCTGACATTTGATTCATGCCAATGACGTTTTATGTGGGATGCAAACTCAAATTCAACTGGTTTTGCCATGGCCAAAAAGTGTAGAAACTGGTCAAAGTGTACTGTGTTTATTTGCAAATTCTCTGTCTTAGCAACACTGTGTTACGTGAAGTATGCAAGAAGCCTAAACTATATAAAATTCAAATAAAGAATAGCTTCATGAAAAATCAGACTGATGTTTAGACAGAAGTGCTCTAAAATCACTGAGCACTCTATAGAACGACAATGATTTATGACCTATTGTATGCTCAGGCTTTCACAGAAAAAATGTGGATTGCATTTTAGGGATGTCTGGGGTGGTGGCAGACTAGATGCCATTGTGTTCACTATTAACCAGATGGGAAAGTACTTTCAGAGTATCCAATTCTTCATGGCTTAGAGCTGCAAAGATAATTCATGTAATATGTGACATGAAGTGAGAAGGTAAAGCCATTACTGTATATTTTACAAAATATTACAGGTCAATGCTAAATGAAAGGTGCGTTTTTCTCTCCATAGTCATGGTCTCTGGTGCTTTTAAGTCAGCCAAAAGACAGTCCAGTGCTGTGAAATTCATACTGTCATTTGATAATTAACTGGAAACTTCAAATAGTTCATAAACCTGGTTGTCTGGTTTTAGAGAACGTTAATAAGAGATTGTGTGGTTCTGCAGCAGCTCACCTGACGCATGAGGCAATATAAGCATACTAAAGCTGTTCATCCTGACTTTCACTACTGAGATATGGGTTTGTGCCATTTGAACCCAAGTAAATGTGAACTTCTTTTTAGACTTAATGAGCCTATTATTTTCAGTATCTGCTTGTACCTTGGTTAGACTAAGGCAAAAATAAAAAAATCTTGGTTTGGTTTAGGAAACTAGAACAAAAATAGGATGGAAAATTCTGCTTGTTGAGGTTATTAAGCATGGCTCGTTGAACAACTGCAGTTACTCAGTGACTGTCAGACACTGAATTCTTTTCACATTCTGCGACTAATTGCAAGCAGTTGCAGCAACTAAGTGACCACCGTGAGGTTGAGCATCTAACACCTTCAATCTCTGGACACCCACGGGTCTCCAGTCACGGTCTGAATTGGGCTGACTGCCGTCACTCTCAGATAGATAGTCAAACTTTTGGAAATAACTGCACTCTAATTTCGAAAAACAGATTGCCAACATGTTGCAATCAGTCTAAGTCAGCCTGGTTTAGTTTTTCAAATCTATGAGGTTCTGGCTGGATTTTGAGTGTAAGGAGTTAATGTGAATTTCTGTGCATGCAGACATCCACAGATTTACATTTTGGATAATTTATCACAGTTAATTGCCCTATTTTTAAAAACAGATTACATGTAACTGCCAACTTAATCCCACTCCAAAGAAAACTGATAGCAGACTGTCTAACTGTGCTATTCTTCACGCACTAAATTTGTTTTGAAGACAGCAACTGGCTACCAGTGACTGTAGACTTGATCCCCATCTTTGAAGCAAATATTTCAAAGCATTGTGTTTGCAAGTACATTGCACACAGTTGCAATACTTTTGCTTGTCATGGTTATACCAATAATTATGTGGTTAAAATGTCCCATGTTAAAATCAGATGTTTTGGGTTGTTTCACTATAAAACATAAGGAATACATTGATGCAGCACTTAAGCTTTTAGGTTACATTAAATGAAACTAATTAAAAAATAATAAAATCTTTGTTCTGTGTAATTTCACATAAAAAGAAGCATTCAGCTCAGTGTGATTTAACTACAGGTAAAATATTAAACCAAGTCACTAACATTTTGATTATAATTGATTTCACTTAACATATCTACAGACAGAATTGTAGAATGGATTATACTTGTGTTAAAGAAGCATTTGAGCAAGTCTACCCAAAAGAAGAATGTGTGCCCTGTTAATATGCTCTAAGAAGGAAACTGAGCTCAGCCCTAAATCAAAGTGAACGTTCAGGGGAGAGTTCAAGTGTCCGATAATTAAAACGGAAGAAAGGGAGTCACCTGGGGTCAAACCTTGTTACTGCCGAGGTCACACGGCATGCTGAAGAGGTGAGGTGTCTGCAATACTACTTACTAAGATTAGTCGTAATAACCACAAGGTCAAAGTGCATTTGGTGTCCTGTAAGTAGACACTGAAACCCAACACACCTCACTTGAAGTATTAACAAGAATGTATATCACTGTCATAGCCCATGTCATACACAAATTCAATCAATATAACAAACACTTTATGCAACATTTCTGTGTTCTATGCCACACTCCAGAGGAAATATGAACGGTATGAAACAGCAGGATGGTTTCAGGCAATTGACTTCCAATGAGCTCTGCAAAAATACACTCTAAGTAAATCATGTCATGTGTATTTACAGTATACATCTTGGTGTTACAACACATTGGCTGGGATCAAATAGGCTTGAGCAAGATAAACCAAGGTTTATTGTATTTATTTTATCTACAAATAAATTATAACAGCAGATGCAACAAACTGTGCAGCAGGTTTGCAGAAGCACGTCGACTCATTAGGCGCTCAAAAATAAGCATGCCTTTGCCTCTCATGTCAAGTAATCTTGTTGTACGTTTCTGGCTCACTACACAGGGCCTTTGAGTGCTTACCATAATTCTTACAGCAATCACACTGAACAATGAATAATCATTATTTATTTACTGGACTGAGGTGCAGCGCTCTGGTTTCCGCTCCATTTAAGCCAACTTTCTTCTGATTGGTTGACCTTCCCAAACAGAATATTTGAACAGCAGGTAGGGTGGGGCTTCTGTGCTCATAACTACAGCTGTGTTTTGCCTGAGATGACAATATCCAGGACATCAACTCTCAAGCTAATCATTTAGAGAATTTTGACTTTGCTTTGAAAAAAAGAAATGAAGCTGTTGTAATCACTAAAGACCTCCAAACTCTGTATGTGCTGCACAAAGCATGCTCTTTAATCAATGTATTCTTAACACTTGACCATTCTTAACACATTTAATAGACGTGAGTGTTAGTAGAATCCATTATTGTATCCACAGTCAGATGGACTGAATCATCTCCAATTCCCACTGCCTGGAAGTACCGGAAGATGTGAGTTCAGGCCCTCTGCAAACACAAGTGTTTGAAATGACATGGTTTGATTTCCCAAGAGCTGCATTTAAGGCTGTGTTTATATTAACATTATACTATGTTCTCCAGGACAAGCACCACAGGAACTAACAGGGACAGTTCATGGAGAGCGGTTCACGTTCCTGCACACTCACAGAGAGGTTTCCCACTGTGCGACAAAAGTTTGGACAGATTAATGTATTTTTTATTGAAATAAACTGAGTTCTGACTGTCTCAGTTGAAAGTGAAATACCTAAAGCCAAAAAGCATTCCCTAATCCTCTCAAATAACACACTTTAAATGCAGTACGGTGATTGTGTGTGCAAAGCAATCCAAGTTTGGAAGCCGTTTGACTGATTCCACAACTAATATGGCCCATAAGTGCAGATGGATATCTTCAAATTTTCCATTTCTAACTTCAGGCCAAATATCTGACAGGTCTACAAGCGCTCAATGCCAAAGTTGAGCTGAGAGCTGATGGAGCTGTCAAAACAGAGAGAAATTAGCCTTTAGTGCTTTCTCACCATTAGCTACAGTAAGCAGAGGAGACTGCTAAACTGGCTAATAAGAAGCAGAGCTGTTTAAATATATTGGTGTCAGATATTGTAGCATCTCATATTTCAAGACAAATGGTCTTCTCTAAGTGCAAATATGAAAGCAGTGATTAATGACTGATCTGTTGACTTAGTTCTTATCAGTAAGGAGGGTGTCCCATGTCAGAATGAAGCTGACCCAGTTTCAGACGTAAGCTGCACGGCTCTAAATTAAGATTTCATACCATTCTGTACACACCGAATAACTAAGGGGCAACAACAGAGGAAGATTCTAGCTGAGTTGTAGCAACCACAAACCACTGAATATGAATGAAATTCAGTGACCTTTAGCAATGACAAGCAAAATACAAGCAGGCAAACTTTGAGTTTAACTGTTCTCATCTTTGAAAGGATACAGCTTATTGACATATGAGGGGGTGTAAACACATCATAGAGTTGCCCACATAACCCACATGTTTTTTTTCCAATTGTGAACAGAATATATTGCTCAAGAAAAATGGGTCATTTAAGACCATGACAGGAAATGACAAACATGATCCTTAGTTGCAGGACGTACACAGAGTAATTCTTGGTAACACAGAAAAATAACTGTATATGTAGCTGAAATTCTGCCACACCTGGAAAAACTCGCATCATAGCAAATCAAACAGGCAGTTGTGGTGTACTGTCCACAAACTGTCAAGCAGACTCAATCCAGCTCCATTAGACCAAGACTGAAGTTATATAGTGACACTATCCTTCTGATGTTGTTTGGTGTGTCCCAGTGTTTGCATCATGCCATTTGGTCACATGTTTTTTTGGGTTGTTTTTTTTTGTTTTTTTAATACCAGAACAGAATGGGAAAGAGAACACCAGAGATTATAGGTGACAAAATGCAGGCGAGCTTGGATTCAGAGTCTGGGAAATTTTGCTTTGGAATTTCCATTTAATCCAGGGGGAAACAAAGGTGGATTCAGCAAACTTCTCAGACACTTTCCCATGTGTGACGCTAAAGATTTCTATGTACCACCTCTAAGATACAACACCAGTCTGTTTACAGTGTATTCTCTATGTATTTTAACCCTTAACATTAAAAATCTTAAGTATAATTTTTAATTCAAGCTTATTTTAAAGCTGACTGCATTTTTCACTCTGAAGTGTGGCTGTGGAGATTCCTTGGACCATTTTCATTTTCAGAAAATAATATAGAAAATAGTAATGAAATAGATAAAGATACCCCACTCATTTCCACAAATCTAATCCGTCATGGGTTGGCTCTTGATAAGGTACTGCATTAGATAACACACCTGTTATTATACATTACACAACAGTGAGGCTTGTGCAAGCCAGCTGTGTAAATCAACTCTGCTGAGGTCTGGGCAACCCTCGTATACTAGCTTTGGACCCCTCCAACATCTATTTGGGCATCCAAGCAATACACACACATTTGAGTCTTGACAGGTATAATAAAGAAATGATATAGTTTTGTTTCAGTTTGCCGTCTGTCTGTTTATAGGAGCTCTGCGACAGCAGGCTTAGAGAAAACATAACATTGTTAAAACAGAGTGCTAAGTAAGAAGTGGAGGATGTGGGCAACAGTGAAAAATCGGGCTATCCCATAAGGCGTCGTATATAACTCGTCACCTTCTGCTGCTTTTCACTTTTATAGTTCCATCACGTTTTCTTAAAGAGATGACAGCTGCATCAACTTTGTTCTAGCTGGGCTGCATTTAGCCATTTGCGCAACTTCTTTGACTCACTGTCATCAGATTTATTATTGCATTTTTTTTCTCTCATCCCAAGGCTCTGTGAAATTCCCATTAAAGCTGTGAGAGAAGATCTGACCTTTCAGTTTGTGTGACATATGCTCAATACATTTTCTGCTGCATGCTGCTAAGGCACCACTGGGTATGCTTTAAAACTGCAAACCAGGCCGAGTGTGATTTACAAAGAGTATCAGATAAGTTTCATGGGGATGGTCAGCAAGTCGTGTTTTCCAGTGTGGGCTGGTGAAATATTACTACTCTGCGCCAAAATCTGAACTGTGGAGATGATGTGGGGGGGATAAATGCCAAACACAACTATGGTCTGTAATTTTTGTGTTTAGAAGAATAGGGACTTTTACTAATATGTCATTTGGCAGTTTCAGTAAGGTCGGACTGAAATTGATTTTTTTTATTCAGCTCCTTTGGAGCTGTGTGTACACTTCACTACTGATGAGCTAGGAACTGGCTGTCTTTTGATGGACATCATCAAAAGACTTCTTTCGGTGCTTTGCTACTGGAAACTGAATTTCCTGGAGGAACCCACCCGAGGGATTAATAAAGTTTCATCTAATCTAATCATCAGTAACACTTGCATTTACCTGCTATTTCAAATCAAAACGATTGCCTGCAAGACACCTGTACTGTGGTTCCTGTGTTTTTGGGAAAAGACACTGTTCATTTTAAACCAAGCCATCAAAATGTGATTGAAGTGCAGACTTTCAGCCTTAATTCAAGAGGTTTAACAAACGTATTGCATTAACTGTTTAGGAACATATAAACATATACACTGCATAGAGAATGTCACATCATATAGTAGAGCTAAAGAAAAATCATCACCTACTGTTATCTCCTGATCCATCCTGTCTCTGTCTGTGTTGAATATGGCACAGGTTTCAACACTATTCAAAATGCAGTTACTCATACTAGTTTGTGTCTAATATTAGCACTGTAAACACCAGCAGCCGTCAATGTCCACATAATTTTACTGAAGGTGGTTATGCATTGAGAGACTGAACTGAAAAACTGACCATATGTCAGTTTATTCTGATGCCATCTATATACATAGCAACGTGTAGAACAAAAAACTGCTGATGATTTTCAGACATATCACGATACACTGGCAGTAGTGTGTTGTTCTTTGGGTTTGTGTAATGTTGCTCAAAGCAGTTTCTGAGGTTTGAAATTTGGGCATTTTAAGCAGATTTTTTTTAAACAAAGTCAGAATCTGAAAAGCAGTGAGTTCAGACCGTGACTGGATGTAAACCAACAGAGAGTGTGAGACTATAGCCAAACTTGAGGTGAGACTTGGACAGAACTGGCCAGGCAGGCTGACAGCCATTAGCCAAACCAAACCCCAACTTAATATCACAATGATTTCATGGTCATTTCTTAAAGACACAGGACAGCAAGCATACTTTCTAAAAAAAGAAAAAAAGAAAAGAAAAGGCCAAATCCAACCACCTGGGTTTTCAGGCAGGCTACACTGCTCTCAGTCGTGGAACGTTATGGCAGTTTAAATTAGCAATGGTCCCTGATAATGCAGGTCAAAGACGATTCAGCCAGGTAGTCTTAGTCCAGTACACACAGTTATTCAAAAGATATATTTAGTCTGATTACTTTCCATGTTTACACAGTAAATTGTAACACTAAAGTGTATTTAAACTGTATATGAAATCATAAAAAGGGATAGTGCAGGAAAAAAGCAGTTAGGTCTGCTGTGTCCGAAAATTTCTTTGCTTTCACTGGCTTGAACATTTCCTTGGACATAAGCTCTATATTGTTATACAAAGTCCTCAAAGTCCAGAGTGGAATTATTTCCAAATGTTTGCCACTTTCTTCATGAGGTCAGTGTAATTCCAAACCATTTCTCTGCTCCCCACTTCTTCATTACTTCTCCCGATCAAACAAAGCATATTCTGAGTTCTCTCATGGTCTACCAAAAAGAAAAAAATGCAGTAAATAAATTCATCATTAAAAGTCTTGCAATCACTCAAAATCTTGAAAGAAATTCCCTTAGACTCACATATGTGGGGTAAGTGAAATTTCTTTTACTTGTGGTTCATCACGGTTCAGTAGTCCTGTGTGGATTAACAATTCAGAAGAAGAATGTAGTTCTTTTTTTTAATTTGTCCTGCATGCTTATCAATCTAAATGCACACGCTTGCAGTGTAACACTGTGTGTGGGCCTGAATAATGTGAAGTCACAGCTCAAAAGCCCATAATCTGCGATGTTGGAACACTTCATCATTCAGCACGTGTCCCTTTAGGGGCGGCTTTAAGTCTTCAGCTGATGCCTTTCATTATAACCTCCTGTAGCTCGACTTCTGACTTAATCAAAGAACAGCCACTCAAGACTTAGCTTGGGTCTGTTGAAGTGATGAAGTTTTTATTATAAAGAAAATGTATACACACAATTAGATTTAAAACACAAAGCATAATTAAGACACAAACCTCAGCTTTCAGGTTTACATTTTAATACTTTAAACCACTTCTGTCCCTGCTAACCTCATTCTGTCCAGTCATGGCAAAAACAATCTCTTGATCGAGAGCACAATGCAAAAGCACATGAGAAACTCAGAGATTTGGTGACACAACCAACTGTGGACAACTGTTAGTGATCGATAGGTTTACCTACAGAAATCTTTTACGATTTGTAAATCTTCTAGACAGATCTTTTTTAAGTTGAAATTCAGTGTGAGTGAGTTTGGGCTATCAAGGACTGATGAAAAGTGCAGTTACCTTCCAACTTAAGTCAAAATGAGAGTGTCAGAGGAAAAAGAAATGTGAAAAAAAAGAATAATTTCATTACAATAAACTCATTTTTACATTGTTCATTGAAAATAATAACACAATCCATCTTTGAAAGAGCTCAGTGAAAGGGCCTAAGGGCTAAATGTATAGGAAAAATAGTTTCTATATATAATATCACATGGTGCACACTGGTGCTAAGAAGAAAAAAAGGTTCTTCACCTTGCCTTCAAGAATGCCTCTTAGTTTTAAGAAAGCCTCCAGCTTCTGACAGATAAAACTATACAGATCTCCTCAAAGTGGAATCCACTCCATCTCCATCAGGATAATGGATTGGTTCGTATCGTTTATGACAAGCGCCCCTCGAAAAGGCACGGTTGGTAGTGGTAAAAGGGCCTATGAGGATTTTTTTTAGACACACCAAAGAGGTCACAGGAGCACTGGAAATGGCTCAGCTAGAGGTAATTATTTTCAAACTACACTTGGAATCATGTTTCTGCTGAAAAACATTTTCATTTATCACAAGTGGGCTCTTTCAACTGTCAAACAAAAGTACACAACCTATATTTATGGTGAGAACAGAAACAAACTTTGTGTGATGAAGACAGGCTAACATTATCTGCTAAACACTATCTGCTCACAAGCTTACAAACCAACAAAAGTAAGCAGAAGCACAAATCTTCTCATGATGTGAATGTATTCCTTTGTCCGACTGTCTCTCTCCTATCTTAAGATCAGTGAAAAAGGCCTTGGTTTGACAGTTAATAGTGTTCAACTTTGAGCCTCTGCTACAAGTCCTGGTGTCAGAGTGTTTAGTCCAAGAGGTAGATTAGCTGCTAATCAGATGAGACAAAGAGGGGTTCCTGCTTCCACACAGAAAGTCTTTATACCTGAATGCCAGTGATTAGAACCTAATCTGCTGCCAGGGTGGTCAGTATAGAAGACATTCGTGTACATATGCACTCACACACATGGATGCATGGTGACATCAGTAATCCATTATGAAGATTTCTCAAATTTCCTTTGAGTAAAAAGCAAAAACAGAAGCATGGATTTTTACACCAGATGTACCCAGAACAAATCTGAAACCTGACCTTATCCTTCAGGATCATAGAAAAAAACAAACAAACACCAAAATGACGGCCACGCGTCCTCAGCAGTAACACATAGCAAATTGTAAAGGTGGTGTAGTTCCTTACAGTCAAGTCCATGGAAAATGCTATTACTCATATTTGCTTGTGGTTTTTCAATATGACACAAAGGACGTGTTCATTAAACTAAGATGTCCACTTTTTGCTCCATAACATTACAGAGAAAAGACAAAACAGGAGAGGGGCTGGAGGAAAACAGGTGAAAGAAGAGTTTATTCAAAGGATCTTTAAAACAAGCACAGCCCATGTTACCATAAGTCTGTCCAGTGGATGGATAGTATGCTTTTGCAGCTTGTAGACTGGAAAAATCACCCTCGCAAATGATTTATGTTTGCCATTCACAAGACAGCAAGACAGCAACTAACCATAAACTGTCCCAGATCTGGTCTCCTGTCTTCAAAGGCAACAATATTGTAGCTCATTGTGCACAGTTGGAGTAATTTTGGTCATGCCATGGTCTTCGACCACTATTTTTACAAGTGTGACTCCAGGATTAGTTGCTTACAGCAATCATTATTATAAGTTCTGGCAAACCTTTTTCCCCTCTTGTTGACATAGTAATTCATCAGTGTTCATATTTAAATTTTATTTGATCTGCAAAGGGACATGTATCACCCAAGTTTCTCCAAAAGGCATCACTTCTCCTCAGCAGCAGCTTTTTTCAGGGTACTTATATGAACCACAGATTATATGAGATCATCATGCAATATAACCACCTGCAGCTGTTAAAATAAAAAAAAAAGAAGCTCACTGGGATAGCAAATGCTGTTCACTTATTTAACCTCTGCTGAAGGACTTCTATAAAACTACAGACATTAGTTTTATAGAAGTCCTTCAGTACTTCAAGTCTTTCAGTCAGCATGGGATTTAAAATGCAGCAATCTAGATATCATTGTTCTTTTCTCAGGCTATGTCAGTACAGAGCAGCAACCTGGCTGAAAATCCAAATCTCTTAGAGCCTCTTAAAGGCAGTCGGATTCGTCCCCGGTATATTCTGCTAACCGACCCACTGATGCGCACTCAAAGAGGCCAAGCTCCCAACCCCGGAGGCTCTGGCAGCACGTTCTGGCTCACTCTGCTCTGAGACAGAGGGAGTGTATAAAATGACTCCTCCAGGCAGCTCAGTGTGAGAAGAAGGCAAGCATGCTAGGAATATTTTCCAAATAGTTTTGCAAGGATGGGGAAACAGCAAGATGTTGGATAATGTTATGTGCCTGGGAGAATTTTGGTTTCCAAGCACCTTAAATGTACCAGAGGTAAGTGTTTAAAATAAAACTGTTTGGACACAATTTGGAAAACTGCGGTTTCACAGCTCATCCAAAGAATCCGAAGAGTTTGTATGAAACCAGGACTCAAAGCAAAATTCTCCCGCTGCTGCAGACCAGATTCCTGATAGCAGGGAATACTGGTAGATCCCCATTGCTACTTGGTATCTTTAAAATATACACTCCCCTTCTGACATCATTCTTTGATTTCTAAGGTTATTACTGTGTTTCAGTTTAGGTCAGTTCTGTTAGTACACTACATATGTAGCTATGTAGAATAAGACTTTTTGAAAGGTTAGTGTTGTCTTAGATTGAGTGAATGGGGTTATGTCAGTGAGGGTATCTGTGGTAATCTCCTGAATGAAGTTTGTGGAGTTACCCTTTGTAACTTTGGAGTAGCAGAAAGTAGCTGCTTCCAAGACATGATTGTAACACTTGTAACACATGACTATAACTGTTGTGGTAGCTACTGCAGCGTGATTATCAGCTGTACATGTTGTGCTTCTGACCACACATAAAACTAGACAGTTCTACAATAAAGGTGACAATTTAACACACATAACAATTCTAGGATAAATGTAATATGTGGTTTCAAGTGCAATCAGGCACTGTTAGCTAGGTAGCTTATATTGGCACAATCATTGGTGTAGACAACATATCTTCCTTTTACTTCCAACTGCACAGCCAAAATGGCGACCTTTGAAAGTGAGCAATGTACAGCATTTCATGTTCAGCAAATGACTATTATGAGTACTCAAACCAAGTACTTCTGGAGCACGTGTGGCTGTAGTTGACATTGAGGACACATCTCTCCATCGGACAAAGCATGTGTAAGTATGGAAGGAAGTAATGTAAGAGCAGCGTAAGTTTTACCATTCTATCAGGTTAACTGTCTAACTCCAGCTTCTTTGTTAAACTATTTTAGTAGTCACCTTTAGTTAACCCTGTTAGTTAGTTATCAGTGATATCAAACCCTAACCCTATGTTTTGGAGACAAGAAAGTCTCTTTTGGAAATATGCAAATGGTTTTTGTGTGTCACTTAGAATGATTGTATTTTCACCCATGATGGCCTAGACTTGGGATAACATTTTTTTCTAAATGTAGGTTCCTAAGATTAAGGTCATCATTGATGAAGATTCATGTATATTATGAAGGTTTATATTTTTTTACAGCTCCTGACAGTAGTTTACTAACAAAGAGTAGGTTTATATGTCTATATTTAGGATTACATAAATACTATTAATTCTTTCACCTTAAAGTGACCAGTTGATATCATTTATGACCCGAGGTCCATATTTACATGTGCCACTGTGATATTTTAAAATTGCCAAGCTGTTTCCAACCATGCATTTGTTAGTCTAATTCCAGACGTTTTCATAAGTCTTGTGATTGGACCATTGGTGTGATGGGGTTTTTTATGACTCAAGAATTATTCATATGTTTTGTACATTACAGATTTGGATTTTATTGTAATTTTCTACTTCTAACTGTTGCCTTGTAATGTTTTGCAGTGACCATGGCTAACAGATAAAGAGCACAAGATTTGCAGCTGCAGAGAGGTAGCTACTTAATACCTAAATTAGCAACGATGAAAATAGTTCAACCGATGGAAAGGAGTCAATTAAGTGAATTTGTTTTGCCTTAAAAATGACTGAAATCATGGAAAACAGAACAGTTACAACATGTGTTGTAAGAATGGCTAGAGCTTTGATAAACACAAATAAAGCCATTGAGAAGCATTCCACTTGAAAATATAAACTGTCATAAATGACCCCACTCCTGTCATTTTAGTAGTTAAAATTGCTTGGTTGCTTGAGGCTGAACAGAGTCAATAATTATAATTCCAGTTAAGTGAGGTTAAGGGCCTGTGGAGGACAGTAAAATGGTGGCCTTTTTCAGTGGGAAGCAAACAGAGCACTTGTAACCACCTGAAAAAGGTTAAATGCAAGGAGAAGGATCCAAGAAAAACAGAACGAGAGTGAAAGCAGTATCAGCTCAATATCTAGTAGTAGCTGCTCAGGGAATTTATTTGTCAGATAGTGAGAGACTTGGACCAGATGAACCTAGGTGAAAGAAAACAGATACAATCAGAGAAATGTGTGTGCATGTGCGTGTGTGCGTTTACAGTAGAGAAGAAAGGGAAACCTGTGAATGTCTGTCTGCAAGGAGCAGAGATCCAGTCAAGGTAAATGCTGGACTGATTTCAACAGCTTACTGCGGTTTTGCCTCAAGCTGAGCAGTCCAACCAAACTACAACTTTAAGGCCTACCGCAACCTCCAAGTTTGTTTCAGATTTTATAGCATCAAAGAGTCCAGTTCCAACATAGCATACACATAGGTTAAGAGTCTTTGAGCTTCTGGTTTTGTTACAGTACAACCAGTCATTTGTTGGCACACATGCTTGAACATTTATATGGCTTTTAGCCTTGGGTGAAATAATGATCTACACAATTGATTAAATCCCAGATTGTGCTATTCAACAATATTATTGTTGCTGCCTGTCAACTTTTTTAGCATATTGTCTCTCCAGTGAATCTCTCATCCTTTTTGAACACCATAATCTATCTGCCATGTGCATTTAGATTGCATTTTGCCTTTATCCTTATACCATCAGTCTATGGTATGTTACTAGCTGACACCTGTGACCAAGCACTTCTTTTCAGTGGGACTCGGTGTGTAAAAGGGCAGCCTGAAGCAGTGAAATATAGATGCCACACAGCCAGCAGTAAGAAAAAGACAGAAAGAAATACTGGCTGATACTGAGCACAACAACCAGTACCATAAAACACTTAATAACTGAGTGTTAAAAGACCAACTGAGGGATAACAACATTGCCTGAAATAAGCTGATAATAAATGTAATGTTAAGTGGGTTTATTGGTTTAGGAATGTACCATTTCACAATATAAGAGGAAGAAAAACACTGTGAGAGTGACTCACCTAGGCCTTTGGAATATGAGGCTATACTGTTGGCAGGCCAGACCCACAGTGGGGGTGTAAATGATGGGCATAAACCTTTCGATGTCTGACAAGAGCACCCGATAGAAGAGCTTCTCGTTGTGGTCCTGGAGCCCCATTAGGAACACATATCTGGGAGTGACAGAGAAGAAAACAGAGCATGTTAATCTTAAGCATCTTGACAAATGGTAGCTGCTAACCTAAGCTTATTGAAGTCAGATGTTAAATCCTGGATGTTTGCGAGAGACTATCAAGGAGACTGAGGGATGAGAGAACACTGTGTTCACCTGGCTGCAACAGTGCACAAACCAGGGAGATTAAAGGAACTGAAGCTACTGAAAAAAAACGAGAAAGAAGGAAAAGAAGAGAAGTATTCCCCCTAAAACCTGATTTGTGAAGAAATTTTTTACTTGTGTTCCAAATGACTGAAACAAATAAAGAGAATAAAAAATAGTTCTCAGATAACCTACACAAGCTTTTGACTGTGATTATAGATTTACTGGGAACTGAAGGTTTGCATTTGAACCAAATTAAGCAGAGCATGCCTGAAAGGGCTCTACTCCTGATCACAGAAGTTTCCATGAAGTCAAGAGCACAAGGGTGCCTCTTGTTGAGATGATAAAAAGCATGCATGGCCTCTCTGCTATAGGTTAGGCCACAGCACCTGCACAATGCACGGTGCTGACAGCTGCTCTTGAAGAGATGTGTTTTCATATTGATTAACCCAAATATAACCATAGAACGGCTTGCTTTTGCAGTATCATATAATTAAAAAAAGTTTAATTAATGTAGCCTTCAATGTGTTATTTACTGAAGACTCAAAAACCGTATGTATCTGTTTCCTACAGTAAGAACCAAAGTGATGAAACCGTGTCCATGACACCTGAGCAAACATGATCTGCTGAGGAGAACCAAAAACTACAGGAAAAAAAGCTGCCCTTGAGGTTTTCTGGGGGTTTTTGCTCAATGGATTTGTTTCAGGCGAAATGACAGATTCAAAACTTCAAAACTCACAGTACTAAAAAAAGAGAGTGGAAAATGTTACTCTGGGGCTCTTTGTCTGGCCAGAGTGGCATGATGAAAGCTTGTCTCTGTTGCTGAAACACTAGAAAGAGAGTCTGTCTTTTTAAAGGGAAAAGGAAATGGTGACAAAACAGTTGTGAATGGTTTGTTCTAGTTTATACTAATGGCAATCTCTAGGGCTGAAAATGAAGAGAACTTGGAAGTGCCAAAAGCTGCAATTCCAGAAGAGCTGATTCCAACAGACTTTCACGTAAAAGCTCACAGATTTGCAACAGAAATTCCTCCATAAATAGTGACAGTTTCTGCAAAATGATTTCCTGCTTAGCAGACTGGTTGAAACATTGGCAACCTTTCACCAATCTCTTTGAGAATGATTGCAGTCAGTCCAATTTGACCTTGACTAACTGAAGACAGGTTGCTTCCCACCAGGTGACTTGCTTTATCGCCTTGCAATTTAAAGCAAGTCACCCACAGCCTGAGGGTGTTGCATGATGGGTGACCGGTTGGTACCCAGAGGTTACCAACTGCAATTCATTAATTGGCAGGTGTGCTGACACAGTCTATGGTCCACACTTAAAAGACACTGAAATGTTTTTATACTCATATAAATAGCCGTTAGTAATGTCATTTGCTGATAACATGTGAATATTTATTTTTACCTTCAAAAGCTGCTATGGAACAGTACAGAACCCACATCAGTGCCAGGGGGAAAAGTAGAGAGTAAATTATGGACTTGTAAAAAAGGAAATTAAAAGATTTCCTTTTAAAAGAAAATTTAAGCAATGGCTGAGATTAAAGCTATGTAAATTAGTTTTTAGAGTTACAGAAAATCATTCACACTCATCAGGTTTTTCAGTTTCATGCAAATAGCAGATAAGCTGTGTCAGATATATAAATTTCCCTCTGGAGTCAATAAAGTTATTATCATTATTATTATTATTATTCTTTTCTAGAAAGCTTTCTAGAAAGTGTCTAATTGGCTCCAGTTTTCATCAACACAAACCCACTGGCCCTGCAGTAAGAGCATACCTGGGTAGAAAAACACACAATGGAGCACTGTCAGTCATGGATGGGCCTCCCCAGAGCCCGGAGCTCGACATTATTAAAGCAGTGTTGGATCTTGACAGAGAACAGAACAAAAAGCAGCTAATGAAGAGTTTTAAATGTCCTTCAAGAAGCCCGGTGAACTATTCCTCAAGACTACTTAAAGAAATGACAAGAAAGCTGCCTCAGAGAGTTCAGGTGTTGAATAAAGTTCATGCAAAATATTGACTCTCAAGTTCTGCTTTTGCCTTATACACTGTATTTCCATGTACAGTGGGGCAAAAAAGTATTTAGTCAGCCACCGATTGTGCAAGTTCCCCCACCTAAAATGATGACAGAGGTCAGTAATTTGCACCAGAGGTACACTTCAACTGTGAGAGACAGAATGTGAAAAAAAAATCCATGAATCCACATGGTAGGATTTGTAAAGAATTTATTCGTAAATCAGGGTGGGAAATAAGTATTTGGTCAATAACAAAAATACAACTCAATACTTTGTAACATAACCTTTGTTGGCAATAACAGAGGTCAAACGTTTACTATAGGTCTTTACCAGGTTTGCACACACAGTAGCTGGTATTTTGGCCCATTCCTCCATGCAGATCTTCTGGAGAGCAGTCATGTTTTGGGGCTGTCGCCGAGCAACACGGACTTTCAACTCCCGCCACAGATTTTCTATGGGGTTGAGGTCTGGAGACTGGCTAGGCCACTCCAGGACTTTCAAATGCTTCTTACGGAGCCACTCCTTTGTTGCCCGGGCGGTGTGTTTTGGATCATTGTCATGTTGGAAGACCCAGCCTCGTTTCATCTTCAAAGTTCTCACTGATGGAAGGAGGTTTTGGCTCAAAATCTCACGATACATGGCCCCATTTATTCTGTCCTTAACACGGATCAGTCGTCCTGTCCCCTTGGCAGAAAAACAGCCCCATAGCATGATGTTTCCACCCCCATGCTTCACAGTAGGTATGGTGTTCTTGGGATGCAACTCAGTATTCTTCGTCCTCCAAACACGACGAGTTGAGTTTATACCAAAAAGTTCTACTTTGGTTTCATCTGACCACATGACATTCTCCCAATCCTCTGCTGTATCATCCATGTGCTCTCTGGCAAACTTCAGACGGGCCTGGACATGCACTGGCTTCAGCAGCGGAACACGTCTGGCACTGCGGGATTTGATTCCCTGCCGTTGTAGTGTGTTACTGATGGTGACCTTTGTTACTTTGGTCCCAGCTCTCTGCAGGTCATTCACCAGGTCCCCCCGTGTGGTTCTGGGATCTTTGCTCACCGTTCTCATGATCATTTTGACCCCACGAGATGAGATCTTGCGTGGAGCCCCAGATCGAGGGAGATTATCAGTGGTCTTGTATGTCTTCCATTTTCTGATGATTGCTCCCACAGTTGATTTTTTCACACCAAGCTGCTTGCCTATTGTAGATTCACTCTTCCCAGTCTGGTGCAGGTCTACAATACTTTTCCTGGTGTCCTTCGAAAGCTCTTTGGTCTTGGCCATGGCGGAGTTTGGAGTCTGACTGTTTGAGGCTGTGGACAGGTGTCTTTTATACAGATGATGGGTTCAAACAGGTGCCATTCATACAGGTAACGAGTGGGGGACAGAAAAGCTTCTTACAGAAGACGTTACAGGTCTGTGAGAGCCAGAGATTTTCCATGTTTGAGGTGACCAAATACTTATTTTCCACCCTAATTTACGAATAAATTCTTTACAAATCCTACCATGTGAATTCATGGATTTTCTTTTCACATTCTGTCTCTCACAGTTGAAGTGTACCTCTGGTGCAAATTACTGACCTCTGTCATCATTTTAGGTGGGGGAACTTGCACAATTGGTGGCTGACTAAATACTTTTTTGCCCCACTGTATGTTTCATTGTGTGTGGAATTTAAAGAGAGGCAAAAGTGAGATGGGATGATCACATTTGTTACTTTTCACAATATAATCCTTTCTTTCTTTGGTGGGCTGAGAGAAAAGTAAAAGATTTGAAAGTAAACTGGTCTTCATGAGTAAAATCAACAGAGATCCCGAAACACAAAGAAGGGCACGGCTGAGAAAAAAGGTGGAAACTGCGTCGACACGTAGCTTCAGTTGAGCACAATAATAGACATTTTACATTTTTCTTCAACATTTTAATGACTTCAATTGTGACTGTCAGTCATCAAACAGAACCACACAACTAGTTACGTCTCCATAGAAAATCCTAATAATTTCCTGTGGGGTGATATGGTTTGATCTGATGCTGGCAAATGTTAAGAAAAAATTCTTTATCCATTTTTAACCTTAAAAGGGAGCACACTCCCACACCCAGGAAACAGCAATATTTACAGTACACACTGCTTTATAAAGCAGTATCCCTGCTGACTTATTGGATGCATTGTTTCCTTTAAAGTCAACCTAGTGGGGCAGCTGACTTAGGACCTCATCTATCTCTTCCTTTATCTGTCTTAGCATGAGTGATCAACAAGCTCTGCTCAGCCTTGGCTCATTTTAAATCTATTAATGCCTTTTAACAACATCACTGGATGTGAAGTTCCCCTTCAGCTGTACCATTTTATGTCCTGCAGTATTGTGCTTGGCGAAGGCTTTGAACATCCATTTCCTGTGTTGACGGTGCAGTCACAGCAAGCATTCGAGTCGCTCCATCATCTCAAATGGCAAACGCATGTGCTCACAGTGCCGTTTCTCTTTTTTCAAAAAATTCAAAACCAAGACAAATTCCACACGTGGGATTAAAATAGTATGGGAAGATGACATTTTGAGTTATGCTCAATAAAAAAATGAATGACAACGTCTAGCGTTAAACACCAAAGAAGGATTCAGAGTCACAGGACAGACTGTATGTAAACACAGCATGCTCGAGCAACGACAGGCAAAAGCAGTCTGTGATCTACGAGAGCAAAACTCATAGTTTGGAAGATGCTCAAGTCCCGGAGAGATTGTAAATGACACCGATAGGGCATGGGAATGGCAATGTCAGGCTTGTAATAACTGATTTTATATGCTGACGCTGCACTGTTGCTATGGTGAGAAATGAGGAGGCTGTTAAGAAGCTATCTACAGTAATTCCTGCTGACCCTGAATCCTGTCTCACAAGCATTATAGTGACAGCTAACTAGAGCAAGGGGAAGCTTCACAAACACATATTATTCAGTGCGCTGCAGATAATTCAAAACAGTAAACCAGACGATGACTTTGACTGATCAAAGAGCTCGAACTGAAATGTTTGCAAATGGCACTTTCATTGCACAATGGTAACAGCATTGAGTCTAATGAAGCATGTAAAACTGTCTGCACTTTTCATTTGGACCACATGGAGGGTATGACAACAAGAAGATCTGGCAGGAGAGATGGGGAGAATAGCGTGCAGGTTTGTTAGGTAACATCTATGGGGTTAGGAGATGGATGTGGACTTTAGAGGGGTGGATCACTAATCCCTTCCGTGTCTTGAAGGCTTCCAGATGTGGAACTCTCTGCGTGCACTAGGAGGATTAGTTGAAATTCAACCCTTCATGGGCTGCTGATTCGAAGCTGATAAGGTGGGTAAGTCATTGCAGCTTGACTGTGAAGAGATTTCCCATCTGTGTTAGACTGTGCCAGTCTCACCTGTCCAGATCATCTCTCTTCATGTCATAGTTCTTGAGCACTCGCAGCAGCTGCATGTCCTGACTGGCGAAGCAGGGAGGCAGCAGGCCGTGGATCCCCACCTGGAGACGCTCCTCCAGGGAGAAAGCCATGCCCTACAAACACACAGGCACAAAATAAACACACAATCAAAATCCACTGTCTGCCATCATAATAACACACACACATGACCTTCAGACTGGGCGAAACCACTGACTGAGTCCCAACTATCTGGTATAGTAAGCATACAGGAATGCAAAAGTCTGTTTTACTGAGCTCTTAGTATTTGACTCTCCGTTAATGGCAGGTAGGCATTTTTGGAATTTTCTAAATGAATCATAAGAACCATTTAGACACACACTCATGCATCAGTCTCAGTGCATCCCTATGTGTGAGCTTCATGTCTGACTCAGCTCCTCTGTCACTTTTCATTACCCTCAGCAACTTTTCCAATAACATTTACTTACCAGTCACTGTGCGTGTCTGTTACACTGTTACTGTTGACCCTAAACAGCAATACTGTGTATATAAAAACATTTTATGCCATGGTCTCTGTTTCTAGTTTTGGATTAAGATATTTAGCTATGATCCGTGATGGCTGTTCCTAATCCAAAAGAGAGCTCACTCTGGGGAACCTGTGTGTATGAGGCAGAGGCAGCTTTCTGCAGCACCGAAAAATTGAAATGGATTACATTTGAAACAGCAGATGAGTGTAGATCGATTGGTTCAACCTTAATTACTTTCTTTAAATGATAGAATTATTTGTGTTTTTCTGCATGTCCTGCAATTAAAGCAGCACTAATCATCATGGTGTGTGTTGCAATACTGCTGTGAAATGTGAATAAATGAATATTTTATGGAACACATTCACCACTTATTTGTGTTAAGGTGGGTTAAACTTGTCCTCAGCTCCGGCTGACTGCTTGCTCTCAGACGGGCTCCTCACTCTCAGATATGCCGCTGCTAACTCACATTCTGGTGTGATGTCAACATTTACTGACAAAGCCACGTACATAACGGGGCTCAGGCTAATGACCTGTTTCAACTTTGACCTCTGCGTTGGCTTTTATCTTGTTCACCCCCTGACCTGAACTGGAATACTGGAAAAACATGCATAAGTGGAGCATACAAAGAAGAGACTGATCACACTCAGGAGAAGTAATGCATCTTAAAGTGACAGTAGAAAGAGGTGGGGTACTTTGGATACTTCAGCTCCTCTGAAAGGATGGCTGTCCCCAAAAAACCCATAACAAGCATCAAGCCCACGTTTAAGACTGGAACAGCTTTGACTATTCTCTGCAAGTGAGGCATGATACGTCGAGCATTTTCAATCCATAAAAGTGCAGCGACCTCAGAAACCTCAGCTTCAGCACGCCAGCTACTGTTGCTGACTAGTAAGACAGAAGCGAAGCCCGGCTGTAAACGTCCCTGTGCTGGTTTCCATCCCCGGGCCACCAACTATTTACATGCAACCCTGCCAAACCTCTGGCACATTTATGTTTCTGGTTATGTTAAAATGGTTCTGAAGTTGTTAAAAAAAGGCACTTGATCACAGGACCCGCTGCTAAAGAAAAGCAGCAAAGCATGAGACACAGAATAATAAAATTCTGCAATTTTGACGTCACGTGAACCATCAGTGCTGACCACAGACACGCTTCAAATTAGCTTTGCATTATTTGAATAAAAAAGCAGATGGTTTCCAAACTGTTGGTTTTAGATTTAATCTAAATGATTCTGGGTAATGAGGCGAAAGAAACAAGCAAAGACACGCCTTTGCCCTTTTTGGCGGGAGATCTGAAAGAAAAGGATTTTGTGTTTTCTTAATTACCTACCAGCAAGCAGGAATTACTGTATGTAACTACATAAGTTAACAGCATGTAAACATGAAGTCTCATAAATCTGTTTTCTTTTTTTTAGTGACAGTACTAAATCTAAACTTGACTCAGGGAAAAACAAGGCATCAGTCATTTGAGATACTGAATTATGCACCCCAATCCGTCCGTCGTTAGCCGAGGCTCTGTGTAGCCTGTACTTAACGGACCTCAAAAGGACAGAAGCAGTTCTGAATTACAACCTTCCCCAATTATCAAAAGAGATTTTCTATTTTTCAGAGAGCCAGCTGTTCTCATCAGACTCTATGTGAGTTTGGAGCAGCAGCTGGACATGTCTGCAGCAGCAGACTATGCGAGAGTCTTAAAATACACACGGCAAAATGAGCTTAATATGAGCCTATAAAATCAGATTCCTCACAATGTTCCTCCATTAGCTGAGATTCACTGGCTGCAGCACACACTGGTGTCCTCTGGGGACTGGCTGCTTTAGACACAACTCACATTTGAACACTAAAGTTAAAAAACACTCAACACACACCCACATAAACAGACAAACGGGAGCCTTTAATTAGCCGAAACATGCTTTATTTGCGCTGGCTTACACTTCCTTTGGGAGAAATGGTTTTCTTGCACAGATTAACTGAGCAGATTTGCACACGTCTAGCTCTGTAATTAGCCTGCCCAATTGTGCGCTTACGTCCTACTTTCACAGTGCTTTCACAGCTCTCAGACTCATTAGATTTCACTTTCACACTGTCAGATTGTATGTGCAGGAAGGGTTTTAAAACAGCATTTGCATGCTAACTGAGTGATGTTTTTGGCTGCTTAATGACTCAAATCAAACACGCCCAAAACTTGTCCTGACTGAGGACATTTCTGCTGTTGTTCATTTCAGGCTATTTACAATACGCATGTTCTATTTTTACCTCAGTTTACAACAGATACACATCAGTCATGAGACTGTACTTTAAAGAGCCAACATATTAGTGCACTTAAACCCAGCGACACCTATTTTTGGTACTTCTAAAGAACTTTTTTTACATGCTAAAGTAAGCTGATTGTTCCTTTAGTACGAGGAATGCTATCCACTGTGGACATTAATAAAGGATGCACTCCATTCCTGCATGCACTTTGTCGCGAAATCGATCAATGTAGAGCAGTGTCACAAACCACGGAGGCCCCAGAAAAGTGCAATCAAACATTGAGTTTATTAACAGCCTGGAGAAAACATCAACATATGTCTTTTGACCAAAATACATGTTGTGGACACTTATAAAGCAGTGGGGTATGATGCAGATTATATGGCAGCAATAAAAGAATTTCTGTATCTCCACAACTTCCAATGTTAGAAAGTAACAGAGCAGTTGTGCTTATAGTCTTGTGTTGAATCTGGTGCATGTATCTCCACTGAACTGCAGCTGTTGATGGCAGCCAGCAAGCTTATAATGGGCATACTTAATCCAGTTCAATTCATTTGAGTTTTATTTATATCACAGAGCCAAAAATAATACAGAGAAAAGCCCCAATAATGGAACAGCCACCTATGAGCCCGCACTTGGCAACAGTGGGAAGGAAAACTCCCTTTTAAAAGGAAGAAACCTGTAGCAGAACCAGGCTCAGGGAGGGATAGGATAAATGTTTGCCTTACTCTGCTCTGCTGCCTTGGTGAGCTTTGCAAAGCAGCACATGAACCAGTTGTCCACCTACTGGAAGACTACTTCAGCATGGTTCAGGCTGAAACAGCAGTTGAGACTGCCACATCTCGTCTAGTTCGCAGACAGGGAAACAAAAGACAGAGATATAATAGTGTGGAAGGAAACTTTGCAGTCAGATGTGCACGGCGTACTTTACTAAGGTGGATAATAAAATTAAATATAAAAAAGTAGGTCATCAAATATAATTTTCGCATAATGTCTTAATCTGTTCGCTTTAGGTCTCAGGGTCTAAAGAGAAAAGAACAGAAAAAGAAAAATACACCAGAAAAAAGCAAATATTGAATTTACACTGTACAATATATCACAGCTCTTGCCCATTGCCACGCTTCATTAAGAATAATTACCGACATGGTTCAGAGGCAACCAGTTTCACATGTGAAACAGATACCATCCACTAAGTCTGGCCTTAAATGACCAATTAACATCCCTGACAAAGGATCGAGCAGCTCAGCAGTCCAGAGAGGGGAAACACTGTGCTCCAGAATCATTTCATGATTAAAGATAAAACCTAGCGGCCGGGTCAGACCTAGCCACTTGGGACAACAGAAGAAGAGTGCAGGGGTGGGGTGCATAAGATGGCTTTATGGTAAGAAGGATTAGCAGTACATGGTTCAGAGAGTTTGGCAGGGCAAAGCATGGGAACCACTAACACCAGATTTGACATCTTTTTGACTCATGACTTGAATATTGACTCTGCACCACCCGTGTTGTCAGCATGACAACAAGAACTGCCAATCTCTTCAGTCCTGGCGTCTTGTTTGTCTTTCCCTCAACATGCTTGTCGATCGACCTAATAATGTATAAAGAAGACCGTTCTCTCAACACGAGCCAGGGTAAATACATTTAAGGAATGGTGGCCTGAGCTTTCATCTAACAGCGGAAAAGTTAAGATAGCTGCACATGGAGAAAAATGTGGACCATTGCTCTCCTTTAGTCCAACCGAAAGTTTGCAGAAGAATTTCAACCGTCACTCACATATATAGCTCAGTTAATTATGTAAGAAAGTCTCAAACTAAATGACGCAGCATGCTAACAAAAGATCCACATATTCTTAATAGAACAAATATCAACATTTGTCTTCACTATATTTTCTTGGTTTATATTCTTTAAAATGAAAGTACAGTGACAAACGTAGACACTTGTGTATACACACAAACCATCTCTATGTTTGTTTGTCTAAACACAGGTTTCTGAGTTTCACTGCTGCTGTTCGGGAGCCCTAAACTGGGCTGGGCGGGATAAACCCTAGAAAGCTTCCACATGGCCCTAACCACATCTGAAGTGCCCGCACCCTGTGCCAACACATGTGATGCCCGCAGCCTCATGTTCCAGAAGCCGCAGTAGCAACCTTAACCTGTAATCTACCCACTGGGCAGTGCCAGCTCTTAACCTTGGACTGGTGCCATGCCCACCCCTAAACACTCAGTGGATAGAGGAAACATCTAATTAGATGCCAGAAGGCTAAACAACAGAGATGAAAGTACAAGTCCTTTGAAGCTGATAAAATGCCTTTCTGTTCTTCCTATGGAGTTCAAAGGGTGGGCTTGGTGCAACTTTTCAGCATGAAGATTTAGAAACCTAAACATTCTGCTGTCTCAGCCTTTTAATTTCCTTCAGGCCACTACCACACAGAGTTCAGTCTAACATTGAGCTTTTAAGGTTGACAGTAAAGCCACTCCCTTCAATACAGCCTTCAACTATTCCTTCATGTAGAAATTCTTTAATGTCACGAGAGGAGAGGGCTTCTTATCCCAACAATAACACGGTCCAGAAACACTTTCTCACACTGATATTTCACTGTGAAAAGCATGCAGTGAATGCTGTATGATGGAATTTCCTGCACACGATGACAAATTACAAACATGAGTGAAACAAGTATATGACTGTCATGCATTCAATGCAGTGTGATATGAAACAACTGTTTCCTCATGGGGCTGATAAAAGGGCTGTATCTGCTGGGACAGGCGAAGCATTTTAAAGCTTAACAGAGTCATCAAGGATAACTTGATTTGAACTAACTTATATTCCGAGGTATAAACAAACATCAGATCCAGTTATGTTACGCAAAGAAACAATGTGATATAATTAATAATGTAAATGTAATGTTGTAGTTCATTTTGGGGAAACTGAGTTCTGGCTGCTGAAGTGAACAGAACATAACAAATCAAAGCCTTCCATCACATCCACCAAATCAGATAATCATGTAGGAATTGAGCTCTGTATTAGCTGTAATGTGAGCTGAAAAACCAAGCCCACCGAGGAAGCAACCCAAAAAACGACATCAGAAAAACAAACAAACAAGGAAAAACAATTCTCCCTTCTGACATCTGTACATGTGGGAGACTTTTTAACTCTCTTATTTAACTTGCATTACAGGTTAAAGCTGCATTTTTAGTAATGTGACTGCTTGAGTAACAGGTTAGTGCCACCAGCTCTTTCCCATATTTCAGTGTAGCGGAACACAATCTCACAACCATGCCTGTGGTGTTATTGTTTTTACTGGCATTTTTGTCAAATATGAAGCTGTCAGGCTGGAGAAAAAGAGGAAGGCCACAGAGAAGATTCACGAATGTAGTGAAAGATGACATGCAGAGGATTGGTGTGTCAGAAGAGGATGCTAGGGACAGGCTGAGACGGAGGCTGATGATCTGCTGTAGCAAGTACCGACACCATTTAATATCATAGACGCACGTTTTATTTTTAAATAATAGCCAGCCACACAGACTGAGTTTCATTTTTCTCCATTTCTTATTGTGCTCCCTGAGCTTCAATGTTTCTCTTGCAGAGACAGCCCCTATTGAAAGTGACCAGAGCCTAGCACGAAACGGAGGCCTTTCCCCATTGAGCCTCTCTCAACCACAATCACAGATCAGACAGGGGGACAAAAGCCCACAGGCCTTCGACAGGGAAAGGGCTCAAATGTTTGGCACTGAGATAAGACCTGGCAGAGATGTGTGTGGTCACAGAGCACTTCTCTATTCAGGGCTGTGTGGGAGAGGGAGTGTGGGAGAGCCAAGGCAATACACAACATGGCCTTCATGTACAACATGTTTAGCACATAGCACAGCATAAACTGCTGGATGAAGGTGGTGTATAGTGATAGACATCTTAACCCCACTTCCTCTCATCCATCTGTTGCATCCTTTTTTCTGCCTTTTAAAAAAAATGTTTTTCTTGCTGTTGCAATGATTCAGCAGTATTTATGAGAGCTGCAAATGTAGAGTGAAAAAAAAATAGAGCAGAAAAGGGTTTGTACATAATAACAGGTAAACCACATCATATACACTGTAAAGCTATAAAGGCAAAGAGGTTTATGGGGTGTTAATGCATGTCTTTAAAAGAAAACTAAGGCAGAGTAAGCTTGATTTGCAAGTCATAAGTACAGTAAGTCTCTAATCTGAGGGTTGGGCTGGGAATCAAGTAATCTTTTAATTGCATGTATTCAGGATCCTCAAAGGTTTGATGTTTTGGCACTATTTGACCCTTTAATAAAATAAATACTGGAGCTATTTTAAACATGTCAATAACATTTCATTTGCCACAAGTCATTGAAAAGTAGAGTTTCAAATCCTTTTAAAAGACTGTCTCAGAGACTACGGTGCTGTTAAAAAGTATTTGGCCCTTTCAAGTTTTCTTATTTGTTACACTTAGATGGTTAAGATCACAAAATGCAGTTTTTAAATTATGATTTTATTTATCAAGGGAAAAAGCTATCCAAACCTAACTGATCCTATTTGAATTTAGCTTACTAAAAAAATGAAATAAATAAATACTTCACAAGGGGGACAATTACTTAGGTAGGTTTGGATAGCTTTTGTCCTGTAATAAACAACATCATTATTTAAAAAACGCATTTGCATTTACTCATAATAATATCAAATCGACTAATTTCAAAATTCTCTAAATTATTATTTTAATGCAAGAAAAGCATTCAATAACTTGTCTGGTTTCCCTTACAGAACTCCTTCTTTTAGAGAGTTCTGGGCTGGATGGTTTGCTTCCCTGAACCCTGCTAGCATTTTAGTGAGTGAGTGGGCGAGAGTGGTAGGATATATTTCACAACTTGGAAAGCAAAAAGCAGAAAAACTTTATCCTGGCAAAAAGAAGACACCCTTTTTAAATGGCTGGCAATACAAAAGTTGACTTTGAATAGACCTGAAATAAAACTGCAGAGGGGGGTAACATTTGCGTAACATTAAACGGCACTGTGAGAAAGTCATCTACAGCGGTTAAGTTCACCCACACTGCTATTACACCATAGACCAGTGGATCTGGATTCACTTCGGCTGGTGATGTCAGAGCTCCTCAGACCAGCGATCTCGCTGCAGCTGACCAAACAGGGAACAGAGGACTGCTGAGGTTGTTCCCATAAACACCACCACCAGCGCCATCTACTCTACCCCTCTATTACTGCCACGTGTGCGCCCCACAATGCAGCTTAGACTCATACAGTTAGATGTGAAGCCTACAGTAGCAAGTAGGACCTTAGTTAACTATGTCAATGTGTCTGCTAAGCCAAAAACAATGTTTCTTTTCCTTGCATAAAAAAAAAAAAGTTGCCTTGAAGCTTAAGAAATACCCACGTAGACATCTCAATTCCTGAACCTGAATACAATATGTGCCCCAGACGTGCCGAGTAATCCCATTCAGACTCCAAAACACATGCAGGAGACTGGTAAATATCAAGAGTCAGCTGAAACTGAATTAGAAACTTGCTATCACGGGAAGCGTCCTGATGAGTTCATTCGGTTGGCTGACTGTGACCCACACCGGGGGAGACTCTGGCTAACAGCTGAGGGAAAGACTGAGTCATACGCCTCCTTTTCCTCCATCACAGTTGCAGTGTTTAGAAACACACACATACACACACACACTATAAAGAAATAGTGATTTTTAATGCAAATTTAAGTAAAATCATCATAAGCACGTACAGCTTGTGCAGACAATGTGCACAGGGTTTTGTACGTACTTCACAAGCACACACACCACACTCAAAACTGTCCTAAGACCTGGTTTTGAGGCCCAAAAACATGAGCAGTGAGTCAGTTTAATCTCGCCACAAGAGAAGAACCACGCCGCATGACGTCGTCATTGTCATTGTCATTGTCATTGTCATCATCGTGCCATCCTCTTGTTTAATCAATAGCGGCATGTATGTCTAGACGCTGTGAAAACAGCTGGTGGGGGTAAGACAGTAGATATCCCAGTGGAATGACAGATTTATCCCATTGTTATCATAGCTGGGATTAGCAGATAGAATCCAAAGATTAGAAAAACAAGGAAAAGTGACAAAAACAAGGAAAAGAGCGGGAAAAGAAAGAAAGAACGTAGGGGGCACGGCTGCTGTTTTATGAGGTCAAAGGCAGAGTGCTGGGGCAGCCAGCGTTTGGCTGGTGGGGTGACTGGCTCACTGGATGTAATGGGCCAGTAGTCGCAGCTATTTAAGTCTGTGATCAGTCAGCCGACCAGGATTGTTATATAACAGCAAAGCTAACCACCACCACCACCGACACACTCAGCTCAGCCTCTCTCTGGTGCTGCCACGTAGGAAAAGAGAAAGAAATTTTATAATAAGCTGAGCTGTAAGCAGAACTGAACTCATCAAACTTCTGCTTGTTAGTGGCAAAAGCATCCTTAGGCTGTCATGGGGCAAATTTTGATATAAAAATCCAAACTCCAGTCCCTTTAAAAATATTACAAACATTCCTCCTCCTCACTCATAATTTCTCTCTTACCTCCCATCTGACTCCTCTTTCTTATCTATGCATATCTTAGAAAAAGCAAGTAGTCTGTGTATGTATGTGTGTCTGTTTTAGAGCATGATCATCATTTAAACTCCATATGGAGTTGGCTCATAAATGGTCTAGGGTTTCAGAGTTCTTTATATCCTCAGGCAAAAAGAAAATCCAAAAATCTTGGGTTAGCCATGGCTATCTGGGTCAGCTGAGCCTGAATAGCCTCCTTCTCCTCCTCCTGCTTCCCTGCACAGGAAATAATCCAAAGTCCGCGAAGTTGCGGAACACGAATCTTAAATTCAAAAAAAGTCACTGAAATAAATGTTCGCTGGGTCCAACATGGTCAGGTCATTCTGTCACAGTCTGTGGGAGGCAGACTGTATGGATGACGAAAAAGGGCCCAAAATGCAGACACCAAGATAAGCGTAAATAACTTGAATTAACAAAAAGCAAGTCGTTTAATATGGCTGATAGAGAAACACAAAATAATACATGGGGCAAACAAAGATGAGAATAAACAGTAATCTAAACTGGCGAAACTAAAAAGGAGCATGGAGCATGGAGCATGGAGCATGGAGCATGGAGCATGGAGCATGGAGCATGGAGCATGGAGCATGGAGCATGGAGCATGGAGCATGGAGCCCAACAGACGACCTGACACTGAACAAAGGAGGACAGAGCACTTAAGTACACAGAGAGATAATGAGGGGATGGGAACAGGTGGGACCACAGCTGGGACAAATCAGACCTAACGAGACGGGGGAAGCAAAACTAGACACACCGTACATAGGACAAGGACTTTCACAATAAAACAGGAAACAGAATGGAAAGCAGACATAACACGAACGTGATAACATAAGACAAGCAGCATGAAGCACATAAAGGGTGAAGGAAACTTAAATACAGGGGAAGAAAACACAAGAGGAATCTAAAAAACAAATGAACTTAGCTAACGTAATGAACTTAAACATCAACATTAAAATAAACTAAAGCTTAAAACGCTGGGTCAACAGACCCAGGAATGTGACAAGATGTATTTTGTATTTTGCATTTTGTAAACTATAGTTTTATGTAACTTTCTTTCAGTCATTTTCAGCAGACATCTTGCTAAATGTTAATCTGTTAGCTTGCTTTGGCTGTTGTCCCTATGGTACTTACACTGAAGACAATAAGCTAAAAGAAATTAGGCAGGCTCACTAACACGTATACATAATGTGTGAGCCCTGCATTCTTTCTCTGATTTAGCTTTTTTTCCAAGCTTTGTGGCATTAATCACTATAACTTCAACAGTAGTCTGTAGCTTTGATCTTAAGTATTAGAGCTGGAAAGGAAGTAGGTGGAAAAAGAGAACAAAAACAAGTGTTAATACCCTTTCATAGTGCAGTCTTCAGCATCTAGCAGTGCACAGCCAACAACCTGTGGGGCACTGTAGAGGTGTGTGATGGTGTTCTTGTGTATATTTTACACCACTGTAAGAGCGTAAGTGTGTGATTGATGAGGGATGAAAGAGAAGGAAAAGAGAAAGAAGGAGTGAAGGGCTAAATGAATGCATTCATTCATGCCACCGTGTGCATGCATGTGTGTTTTTGCTCACTCTGTGCATTTTAACTGCAAATCATACAGCAACCATAAATTTGGATTGAGGTGTGCACTGACTGGTTCTTGGCCAACACAAATAATGACCCCTTATACTCTACTGATGACCTTTTCCCTGTAACTCTAGGCTCCTTTAAAAATATTAGAAACATTCCTCCTCCTCACTCATAATTTCTCTCTTACCTCCCATCTGACTCCTCTTTCTTATCTATGCGTGTCTTAGAAAAAGCAAGCAGTCTGTGTATGCATGTGTGTCTGTTTTAGAGCATGAACATCATTTAAACTCCATATGGAGTTGGCATATAAATGGTCTAGGGTTTCAGAAAGGGAAAGTGATGTAGGTCTCAGTGTAAACCTAAACCTGCTGGATACTGGAAACATACTTCACAAGAATACCTTTCCTGATTCTGAGGAAGCAAGGCTACTTGCATCACTGCACCCATTGTTCAAAATGGCCAGGGGAGTCATCCTTTTCCATATAAATTCTATAAGCATCAGCAATCAAGTGGAAACACCAGCAATATTAGAAAACCTTGCATCCTGAAACAAAGGCCTGCTCTTAGAGAAATGTGACCTAAGCTGTGTCTGAAAACCACGCCACACCCTGATCCTCACTAAACCTTGGTAGATGTCCTCAAAAAGGACTGTCTGCACTTTACAGTTTGCTTTTTAAGAAACAATTTTTAACAAGCATCTGTGAAACCGGCTGAATTTTTAACTACACATTGCTCAAACTGGACAAAAATGCTTATTTGCTGAGGACTATTCTCAGCTGTGGGTGAATATACAAAAAGTCCTTCTAGAACACACACGAGCAAAAACTGAAAAGGGCTGAAAGTGGCCTGTTCTAAAAACAAAGCATGCCGGTGAATCCTGGAAGTCTGTGCTGCTATTTAACTCAATTCCAATAAGTCCATGTTTGTTTCATCACTGATATAAGCAGCAGCACATATCAGTAACCTGCATCATGTGTTAAATGTGTCTCTAAAACATGCCTCTTAAAATAATCTGGATTAGAAGACTGGCGTTGCCCCAAAAGTACGTTTTAAAAAGCTCCAAAATAAGTTGTTTCAGACAGTGGACTGACTGAGGAGCTGTAATTACCTGTGTGGCTTCGGAAAAACAAAAGAAAAAAAATCAATCAAAGAATCCACTGAAATGAAGGGAAGCATAAACACTTTGACTGACACAAGGTTAGCACATGTTCACTGGGTTTAGGGGGGGGGGAAACAGCTACTAAAATGCCTGTACATTTTGGAGAATGTACACAGTGCATCAAAAGCCTGTGTGGTTAGACATTTGCTTCAGTCAAGCTAAACTGTTAGTCTCAGTAAACAAAGGACAGGGAGACAGTTAACAAGTCTGAGGCAGGAATGTGATGGCAAAGGTCAGAGATGTCTGTGTGGAGTTAAAGCTCACTCGTTCATTTCAGAACTCCACACATGGCAGATAATTATAGGCTAACTGGACCGACCGTGGACTTCAATAAATAGGAGTGGGTTTCTGTTAAGCACATAGCAGGTGTAACAGTCTTTTCCTGCATTTTATAAAGGCCACCCCGAGGACCACTAAAGTGTTTCCTCCCTCTGAAAAGTAAAAGTGAAGGGTTTCTTAAATGGTTATAAAAAAGTACACAGAGTGTAAATGGGAAGTGTATTTATGGCTTCTGCCTTGCACTTGCAGGTGTAACACTGATGGATGGAAAATCTTGCAGAAATTTAAGCTTGAATGTGTGTGCATGTATGAACGAGTGCATGTGCATGAATTTGAGTCCATGTAAGAAAAGTGAAAGGTAAAATGTGTCAACTTGGCATAGTGAGGGAAATACTGAAACTCTCCAGAAGGATCTTGAGTATGGTGAACACTATGTTAGGGGTTTCCTCTTTTAGTAGAATTTTCATTACAAATAGTCATGATCAATCCTATGTGAGCACTTCATGTTAACACAATTGTTTGCTCCAAGTGCCATAAAGTTGACCACATGAAAGTGAAGAGAAAAGACATTTATGTTTCTGCTGCTCATTGTATTTTTTTCCTGTTTGGGTGTCTGTGAAAATACTCGACAGCCGAGGGAAGAGATTTCCACAGACTCTACACAGGATTCACTTCAGTCCTGACTGTTCCACGGGGTGCTCATCACACCCCTAGACCAATAAGACCTGTACCACAATATTTATAATCCCTTTGCAGGTGCTTAATTTAGCAGGACATAATAAGGCTTATGTAAGGTACTTTCTTTGGTTTTGTACGTTTTTTTTTTTAATTTTACAAAAATTGAGCGCACTTTACATTATATCTGTACATAATACACAAACTACACAAAAATTAATTGTTGACATCCTTTTTATTTTTAAATGAAGTAACATTTCCTACATTTCAGAAATTTTATTTAGACTCACTTTACTCAGTTAGCTCATTGTTTCTGGTTTCTGTGGTGTTTAAATTTATGACATTTTACATAAAAATTTCAATTTAGACCAAGTTAAGGTTTTACAAGAACAGCAGTCCTTTTGTTCTGTCTTTCCCAGTTTAATTCACCAACAACACCATTATCAGGATCTTTGTTTCTACAGCTGTTCAGGGTAGAGAGGTAGAATTTTACCTCAGTTTCAGCTAGGCTTGTCTGGGATTTGAACCCGGGACCACTTGTACCCCTAGACCAATGAGCCATGTATATCCACAAAATATACAGAATGGACCCAATCACAACAGGCAGCTTCTACAACTTACAGGTTGAAAAAAATCACATACATAATATAGTTGATGTTGGTCCTAAAAAAAACCCCTTCAAATCAGCAGTCTGCTACATTGTTAAAAACAAGGAATGCACTGATCTGCTCAGCAGCACCAAAGGGTCTGAACAACCAGAGAAGACAATTAAAGTGCATGATGACAAAGTTATTCATATGGTTCAGAAAAACAACGTCACAACATCTAACCAAATCAAGAACACTTTCAAGGAAGCAAGAGTATAATTGCCCACAATCAAGAGACACCTTAATAACAAACTATATGACCCCTGTGCCACAACTGGAAACAGGAAAGCCCAACAAACTTCTAATAAAACCTGCACAACTCTGAAAAAAAAATAGATGAAACCATGATGACTTTGTAGCAGAGAAGAGAAAAGTATGGAGAAGGAGAGGAACAGCTCATGATCTAAAGCATACCACACCATCTTTCAAACATGGGGGAGGCAGTGTTATGGCATGGCCACGTATGGCTTCCAGAGGAACTGGGCCACTAGTTTATTGATGATGTGAAGTTTTCTGAAGTGTACAGACCTGTACAATCTGCTCAGGTTCAGCCAAAAGCTGCCAAACTGTTTGGACAGCACCCAGTTACTAGTAACCAGCACCTCACAGAGCAGGACTTTCAGCTGAAGATAAAACTGAAGGCAGTGAGACTAACAAACAAGCAGCAACTGAAGGTGACTGCAGGGAAGGCTTGCAGAGCTTCTCAAGGGAAGATTTGGTGATGCGAGCTAGACCTCAGGCAGAAGTCCAGAACAAATGAAAAGGGTTTCTATCTAATTATTAAAAAACAACAATTATTCATAAAATAATGTTAGTTTGTTCAATTACTTTTGAGCCTCTGAAAATGTGGAACTATACATAAAGATAGCTGTAATTCCTAAACAGTTAATGCAAAAAATGTTTGTAAACCATTTGCATTAAAGATGAAAGTTTGCACTTCTATCGCTGCTTAATCTTAAATATGCTGTGCTGGTGTACAGACCCAAAATTACAAAAAAATAAGAAATTTCACTGTCCAAATACCCTTGAACCTACCTGTATGACACAATAATGTCTTTTTTAAACATACATAAAATACACATCTTTTTAGATAAATGTGGGACTGGGTTTAAAAAGTAAAGTATCTCATAATTCTCTACTTTCAGCTGTCAGCTATGCTTAGAATTTATAGCTCGTGTCTAAAATTTACATCCACTATTTGTCCATGTTCCATCAAAGCAACAGGACAATCTGCAGCAAGGTGTAGGTGATGGACATAATTTAAAACACACCAAAGGACAGTTCATAACTTGTAGAGCATAGCAGCAAGTGTGTGGAAATAAAGACTGTACAATGCCTTATAAAACTGAGCAGTGACTTGAACAAATACTACCTTTAACACCTGATGTTGTAGATGCGAATGTCCAAAATTAAAGACTGCAGTGTCATTTTTATGCCCATCTAAGTTCTCACTTTTGAATGTCTGTATTCAGTGTGAAGGTAGAGAGAGCATTACCAGCTTTCTTTACCATTTGAGTTTCTAAGCAAAGGCCAGATACCCCCATCTGTTTCCTGCTAAACTGGAAGCCATAGCAGAGTTCAAGAGGATTACCCTCTGAATAAAGCCCTTTAAATCCATCCTTTCCTCTCAGGAGGAAGACAAAACGCACACATCAGCGCCCAGCTGTCTCCTCTCAGGATCTTACAGCCTGACTAAGCTTTTCCTAAAAAATACCTTGCAGCAAATGTGCCATGTCAGGCATGCATGTGCACCTAATCAGATCTGCTCATTAGCAATCGAACTTTGTTCAGTGGCCCAAATGCATCCATCAGAAAGCTAACTAGTGATTTCTATATCAACATTTTAGCCACATGTTGTTAATAATACTGTCAAAGAAAAGCAATGAGGAAAAAGCAGACTGAGAAAAGAAAATGAGGAATTAATGGACACAGGTGGAGGCCTCACTACACAACCAGAAGTTTATTATGTGAAAATGTTCTTAAATTGTTGACATAAGCTAGAATTGGATTGTTTGTTATGTGCTTGGTAAAAATCACAATGAAACCCATAGAACCATGATGCCTGCCATGATTTTTATTTTTATTTTTTTAAAATATAAAACATATAACAATTGTTGCATTACTTAATATCAAAACCTTAATCTAAAGGACAATGGCAGGGTAATGGCAACTTTGCACTGGGTATGGGTTTTATGTGCTCAAATAAAACTACTAGTAAGAAGGAAAAAAAAAACTATACAACTGGAAATATTTCTGCAACCAGGGGAGTCACCCACCGCTGGCTACTAAAGAGAATGCAGGTTTTCAGACTCTTTCAGAAAACTTAAAATCCCCATAGTACTATGTCAGCGACTGCTGGCTTACTTGTGGTTCCTTGGATATTTCGATTTTAATGTAATTCTTTTTTCTTTTTTTTCTTTCTAATAGTAGATACTTTTTTAATTTCACCTGTTGAGAATGAAAAAAGAAAACTAGCAGAAGAAAACGAGAGCAATAGAATAAACAACATCACGATGATATATGGGAATATAATAATAAATAATAATAAATACTAAATATTAAACATTATTGTGCAGCACGTAAGATCGACAGTGCACAGTGTGCTTTGAGGTAGGAGCCAAAAAGGGTGTAGTTTGTGTGTGTGAGCACCCGTGTGTACACCTGTGAGCATGAGCACGCTTGTATTTAAAAGGTTCCTTCATGTAATGATCTGCTAGAGGGTGTGGGGGAGCCACTGCCCCGTCCACCAGGGCATGAAGCAGGTATGGAGGAGATCAAGACTCCAGACATCCAGAGGCCCCCAGAACACAAGAGACCACGGAAGACCAACAGAGGGGCAGCTGTGCCACTATCCCAGAAGGAGCTGACGAGAGTCCCAGATGAGGGGTCACTCAGCAGCCGCGGAGCAGAAGCCAGGAGGGGTTGCAGTGCCCGTGAGCTCCGCCGGCAACCAGCTGTGCCAGAGTGACCGAGCCCCAGGCAGAGAGGCCGAGGGCACCCCACCCCCGAAGTGGCCCGAGTGAGCCCCAGGCTGCAGGCCCCGATAAGCAGCCACCAAGGAGTGAGCCGGTGTGTACCGGTGTATCCCCGGACACAAAGAACCACCAACGCACCGATGTCTGAGGGCATCTGTCACTGGTAGGGGAAGTGGTGGGGGAGATAGGCCTCCATACCTTGGAGGACCTGGGATGTCCCCAAAGAGGTGGCGTCTGATACCCGACCTGACATATAGACACAGACAAACAGGCACACACAGATACAAACATCCATTCCCACCCTTATGCTCTCATATGCAATATGCGATTTTAATTTAATTTTTAATTCCACTGGCTTCACCGGACTGTATTGCACAGCTTTTAAAAATGGAGTAAAGTAACATATTTCTCTTGCCCAAATCTGCAGACAAATTCTGAGCTCTGAGTCACTCCTTACTTTGATGGGTCATGTACTCCGCCGAGCAACCCTGAGTTCTGAGACTGATCAACAAGGTCGTCTTAAATCCTCCATCTCAAGCAAATATGCAAAAGCAGAGTTCCTTAAATCAGGAGGTGCCAACTTGCGAATGCAGAGACATGTTGGTCAAACAGTCTTGAAAGCGGAGCCGCTATTGACCTAAGGAGGGCAGCCTTAAAGTGGGTGGAGGCAGCAGACATGCAGAGTTCCTTAAACACATCCAGTTCCCTTGAGACAGCCCTTTTCATGCTGCAGAGCCCAGGTCCCTTAGGAGCCAGAGAGTTCCTGGAAAAATGCCCAAGGCCCTTAAGAAAATCAGCTCTGTGGTCCAAATGTTCACTTTCAGCTAGTACTGCAGCATTCATCGGACACGTTTGGGTGACAGCATGAGCCTTGACAGCAATGTGCAACTCTGCAAGTGTTGCCACTCTCCTGTTATGAAACTTCATTTGTACTGTTTATTTTCTGCCATAAAAAGCAAGTAATACCCTCAAGCTGATTAATGCAGACAGGAAAACACAAATAAGACACGTCTTACTGAAGAGTCCGATGGCTGACCTGTCTTAATGGAACAGGAAATCTCCCACAGACGGCCAATCCAATTTCAGAGTCTGTCCTAAAATAACTGTCTAATTCGTCCGTCAATACCCAGAAGGAAGAACAAATATATTTTAAAAGCAGATTGTGAACAGTCAATTAAAGCAGTCATAAATACAAGAACGGTATACTCTGGGTGAGTCACTGTGTCACATATATTTGTGTCCTCTTTATTTATTTTAAGGTCTATTTATTGATCTGAGTTTCCTTTGTAGTGTCTGCCTGAATTTGCATTTTTTGTTTTTGGGAAAAAACACCTGTGAATCTACTGCTCTAGTAAATTAAAAAAAATCTAAAAGTAATTAACCTCTCTCTTTACTATAAAAACACTGATACAGTTAAAAAAAAATTGGGTCATCAATAATGCTATATATCATGGTCAGATGTCAGAGGTAACACATGTCTTTCCATTTAAAAAAATGTCATAGTTTTTTTTAATCAAGGGTGGAATAAATTTTAGGAAATTCACATAAATTTCACAATTACTCAAAGTTTTTGTAAACTTTATGTGTCATCAAGTTTGTTCTGTGTATGAAGGGATTTGCCCTTGTGAGGAAACCCACTGATTGCTGAGCGAAGTCAGCAATTCCTTTGGAATCAACTGACTTTGCTGCTCAATTTCACCACTCTATCTGCAGGCGTGACCAGGCCTTTACCCTATTGATTGAAGGGCATTAAAACTAAGCACCTCCTTTTTCATGAAGCTGCAACATCACAGAGCCTGTCAGTCTGCATGCCATCAGTCATAATGATAGCCATCTCTTCTGTCTCTGGAAAAAAACATTTGCACATAATGGTCATACACTCACAAGCTGCAGAACACTGAAACCAAACACTACTCTTAAATTCTGATGCATCTTTGTTAAGTCATGACAAGACCTCCAGCGTGCTAATATAACAGACAAAAGCAGCATTGAGGAGGCGAGGGGAAAACGACAGGCTGAAAGAGGAGGGATGAGCTTCATAGGAGGGTGATGAGGCTCAGACAGTCTCCCTCTTTCTGTCTGGGACAAGCTAATGGCTTCTCCGTTGCACTCATGTGAATGAGTAACACAAACACCCTCCCCCCCCCATAAAAAAGTGAGCTGAGGAGGGACCGCTAGTTGGAAGGAATTGCTGTTAAACACACACGAGAAGTGTATGTGTGTGCGTGCAGACAGTTGAATTGACAGTCTGATCACGTTACACGAAGTTTATTTGAGCCAGCCCTGGAGAAAACACTGATTAAAGCACTCATGGTGCAGCAGGTTAACAGCACAGCATAGACATGTGTGTTCGCCCCTGCGTGTGCACACATGTGTGCGTGTGAGTGTGTAAAGCTCAGGTTAGCGGGGTGATCACTGGAGGGGAAACGAGGGTCCACTTTCTCTCTCGCTGCCCGATCCACTCCAGTCTATCAGAGGAATGTCTGTTCACCCGTGATGTGACCTTAAACACCTGGCCACACCTGGGACAACTCACACACATGCATGTCACACGCACATCTGCATAGCGAAGCGCATTAACAAGTGTAGCTGCTCACTATGGAGTTTAGCACTGAAACTCTTGTATTATTTTCAGTGCTTAGGCTTGTAATCTGACTGACAACATCATCCCTAGTTTAACCACAGACAGGCACTAAACAGCTTGTAACACCCCCCTCCCATACACACACACACACACACACACACACAAATTGACGCAACAAACTTTCTCACACACAATACGATCAGGATTAAAATGAAAAAAATATAGAAGCAAAGACAGTTATGATAGCTATGATGCTAATCTGGATACAGAAGAGGACTTTGTAAACCAGGACTTTGTAAACCAGTAGCTATGTCCATCTTTGATATACTGTGTATGGTTAGAGGAAGCTTAGTTTATCTGGGTCTTACAAAATGCAGAAACAAGCCTGAGACAGCCCAGCTAGTAGCTTATTCTGCCATCTAAAACACTTTAGCTTGAGCTAAACACTAATATCAGCTTATTTACCATCTTGCTTGGTTTAACTTTTCAGCATGCTAACATTTGCTAATTAGTGCTAAAATTACAGCTGTGGCTTATGGGATTTTTGTTTTGGTGGTATTATTATCATAATAATACCAATAAGAACATAGTTATTTATCCTGTGTCCGTCTATCCTCAAACCATACAAACGTACTAGAGTAGAAATCAAATGATGTTAAGAGTTCTTCATCTTCATCCTAGGAAAACATTGCTGTCTTTATTTGTCTTTTATTTATGTCTTTGACTCTGGGTGCCGTCAATCTGCTCATCCACAGAAGCAAAACAGTGCAATTCCCATACTTCTGAACTCCTCATGTTGCAAAAACTTAACATTTGTCAGAATTTGGCAACACAGTAAGTACTCCTTGTTCATTCCTGCTTCCATCAAGAGATCCTCATGAAATGCTCTAATTTAAACCTAATGCACTATCATCACAAACACTCAAGGATTTCCCCTAGGATGTGAAATGTTGATTCTACAATAGGTGGGTGCTAGAAAGCTATGGTAATGATAAATGCACAAAAATTCCCAAGGTCCATGGGAACCTTGGCTAGCAGCACAAACAAAGCATTACACTAATGCTTCCCCAAAACAGCAAACTGTCAGCATGAAACTTTTCCAAGTCGTGACGGTGCAGAAAACAAACTCTGTCCTCGTGTCTCACTGGCACGGTGAATCAGCAGCCATCAAAGTTCCAGACTCCACTGGCTAAAATCAGTGCCATGTCATTACTGTGTTTTCTTTTAAGGAACTGTGACACAACTCAGTTAGAGAGCATGCAGGCTTATGAAAACCTCATCAGGTTTTGATATAGATGCAGAGCAGCTGGAGCTCATTATGTTTCAAATGGAACAAACACCAAAGCACAAGACAAATGCCCAAAGGAGAGGATTTAGAACCAGACAACAGCAGCAATATTCCCACTTCCGAATTAAAGGCAGTTTTTATTTGTTGCCATTTGTTCGTTAGTTGCTAAATTTATTTATGTCTCAGTTTGAGGAAAATGCAAACCCGGCGAAGGAAAAAACAAAATCCTTTGCTGAAACAAAGTTACAGCCAAATGGGAGAAAATCTAACATGAGAGCTTAATGACTTCCAGTTGCTTGAGGGTTATCAGAAAGGTTTCCATTTTGGCATACCAGGACATCTTCAATGCCCAATCAGATAGACTGCTGTTTGCTGCTCGCCAAATCTGAGCGAGCAGCAAACAGCAGCCATCTGAGCGGCCATCTTGCAACATTATATGTGGAGGCTGTGGTTACAAATGAAGCATCCACATGGACTTTCCATTTTGCTCAGTATTCATGGGCTCAAATGATGCAGAATGTTAGTGATCTTAATGAACTTAACAAACAAAACATTATTGTTTAATCGAGGGGATAAGTGTAGGTTTACGTCAAGTTTAGCGCACAATTTCTCTCTCAGAAGCTAACTGTATTTGAATGCAAGTCTTTGTGAGTCTGCTATTGCTAAGGTTGATGGTTTTTTTATGCAGACAAGGTAAAGACCGTTCAGATCCCATGAATGAGGATCTGTTAGGAACAGCATCCCTGATTAGGCGCTAAGAGCATTTTTAGGGATGTAGTTGTTGTTGTTGTGTTTTTTTGGGTTGTGTTTTTTTTTTTTTTTTTTTGAGGCAGCAGCAGACGGAACCAGCGTCATAGAGAGACGCACTGAGTGCCTGAGATTCACACAGATGCCTCATTTAAGTGTGTTCAAGCAGAGAGACAGAGAACTTCTGTGGAGCGAGGCCAGCGCTCTCTTCACTGCCACAGAGGACCCTTTCTACCTCTCGCACCCCACTTCATCTCATTATTGCGTGGTGCGCACACACAAAACACACCTATAATATCCGGTTCCACCTCTGGAGAGAGAACATTAACCATGAAGTAAGTTGAAGCCGTGTTTGTGCGTGTTTGTGCGTGTGTGTGCATGTGTGTGTTTGTATGTCCATACATCAGCTGCGCAGGCTTACGTGCATGTATGGGGAGATTAAAAGGAAATCGAAGCCTGTCGATGTGAGGACAGGCTGCTTTCAGCGCTACGTCCCCTCAGCATCAATTAACAGGTTGTGCAGTGACTGTCTCCTGTTTGGGGTGAAGCAGGCCAGCTGAGGGAGGTAAACACACCTCATCCCCAGGGCTTGCTCAAATCAGGAGGAGGGCAACAAGGTGCCACTGCCTTAACCACAGAAGCACGCCTGTGTATGGCCACTAACACGCTTTAACAGTCATTTCCTAGATTTTCCTCCAATTTCCTCGACCCCCGGGTCATGTACAGCACTGAGAAAAGTTTAGCTGTCTGCATCATTTTCTTTTCTGATATTACTCTAACCTGAGCGTTTGTGTGCTTGGGTTAACGTTAGACAGCTGATGGGAAGGTTACTTTGACCTCATACAACCACCAATTAAGATTAACCAAGATTATAACCATGATGTATGGGAGCGTTTGTGTCCTATCTTCTCCCCAAACCACCAAGCAAAGAACATTTTAAAACTGAAACGTTTACATTTGTCCAAACAGTTCTCTCTGAGAAAATGTTTGTGCTGAGTACATTCACAGCAGGCTCTGCCAGTGCTTGCTTCTGAAAGTTTTGTGTTCACATAATGAATCTTATTAATTCTTTCTTCCAAAACAATATAACGCCACAAACTGTGAGCTCATTCGGGATGGCTAACTTTAAAATGAGATGAAAAGCCATCTAGTAAAATAAAGAACAAAGGACTGGGCTGCTTGTTACATTCCTCCTTGACACCACTGCAAAGAAAGAGTGCAGAAAGAAGAAGACAAGGGCAGTAGGCAAAGAGTGTGAGAGAGAAATTATTTTAAAATGGAGATAAGTGTGTTTCTGTGTTACTTTAGCCTGGATTTCTATGTTTAAGGTCTTTGCATATCCTTTATTTAAAGAGACAAACTAGTGCCACAAGCTAAGTGACAGACAGCCTTCTTTACGATCCTTCCCCTACACTGCGACCATTTAAGACCCACATGTGTAAACTGAGTCAAACAGTTTACTGGGTCAGCTCTAAACACAGGGTCAGGCATCCACAATGGTCTCTATGACAGTCCTCTTACTATAAAGAAAGGGTTAAAACACACACACTCACACACACAATTTCAAATTAGTTCTCTGAGAAATTCAACCAATAAAATTCAATTTTTTGTAAGAGAAAATGAAACTGGATGTTCAAGATGTTGTTTGTAATAATGACACCCTGAGAAACAGTGCAGAACTTGGCAATGGACACGTAATGGTTGTAAGTAATATATTAGTAGTACATAGAAGTAGTATTGTAAGAAGGAGTATATTTAAAACACAGGGACACTTCACACACTAAGGTTTTATTCTTTCTGTACAATAATATCTGGGATATAAGGAAGAGTTGGCTAAAGTTGTTAGAAAACCTGCGGAAATATGGCTGACACTTTTTTTATTTTGTGGAAATGTTTTTGAATGAATTGGCTGACAATTTGAATGCAGCACAAGATCTCCTCAATATGTCTGTGGTATTAACAGAGTTTGCTTTGTGAGCCACTGATTTAATCAGCATTTCTGAACCAAGACTCACCCTGGTCACGTCGATTGCTGCCAGGACTGATGTTAATATTTGATGCCTATTTGGTAAAGCACACAGACAGCATGCTGGCCAACAGTGACAGCACCAAAGTTGCCACTCGGGAGCTATCCTGGCAGTCCCCGTCTTCTTTTTGTGTAGAAAGCTATAACTTTAATTTCTCCTGAAGTTGTATTTTTGGCTTTTAGGCTTGTATTTGTAGTGACAGTATCAAACAGGAAACTGGTGAGAGGAGGCGGGTGGGTCTGGTCGCTTGGTGACTTTCTCCAAAAATATGTTTTTCCCCTACAATTCATACTTCATAACAGCTTCATTAGTGTCATGTATTTTCTTGTATAGATGTAAAGATTATGACTTATATTACATTTTAAACTGCTCGCAAAGTCCACTTGAGGAGGTAAAGTGGAGACTAGGGGTTGACTCATTGGTGGAACCATTACTTTTAATTTTGTGTCATTGTTAAACTTTTGTTCGACTTTCAAGCATTGTTAAATTTGGTGTCCACTTCCTGCTTGAGCAGCTTTATGTATCAAAACTAAACACAAGACTGGGCAATAAGGGAAAAATCTATTCATGACAATTTTTTTCACATCAGTCGATAGTAATATATATCTCAATATACATCAAGTCACTATTTCATTAATATGAGATGAAAGTAGCCTAGTGACATCACTCCGAGATTAGTGACACCGTTTCCACCCTCACCCTTCATGGTGTTTTTGTTTTGAAATCAGCTAATTTACTGTGGAAATGCATGATTTTTTCCCCCAATGACTTTACAGTTTTGTTTTTTAAAGCACATATTCTGTCAATTCACAAATATTACCCATTTTATAATTACAGGACATCCTTTGCAATGACCTATAATTTTACACATTTATTTCAGTGAAGTTTATTTACACTGACAGAAAGGGGAGTTTCACTGGTTCAGGACACTTAAGATCTATGTGGGCTGGACAATGTAGCCCACAACGTAAATGAGTTTGGCATCCCTGTTCTTTACCTTAGACTGTCACTTTCTATTCCTTTAGCAGGTAAAGTGATCTATAATTAAGCTGTGCAACACAGCATTTCCCATAAACCATATAACTTGCTGTCACAAGGAGGATGTCAGTATATTTATTGCAGTTGAACAGATTTCATACTAAGCATGACACTGCATAAAATGACACAAAGGTTGCCTGTTTACTCTGCAGCAGTCTGGTTTATTTTATCAAACACTGTTTGACATTCATGCAGAGATCAGTCAGGGTTACATATATACAAACAGGACTTTTATAAAGGAAGACTAACATGATCAATCTGTGTCTTTATTTCAAAGCTCACAACCACCACACAACAAAGGATGGCCTTTATGAGTCTCGCTGGACACACCCACATTACAAAAGGTGCCATAATTTATTCTTATTAGTCATATTGCATTTGTGTATACACATTTCATTTTGCCCAGCCACTCTATACACACTTAAACACACATACACAGGGTTGACATGCAGCGCGAGGTGCTATCAGGAGTGGAGTGATTAACCTGCCTAACAAACAGGCCTCTGTGCAGCCACCATTTCTCCACCCCTCACTTCACACAACCACACACACACACACACACACACACACACACACACACACACACACACACACACACACTGGCCTGTTTGACCTCCACTATCTCACTTATCAGTTGCCAGGCTGGCATCTCCTTCATCTGCAGTAAACCAACTGCAACGTTTATCAGCCCGGAGCAGCTTGTATTTAGAAAACAGGCAGTGTTCGTATTTACAGTGTGTATTATGTATATTGTATCTGTAATTCTGGTCAAATAAATCCAAACAGCCCAGATGTCAACCTCAGATAGGCCTACTGTTTTGAATATTTTCAGATAGTTTCCAAGAGTCAGACATATTCGTCTACTGAGAGGCCAGAAAAAACAGGTCAGAGAGAAAAAACAGACAGCAAGAGCGTTCTAAAATTAGCCTGAAAAAGGTCAAGTGGTTGTGGGGCACACTTGACATAAGAGCGAACCTGAATTTAGCCAGTCATTCTGAAGGTCAGTCAGCACCATGGACAGAGATCCTGTCATCACAGCCTGACCTCTGGGGCCCCATCTCACCACAAACACCAGGAGAAAACACTGGAAAGGCTCAAAAGCTGCCAGACCCTCATTGTTTACTGTGTTTATGGGAGGAATGGACACAAGTACATCCTACTGATGATACAGCAAAAGGGTGGTCATAAGGCTTGAGTTAGGTATGTTTTTCAAACTTTAAAATGTAAAGTCATCCCTTTTTCTCATGACCTGAAAAGAAGCAACTCAGCACAAATTATTTCAAGAGTAAGCAACTTCCAATAGCTTTCTGTTCCTCATTTTACTTTAAAACAAAGAAGAAAAAAACAAGCTTTCAACTTGATGTCTCGTTACTTGGTGTCAGCTTCTGTGACTATGTGCTGAATCACGTTTTAGTGTTACAGTAAATGGGATGAGCTGAGTCACTCTTATATATGCAATATCCCGCCATGGCTGTCCGGGTAAAGCGATATGTGACAGGGCAGTATAACAAAAGGCCAGGCTCTCCGTGTAAGCGAAGCCTTTGGTCTCTTTAAATCTAAATATAACCGCGTCTAAAGCTGATACCTAAAGCGCCTAGCCGCTGTTACATTCACTTACTCGCCTATGGCTCCGACATGGGTCCTGTCACATCACGAAGATTGTTATATGACTAAATAAATATATCAAATACACTGGAGCTTTTGTAGTAAAATAACAACGACACACGAATTGTAGAAAACAATTAAGCTAGGTGTGAAACTTTATATTAGCAGCTTGATTACTCAATACCAAAAAGTCGTTGTGGGTTTGTACCAAATCACTGCCACAATAAAATAATAATAATAATAATAATAATAATAATAATAATAATAATAATAATAATAATAATAATAATAAGTTGCCGTGTTTCCTCGCCCCGTTCATATCGATTTTTGAGAATGAACTTTCCCGCTGTATTTAGGGTGCTAATATTTCCCGTAGCCCCCGAAGGCATCAGCTAACTTGTTAACCTTGTTCATTCAGGAAAACTGAAACCTCGCGCGCGGGGCACGAGCGCTCACCTTGTTCAGGTGGGGGTTTCGCGTCACATCGTAGCCCCTCTTCTTGGTGTGAACGAAGTTCTTCCCCTTGTCCTCGGACCTGTGCATCTCCGTTTCCACTGACTCTCGTCTGACTAGTCCGTGTGTCATGTTGTTGTCGCTTTAAATAGAGCGAGCCCCGTGAACTGCTGTTTACTCAACAAGTGGATGCGCAGGTCCAGCCGCAGAGATCTGGTCTTCACGTCTGCCGCTCGGGGAATCTCTCAGCCCAACAAGAGCCAAAGTCTCTTTTATCAGTGTTTTATCGTAATTAACCGAAGGTCTCGTTATGAGCAAAGTGCCTCCGTGTTACCTGACCTGGCAACCGTTACCAGGTTACATGAACAAAGTTACAGACTCTCATAAGAAGACATCATGTAATCCCTTATAACTGGCGTAGTGACACATCTTAAGACTATGTATAAAGGCGATATTAGGCTATTTAAGGAAAGACTGCAAGGTTATTAATGTAGCCATATAGTCATGCGACCATTTCTTTATAAATCAGTAAAAAGGTTAGATATACCTCCCCTTTTGTAAAGAATACATTAGCCATAGAGTTCAGGCAAAACAGTTCATATAAGTAGTTATTATTTGCACGTGGTTTAAATGATAAATGCACTTGTGACCGTGGCTCAGGGGGTTGGAAATCGCATCTGTAACCGGAAGGTCGCCGGTTCGATCCCCGGGCTCTCTGTCCTGGTCGTTGTGTCCCTGGGCAAGACACTTTACCCTACTTGCCTACTGGTGTTGGCCAGAGGGGCCGATGGCGTGATATGGCAGCCTCGCTTCTGTCAGTCTACCCCAGGGCAGCTGTGGCTACAACTGTAGCTGCCTCCACCAGTGTGAGAGTGAATGAATAGTGGTATTGTAAAGCGCTTTGGGTGCCTTGAAAAGCGCTATATAAATCCAATGCATTATTATTATTACTTAGTGCACTAGCCCATTGATAGCAGAATATATGTAAAACTCCTTACTTTTAGTTATTATGCTCAGTGTTTATGGAACAGTCTGCCCGACGACCAGAGGGCTGCTGAGATTGTTGAGAATTTTAATATCCAGGTAGGGGGGTTAGGCTGGTGGGGTGAAGAGAGGGTGTAGTGAAAGGAATTAAGTGAATTGCTGTATAAATAAAGTTTTGCTTGACTGAAGTAGTCACAGCAGTAGGCCCCTGTTAGTAGGCCTTGTCGTAGCAATGCTTCTGCAACAATAAGTGTTGCACTGAGCAAATAGTTTCTCAGAAAAATACAGTCAGTTCATAAACTAGCATAAAATATTCAGTATAGATATTGCCTTGGATTATTTCAGACTGCCCAACAAGTCTCTGATGAGTTGTAGTATTTGTTACAAACACATAGCTAAGATCATTTTCCAGCACGGTGAGTCTGAGGCCCATGACAGCACAGACATTTGAAGCCAAGGTCAACCTCCAGCCTTGACACAGTCACAGAGTTATGTAACAGCAAGCACCAATGATGTCTGACAGTCAGGAATACACCGGCATTCCTGGAGTGAAAGCGAGGTTATTCAACCCTCACTCCATATGTCTGGTGTTTATGGTGTGACTGCTAACAAACCAGAGCAGACTTTACCCACAACCGGATGATTTGTCCAGATCGATGAACTTTATCCTAGTAGGGATTTGGAAATTGGACCCATTTACACAAACACAACACATAAATTTTTGTTCCTTAACAAAAAAAAGTTTTAAAGTTATATATATATATTTTTTTCACGTGACTGCTAGTGCATGTGACTGAACGTTGAGGTGTTGCACAACTGAGGCTGGTTTTTATGGCACAGTGTTTCGCTCATGTTGCAGGTCTAAAGACTATCAGACTGATAAAGTTATCTTAAAATGCTCAACAGCCTTTGTCTAAAGCAGGGGTGTCCAACTCCAGGCCTCAAGGACCAGTGTCCTGCAGGTTTTAGATATCACCCCGGGTCAGTACACCTGAATCAAATGACTAGTTCAGCCTCTGGAGAACTTCAAGACATGTTGAGGAGGTAATTTAACCATTTAAATCAGCTGTGTTGGATCAAGGACACGTCTAAAACCTGCAGGACACAAGCCGTCGAGGCTTGGAGTTGGTCACCCCTGGTCTAGTGTATCCACTACCCCTCCTCTGTACATTTCTAGACTATCTCAGCCTTGTCTCTCAAACTTTGCCTCCAAAATGCCAACCCGAGCTGTCTCTCTGACGTACTAGTTTCTAATTCTGTCCTTCCTGGTTGCTCTGGCTGAAAATCTTAACATCTTCAGCTACTGTCACCAAACCATGCATGAAAGCAGGTGTCACAAACCTTTCCTTTCACTAATGCTGCTGTCATTCTGTCACAAATCATCCCTGACACTCGTTTCCAACCTCTCCACCCTGCCTGCACTCTCTTCTTCACCTCTCTTGTGCACTCTCCGTTACCTTGGACTGTTGATCCCACATATTTAAAGTCATCCACCTTCGCGAACTACTCCTTGCTTCTTCACCTTTCCACCTGTCTCCCTCTCATTCACACACATGCATTCTCTCTCACTTCAACTGACTTTCATTCTTCTTCTCTGTAGAGCACGCAACCACTTCTCCAGTCTCTGTTCCACCACTGTTCTCATACATGTCCTGCACTACCCTCCCATATTTCTCTGCGACTCCTGTGCCACAGATCCTCTCTTAGCACGCTATCATATGCTTTCTCTACGTCCAAAGTGAAGCTCCTTCAGACCTTCCATATATTTCTGCATCAACACACAACTGTAGTGCTCTTTCTCCACATGAACCCATACTGCTGCTCATCTCACCTTCTGAACCGAGCTTCAACAACTCTTTCCCATGGCTTCATGTCATGGCTCATCAACTTGATCCCTCTGTAGTTACTTCAGCTCTGCACATTACCCTTGTTCCCTGTTCCTTATTCGGAATAGGTTTATTTAATATGACTTATATAACCATTTTCCCCCATAATAACTTAATATACTTTATTATGGAAAAATGGTTTTCCTGTCTTCTAGTCTGTAATGAATCACAAATTGAGTGAACTTTACCAGATCTGCACTATAACGTGAGAAAAGTTAGTTTTTCTTTTTTGAAGATGCATTTTTGGCATTTGGCTGAAAGAGGCTAGGGAGAATGACTTGCAGGAAATGGTTTGGGGCACACTCAGACCCAGGCCCCTGCAGCACCCAATAATATATCCCAGCAAGGTTAGGTTTTAACTTAAATGATAGGTACAGTGGATGTACCTGCACATCTGATTTGGCACAGATTTTACACCAGTTGCCCTGATCATTTAAGGCTCTAATGTCAACTTAAGATAATGGAAACTGCAGATTTTGTAGTGCTTTATAACCCCCGAAATGTTTGTCTGCAGTATCCCAAGAATACCTGGGTAGAGTGGTAAAAACTATTGGCTTTCTGCTACATATTCCTCTCATCAGTTGAGTCACATGGTAATTAATCTTAAATCAGTTTCAGCTGCACTCAAAATATGTTCATGATCAGGCTACTGGGGTTCACCTGAGGTCACACAGTGTTGCACAGTGTGTTGCAGGCAGTGTTTTCATCAAATCAATGTCAACTATAAACTTGGACAAACCTGGCTGAGCTCTGTGACACAATGCATTTGTATTTCTCTGTCATTCCATCATTAATTAAGTACTGATAATGAAACAAGCCAAAGAGTTTGAAGAAAAAACAACCTTAACAGAAAGAGTTTAATGCATAGATGCTTAATTAGGACTGTAGGTGTGGCGGATCACACAAATCAGCTTGCATAATGCCACCATCCGTCATCACATTTTAATTTAAATTGCTCCTGTTTGTGTATGATTCCATCACTTGTAGTAAGATATTAATGAAGACAAGATTTTGCGTCATGAGTATTTGAAGACAAATAAGATTCCAGAGGATATAAAATGACCTTTTAAAAAGTGTCTTTGAGTTCAGGTTTTAAATGCCAAATTTGATACTGATAAAACAGAAATATTATTTTTGGCTAAATATAGAAATGCAGAAAAATCAGCTGTGCAGGTGTTGAAAAACCGAAACTGGCGTCATGTCTATCACATGGGTCAGTGCTTGATATTGATCAGTGTCTGCAGCCAAAGTGTTTCCAAACTGATAAAAACCTCCTTTTTTTTTTAAAATCAGACTTACACTCTATGTTTGAGGAGCTAATCTGTTTAGCAAACATCTGCCGTCTGTTTCTGTATCTGGCTGGAAGTTATTTGGAGGGTCAGGCAGGACGCCAGTTGGCAGTGTGAGGCATGAGGAATGCATGAGAGAATATGGGACGTACCAAGAGCCCACCCATTAAAGGTAATCGCAGTGCTGGAACAGCTGGATGTTCTTCAGGAAGTCATCCACCTGGCTGGATGTGTTTATGAATAAACAGAGAAAGAAAGCCTACAATATAATTTTTTCTAATCCAACATCAAAAAGAAATATGTGCTTGTGATGTGCTTTTACACTTTAGTTGTAAACATACACACACTGTAAATGCCTGTGCCAATTTCCTCTGTTTATTTCAATTCTGCCACTTGTAATGGAAGTATATATAATAGCCCAACGTCCTAAAATTACCAAGCAACAAGCGTTAAGGAAGCCATGTGTGGATTAAAGGCTTTTTTTTAAATGGAGGATTGTGTCACTATAGTGTACATCAGTTACACATAGTTAAAAAATAGTGCCAGCCTCCCATTTCATAAAGGATTGTTGGTAGCAAGTTACAGATCCAGTTGTTGATTGAACACATAGACAGTATATAAAAGATAGAAGTACTCACTGTTCTGTCACCCAGTGGTTGGCATGGTTCCGTTACAAAGTCTCAAACTGGGCATCTTGCTGTTTAGCTATGGTGCTGCCATTTTGCTGTTGTTTAAACTGGTCACAAAGAGTGAGATACAGTGTTTGTTTATAGGGTCGCAACCTGTAGGGCCCTAAATCATGGCCTGTATTATCCTCCTTGACCCTACCAGCGAACACAACTTACAAACTCGTGTTGTATTAAGCAAGACTTTGCCACTAGTGAGTGGGGCCACTTAGACGTCTGTACAGTTCTTTTTGAAACCAGAGGACTCGCCCCCTGCTGGTCATTAGAGATAATGCAAATTTATGGTACTTCCGTGTCCGTTTTATATATACAGTCTGTGGTTCACTGTCCTGCCCCTGCTTGCAGGTATTATGAGTTATTAGAGCCAAACTTAATAGAGAGAAGACAAAAGGAAAAAAAAAACAGAACTCAACAGACAAAGAAAGACTTTTACCCCTTGGTACAAAACTTTTTTTGGTGTTTCTGTACCACAAATAAGGCCTTCTTGAGTTGGACAAGCTAACACTTCACACAGAAGAGAGAGTAAGACAGGATTTTGCGTGTGTGTTGAAGACAGGTTTAATTATTTATTTACATTTTTTAACTTAGCACCCGAGCTTGTGCCTTTGCCTGTCTGATATAACACCGTATAATTCAATACAGTGCACAGCTACTCTTGCAGCTCTACTGGCTTGTTTTTTTTATCCACAAGTATGCATGCACAAATGATTTTCTTTAAACAAATACCCCAAGTAGAAATGCTGTGAATTCTGAGAACATCACAGAAGAATGACTGTTGCTGGAAATTAGCATCCAGCAACAGATGTGGTGAATAAATTTCTTTGAGATCTAACAAAGCTTTTGTTCCACTGGAAAGAAGCTCGTGAGGTTATGTATGCTTTCATTTTTTAGCACTTAATAAATAAATAAATAAATACAGCTGATTTGGATTGGAGTGTCTTCAGCCTAATACCTGTTATAAACCAAAGCATAAGGAAAGACTGCCATTTATTGTTAGGTTAGATGAAAGGCCAAGAGACCACCAACGCTGGGTGACCACTGACATGTGGATAGATTTTTTTAGTAAAAGTCTATTTAAAGTGTATTTAAAGTCTGCAATGATAAAAGTCTAGAGTCAGCATTACAAATAATGAGATGCCATAAAATGTCATACCAGTCCATCCAATAGATATTGTGATATCTGGAAAGTGTTGGAAATAGCAGCTGACTGGGCAACATGTTGACCAATGATAAGGCTTAAATTGCACCTCGGCTAATGATGCAAGCGTTAGATAAATGGCGGTCAGACAGATCTGTGAGAATGAAAGATTACTTTAAGCACACAGGCTTTGCAGATAATGAAAGACAAAGAATAATGACTGCTTGTGATGTAACATCATAAAAAGTGCTCCTTCCAACAATAACTTGTTACATCATTAACAGAATGATTGTATGCAGTTTACCTTTGATTTCAGTTGCAACACCTTCCAACTCTATGACCCTGCTGTGCCAGCTGTTTTAAGAATATAACCCCTTGTTAAAGCATCTTAATAATGGGCTTGTTTTGAAGAGCTGCCTTAATAGTCACTGTGAAATCATGCAGTGTGCATTATACACAGTAGCCCCTTTTTGTGTGTGTTTTAATTCTAGTTTATCCCTAAGGGACTTTTCTGTGCAGGAAAAGGATAAGACAGCAGACAAAGACAAATACAGTTACTAGCAATCCAATCAGTCAGAAACCCATGGTTTTCTCACTTACCTCCATTAATTCGACTGCACACTGACATCAACACCTGGCCATACTTCCTGCACAGTAGCTGATGGTAAAGCATTCACAGACATGTCCATTAAATGTAATTAGAGGCAGACTCATGGAGTGGGAAAACGATATCTACTTGTCTGCATATACTGTAGAAAAGAGAGCTCAGATCAAGTTTAATCAGAGTGTCTGTAAGACTGATCTAACGGGTGGACACCTTTTTAAAGTAGACAATAGAGATACAGATGAGTTCCAAGTCATTTATTTTGAAGGTAAGATCACTTGTAGGATTTCTCCTGGCAGAAAGGTCGTCATAGAAGCGGCAGATATAAAATTTAAATGCTGCAAGTGCCTTTACCAATAAACATGTCGGAGGATTATACAGATCTTATATCAAAGATGATATGAACCACACACACTCTTTCTTTTTCCTTTTTCCCTTTTTTTACCCACTGCCTTCATGGTGGTGAGGAGCTCATGCATATCAGACTCTGCATGTTGACATCGACTGGGTTTGTGGGAGGTAGAGTCTGTGTACATGCCAATCCATTTCCATTTCTATTACTACTCACCTTAAAAAAACATGTTTTTAAAAAGCCTAAAAAAGGCAGAAGTGTAGTTTTCTCTCAGATTTCCATATGCTGAAGATGATTATTTTTCACCCATGATTATTTTTCTCCTTTTTAAAGAGAAGTGGTAAGAGCAGATCAAATGTGTGTGTCTAACCTAAACTTACCACGCAAGGAGTTTACTTCTGATTGGATCACTTCCAAACTTGTCCCGCCTTTCTACACAGCTTCATTAGGTCTGATTGGATCTCATCTCTCAAGAATATTTTCATAATTTTTTAAAATCTTGTTTTTGTCAACAAAACTGTCAGTACATTTCATTTTAGTTAGGTGTATTAGATTTTTATTGAGCAGCAAAATTCAGTGGGTGTGACCTTTCATGAATCCTTTTAAGAAGAGACTGTGTAAAAATGCTCAAAATTGATATCGATGTTAAAAGACACAACTTCTAAAAATGAGAAATGGATCACTGAACATATTAAAACAAGGGATCGCTTTAGCCAACAGATGAAAAATGCAAAGGTCAAAGTGCAAGGCGACATGAGAGCTTCAGGTGAAAATGTTAGTCCGTTGTGTGAGGCCTCAAAATCATGTTGACCTTTCTCTCCTCTTTGAATATTTAGAGGCCTGGGCCAATTAACTCTACCTACAATGACCTTTGTGTGGTTTGTTTAACATGAAGAACAACTTTTCCCATAATTAACCGTTCCATAACTCCCAGAAGCCATTCCGCTTTTTTAAAAATGCCAACATTTTAGAGGAAAGTCTGAACAAGAACCACATTTCCTCCTTTGAGGTACGTTTAATAAGCTATAACTGTTGTTGTTTGGACTCTGAACAGAACAGCTCAGAGGCGTCGGGCCTGCTGCGCACCTTCAGCAACAGCAGAGGAAATGGGTGGATGCTTTCAAGGGGTTCCCGAGGGACGCTGCACTTCCAAGTATGCTACATACATACATGACTGCTTTCCTTCGCTTCTACTCCCTCTCCTTTGAGTCCATACATGACCTTCCCCCAATCCCGCAAATCAATGGGCCCTTTCACTGATCACGCTTCATAATGACCCACTGTTTGGTTCCATGGATTTTTGGGGATGTGGAAAAAGAGAGAGCTTTAAGCTGCAGCCTTTCTGTTTTGTATTATTAGAAAGGGCTGAAGGGACATGCATATACTTCAAGAAGGAGTTGATCTTAATACATCATTCCGTTTCAAGTTGGCCCTGAACAGATCCTGAGGAACATATTACTGAGCCTTACAGATAACATACTCTATGAATGTGTCTCAGGATGAATCAATGCTTTCCTGTTTTTTACACTTCCAAATGTCACAACAGGAATCGAGACTCATCAGACCAGAAAACATAAATCCAACATCATCTTCTATTGCCCACTTTTGCTGAGTCTGTGTGAATTGTAGCTTCAGTTTCCTGTTCATAGCTGACGGAAGTGGCACCCAGTGTGGTCTTTTGCTGCAGGGTTGGCATTGTTTGACATCTTACACATTCAGAGGTGACCTTCTACGTACGTATGTTGTAACAAGTGGTTATTTGAGTTATTGCTGTCTCTCTCAGCTCAAAGAAGTCTGGCTATTCTACCCTTACCTCTGGCATCTGCAAGGCATTTTCTCTCAGTGAAACACTGCTCACTGGATATTTTCTGTCCTTTCAGGCTATTCTCTCTAAGCCCTAGAGATGGTTGTGTGATCTGCAGTTTCTGAAGTACTCAGACCAGCCCATTTGCCAAGAACAACCAACCAGATTCACTTATATTACTGTTGTCCTTTATGTTCATGCTCAGTTTAACCTCAAGCAGGTCGCCTTGACCATGTGCATTGAGATGCTGCAATGTGAATGGCTTATTAGATATTTGCATAAAACAAGCAATTGAATAGGTGTACCTAACAAAGTGGCCAATGAGTGTAAATGCTACTTAGCATGCTTGCTATCACCCATATCAGATGCTAATTTGATCACTTGCTACTCCAAATGTTTAATGTCTATAAGAAAACAAACTAAAAAATGTATGGATTTAAAACGACAATTTGATAAATAAAAAATACATAAATTGGAAAGCACACAAATATTACAAACAATAGACAACTCAATGGATACAGTTGCAAATTAGATACAGAGATAAAAATAATAATAATTTTTTATTCACAACATATTGATTTATTAATACCTACATTTCGTTTTAATATCCATTTACATGCATTTTTAAATGCAACATTTAGTTATCTAACAAGTAGGTGACTTGTTCCTTATTTTATTTCCTTCTTTGGATTTTGGCAGGCAGAACTAAGTAGTATTGCACTTTTGCATATGCTTTACTTTTTAAACCCTGTAACGACTTCCTTTTTTTATAACAGCTTAACCTGATGCTGTGCCTTGTGTGTTTGTTTAAGAAGTTGAAATAAAAATGTCTTGCAGGGTGAGAACATTTTCTGCTGAAAATTTAGATTATTGCATTTTACAATTTCTAACAAACCACTGCTAAACAGAGACTGTTTCTGGCACACTCTGGCTCTCTCTGTGTGTTTCTGTCTGTATGTGTGTGTGTTTGCATGCAGGAACATGTGAATAGGGTTTTGCCTCCTTAATAATGACTTTACTGACTGTGGCAAGGGTGTGGTCTTTGGTTCTGCTGCAATGGAGGGGGGTATGGTAAGCTCATAGGGCTGTGCGGGGAGGACAGAGGGGACAGGTAAGAGGGATTACAACAAATGAACTCTGCCCTTTTTAGTGTCTGGAGTCAGAGTGTGTGTGGTGTGGGAAGGAGCTGGAAAGCTGGCTTCCCAGTTGAACATGTACCGTGCAGAAGCGCTAGGAAACACTGTACTTAAAAATAAAGGCACTCAGATTGACACTCGATTGCTGTGTGGGTCCTGATCATTTCACACTAATAAAACGAGGAGTACTATTGAACTCAGTGTGACTGCAGGATTTAAAACAGGCATGCAGAAGCGAGGCCAATGTTTCTCATAAACAAGTGAACAGAAGCAAATGAAGCTCCAGCTCAAGAGTCAAACTGCTAAATGGGATTGGACAGAATGATCCAAAGATCCATCATGCATTTCAACAAAACCCCCTTTATTCTCCAGGAAAGACAGCAGAGATTAGTGCGTTACACTACTCACACGGTGTGTTTATATAACCTTTTTGTTCCTGCATAATGTCCGAGTCTCCTTCCATCAACATAAAAAATCTTTTCTAATTCCCCTATTTTCTTTCTTACTCTGAAGGTATTTGCATATCATTGCATATTTACAGTAATGTGCAAAAGACTTCAACAACCCCTTCCTTTGAGTTTGTAGAATTCTAACAAGCTTGAAAGTCAATATTTTGTAACATCAGCTTTATTCTTCAACACATATTGAACTGTCTTAGGCAAGCTTTCTTTTAATTTCTTTAAGTAGTCCTCAGAAACATTTCTCAACTTCAAAAGATTACAAGAAAGTCTGACTCCTTGGATGGAAACAAGATCCCGTTTGCACTTTTTATAAAGTGTTTTAAAAAGTGCATATACAGTGACATGGAAATTCTGGGCATCATTGGTTGAGTAAATTTTAAAGAGGGATAAATATAAACATGCATATTTTACTTGACCGTGTAAAGCCAGACTGTGCCTTCTGGGATCATGCGATGTAGGCTTTTGAGTTGTTTTAGGATCATTATGTTGCTGTAAAACCTCTTTTCATTTTTAACCCTCTTTTTTTTTTTTTAATTACATGATATTGGATTACAGAATTGATCCAATTTACTTCTTCTCTTCAAATATCCCGAATTATACTGGCTTCTATAAACCCATCCTCTGCCAAACAGTTAGAAGTGTTCCATAGAAGTTTTCATACCTTTGCTCACCGTAACTAAAAATGTCCTATTCTAACTTCAACAATGAAAAGAACTTTTCAATATACAACTGTCTCTTTAAGATGCAAATGTCTAAGGATACAGGAAAAGCTGTGTACTAGTCACTCTTCCATGAGCATCATATTTGTGCAGGTGTGGCTGCACAGCAGATTAATGCACCATCATTTAAAGGGCTACTAAATCGTCCAGAAGGTGCTTTGCAATCAAAAAGGGGTTTGATTCCCCTTTCTAGAAAATCTACCAAGCTGTTGTCAGGAAAAATTTCCTTGGACTTCCAGATGTTCCTTCATCTTTCCCTGGTAACAGTTATTTCGACTAAAATTGCTTTCCTATCTTCTCATAGCCTTGTCCTGCACTGGTGGCAAAGACTGATTGTCTTCATTTGTGCTAAGCAACTACTCAGAGGAATAACAATGGCTTTTAAAATTTTGAAAAATGACAGTGTTAACACTCTAAACCTTCCCTTTGTGAGAGTCTGTCTTCTTTAAACATTGCATGCCACAGCAATGTATTCAATGACAAAAAACACTCCAGTTTATTTTAGTTGTTAGGTAGACTTTACCAGCACACTTTCACATCCGAAGCTATGAATGGGTC